>NW_020664524.1:2553120-2566846 GCF_002925995.2 Terrapene triunguis | reverse complement strand
GGGGGTTGGACTAGATGACCTCCTGAGGTCCCTTCTGACCCTGATATTCTATGATGTTCTATGATAGTCTATGACTTTGGGGAAGGGGTGGGGAAAGGGTGGAGTTGGGGCGGGGCCGGGGGTGGGAAAGGGGCGGGGCCGGGGTGGGAAAGGGGCGGGGCCGGGGCCCGTGGAGTGTCCTCTTTTTTTATTTTTTAAATATGGTAACCCTATGTTAGCAATACCACAGACAGAGCAACTCCATTTGCACAGCCTACATGTGAGCAAGAAAATCAGATAACTGCACACAGAAGTGTGGGCTTTGCAAGAAGAATTACCTGTGTGTGTCTACCTATATCTTGGAAAGTCCTGTCTGGATAGGTCATAAGAAACCACTCTGTGTTCTACAATGCAGCCTAAAATTAGAAGAAAAATACCACTTCTCCTCCGTGAATCAGAAATGAAGAAGCTCTGGATCCAAAGGCACTACAATGCATATGGAAAGACATTAGTATCCAGCAGACTGATTGTGATTATAAATGGAAGATGATAACTGTGCATCCATTGCACAGAATCTGCACCAGCTACGGCCTGGCAGAAGATGTTGTGGCTAGAAGAAACTCTGAAGTACGTTTAGAAGCGAGAGTTCTCGGCATGTCAACCCCACAGCGCCTCATGTTGATAGTTAAGGCTGGTGATATTTTGCGGAGTACTTTTCATAGCATCCTCTGGTACACACACTAGAGCAGAGTCCATCTGATTGTCTGACAAACTGGGATATACACATGATTAATAATGCAGTGTACGTCTATACACTGGCAGGATGAATTTAAATGAGACTTGACTAATTAGCACTGCAGGGGCTGGGAGGTGGGGCAATTTCTATGGAAGGCTCACAGCTGGAAAACCTCTGTCCCCTTGTGGGCCTTCCAGACCCTTCAGGGCATGGTGCACAGCCCTTATTTTTTGCTCCAGGGAAAGGATGGGCAGCAGATGGTGTCCCAAACAACTTTTCTTGTCACAGCGCTGCATTGGTATTAACCCCTACATGCCTAGAACAATCTGCTACAGGAAACAGGTTCTTTTGTTCCTTCAGTTATCATCGAAGACAATAATGTAAAAGCTTCCCAAGCCTCGAGCAGCAGGAGCTAATTTTATAAACAAAACATTAAAACTAAACAGGTTGGGGAGGATATACACTCAAAAATTTCACTTAACATGCCCATTGCAGCAAGAATGCTAGTGTGAACTCAACTAATTAGACTGGGGGCTGCAATAGGGTTAATGTGGGAAAGCAAACCATATTTCAGGTACCTAGCCACAATCCCCTGAATGTGAAACAAGTAACATGAACATCTAACGCTGCAGAAGATGGAGTGGTGGTTTGTATATCTGGTACACGTGCTCACTATATGTGCCCAGAGCACGTTCTTTACTATTAGCATGCGTGCAGCTCCTACTGACTTCATAGGGAGCACCTAGGGCCATCACAGCGCAACTCACAGCAGGTTTGTGGATGATTGACAACGGAGATATTTCTCAAGCACTACAAGAATGACATCTGAAATCCTAAGAAGAACAGAATGCTTGTCAAGCACTGCTAACCTCTGGATGAGCCAGGATCACTCTTATAGGCTCCTAGAGCTTATAGGAAGATCACATGCCAGGTATAAAGCTTGCTTTTCCAGCAGTCTATCAAAAAAGACAAGTAGAGCTGATCAAAATATTCCAAAAAAGTTAATGGATTGCCTTTAAGATCTTCACCTAGCTATATAACTGGGCAAAAGTTTGACAAAAATTCATCCAAGTATCAATTTCAAGAAGATTTCAACAAATCACTGTGATCCCCCCCTCCCACTTTTTCCAACTAGCTCCAACATGAGAACTGATATCCCAGGGACTGGACTGCAGTGGGTGCTGAGAGGGTGTTTTGCTCCTCAGTGTCTGGCTTGTAGCTACAAAGAGTAACATTTTCAAATGTGCCCAACTAAGAGCCAAAGTCTAATTTTTAAAAGGGTCTTGGGCATTTAAGGTGCCTAGTCACTTTTGAAAATCCCATTAGATACCTATCTTAAAGAGTCTGGCCTTTAGGAACCTAAAGTCAGTGGGATTTAGGCTTCTCAGTCACTTTGAAAATAGGATGTAAGCTCCTAAGTGACCTATGTGCTTTTGAAAATTATACCCGGACACTCCATAAACAGTATCAGTAAGTAGGTCCCCCACCCCCACCCCCACACACACACACCCTCAAAGAGTTTGTAATTTTAAAGAGAAAAGCTCTTTAGCTGTTATACATAAAGTCAATCATGACTTCTGCATATTTGACCGATCAAATCTACCTCCAGAAACCCAAGGGATCATATTTGGTTTATCATTTCTCTAAATTAAAGGCTTGTCTACATGGGGAAGTTTACCATCATAATTATACTGGTATAATTCCCCAGGTGAACACACTTATTCTGGAATAAGAGCATACACATGGGGAGTCACACTGGTATAACTAGAGTGGTATCATTATACCAGTAAGTTTCCCCATGCAGACAAGCCCTTATTCGTCTGCCTTATGAAGAAGTTTATTTCCTCCATGCCCCCCTGCTCTGGAATGTCTATTTTTAACCACATGCATAGTCACACTGAAGTCAGTTTGGAAATGAATTGAAGGGTGAATTTTACCCATTATTCTGTATATATGGACAGTCAGAACTGGACTACGAGGCGCTGAAATCCATGCCATATAGCAGATCATAAAGGTAATTATCTATAGATCTGCAGTGAGGTTCAGATTCAATCTATAATTTCAATATATTAATGTTCTGAATTCAGGTAATACACAAGCAAACAAGTATACTGTTTGCAAAAAATGTAATCCTTTCTAAAGATTAGTCTAGTCTAATTCAACTGCGCTCTAAAATTTAACCCAAAGTACTTAGGCTCCGAGTATCATGACCCCGGGGTCTCAAATCCAGGGCCAGAGGATCCCTGAGGGTCAGCCTGCTCCAGGCCTCCACTTGATGGCTTCCTGGTAGCACCTCGAGCCAGGACTCCTTGAAGTCCAGCTCAGATAGACCATGCGATCTCTGGGCTCCAATTGGTGAAACATCAGAGCTCCTGATTGGCCCACTCCCCCTAAGCCAGAAGGAGGAACAGGAAGTCTGTACAACTGGGCGCCATCCTGTTTTGGCCTGTTCACCAAGTGCGACCTGCTCTTGTCTCATGACAATGACATCCTGATTCCCTGACTCAAGGTTTCTGACCTCAGCTCTTGACCTCCTGGTGCTGAACCCCAGCTGGTATGCGGATCCAGCCCCTTACCCTACTGTTAACCACTAGGCCTGGCTGCCTAAGTCACTGAGCAGGTAGCTCTAGTAAAACCTGTATATGTTCAGCAAGGGCATCCTATTACAAAACTCACCTTCCATTACTTAGGGGTCATCAGAAGAGGATAGAGACAACAGTGGTCCTTCATAATCTAAAAGTTTTCTCTGGGCCAGTGAAAATAATCAATTCATGTTAAAATATCTGTGGAGTTCCAACATTTGTATTCACCACGGTTCTCAGTTATGTAGCAAAATGAAGTATTTTCTGTATCATCAACTATGGGCAGCTTTTGCAAGTATGCAGCTGCATCTGCAGAAACAGAACTACATATTCAGCACATGCAAACGTGTCCCATATACCAAGTTTTCATAGCTTGAAAACAAACAAACAAACCCACTGCCACTTGTAGTATAATAATGACTACAAGAACTGAATCTATGTAATTGTAACCGGGATAGCACTGCATGGAGAGAATGCATCACAAAACAAGATATTCAATCCAAGGTATTTTAATCAAGGGAAATCAAATTTTAAATACCAGGCACTAAAAATCACTGTACCAAGATACCAACTGTTTGGGCAATATCCTATTTGTACTTCTGTACGCAAGACAAATGATCACAAGACTACTTGGAACATAGTCCATTTACTTTCTAGGGTTTAAAGGTTTGCCATTGACTGCAGCAGAGCCAGGATTTTACCCTATATGTATTAATACCTATTACATACACAGACAAATCCTGAAGGCCTTACTCCATTTTTACCTAAGCAAGATTCCCATTGAACCAAATCCTGATGTTTTCACTCAGTCCTTACTCAACGTAAGTGTGCGGGACTCACCCCTGCAGCGCCTCCTGCTGGTCATCTTTGACACAGGAGCGCCCTCTGTCAGCTGGTGATCCGCTACCACTGCTGGCCCCCGTGTCCCTCCCAGGACCCCAGTGCCCCTTTAACTGTGTGCTGCCCCCTGGCAGTACCTCCACAGTTCTGGGTCTCCCCCTCCCAGGGGACCCCCACCCACTATCCCCACTTTGCCTCAGTCTTGGCTACTGCCCAGTCTCCATCTAGCCCCCATTCACTGCAGTATAAACCACTCATCATAGGCAAAGGGGTTTGGACCTGCTGCCTTTGGCTACCCGTGGGCTGCCCCTGCAACCCAGTACCTAATAGGCCTTACCAGGCCTGCAGCCTGGGGCTTTCCTAGGCCAGAGCTCCCCGGCTCCCTTGGCCTTTCCCCAGCCCTGCTCCACTCCACTCCACTCCATTCCATTCCAGATACCTGGTTAAGCTCCCTGCAGCCAGGCCCTTCTCTCTCTGAACACAGAGAGAGACTGTTGAGCTCCTGGCTCCCAGCCTCTTATATAGGGCCAGCTGAGACCTGATTGGGGCGTGGCCCAGCTGCGGCTGCTTCCCCAATCAGCCTAGTAGCTGCTTTCCCTGCCACAGCCCTCTCCCAGGCCTGTTTTAAGCCCTTCAGGGCAGGAACAGGGTAATCATCCCGCTACACTCAAATTCCCACCGAAGTTAACAGAAGTTGTCCAAGCAATGGCAAACCATTTACCTGCTTGAAGTGAGGCATGTGTTTAAGTGCTTTGTTGTATCAGTGTCAGATTGTTCGGCACCTTTCAGGATTGAGCTCCTAACCTCCCTTCCTCGTAGTGTGAGTGGATCTCTTTTTCCTAGCCGGTTGGTATTCTGACTGCACGACCCCTTGTAGATCTCCAATCAGGGAATGCCTGATACTTTCACGCCTTGGTATTCTAAAAATCTATTTCCCTGATGACTGGGGTTCAGATAGCTGATGAGAACAAACTCTGTGTGAAACGGGACCCTATGAACATTCTTGGTGTCATTCTCAGGGGCCTGATTGCCCTTGAGAACCAGCCAAGGATGAACACAGATTTCTCCCTCATGAAGAAGGCTGCCACACAACACAATCCAGGACATGGCAAGCACAAGAAACAGGAAGTAGAGGGAGTCATGGATTACTCTTTAGAACATATACCTTCCTTTCCGATTTACACATAGATAATGGAATCATCACTCCTCGAAATGCATGAATGCCACTCCCTCTCCTGAGTCTGAGATGTTTTCCATCATATGCTGTGTGCTGGTTTCTTTGTTTGTTCCATTTACACCTGAAATTCTCTCTCACAGGGTAAAATGCATACAGAGGGAGTTTTCAACTTCAGTCAATAAATTGTGCCTCTGTTTTACAGTATGTGATGAAGATGGAATATTTTGGTTCACCATCTGGATTTAAGTTTAAGATGAATGCAATGCTGGAGTTGGGTTAATTTTTAATTTCTTAATTAAAACCCAAAAGGTCATTTTAGTAATGCTTGGTAAGCAGAATGAAATAAATAGTTTTGCTCTCTTTTGAGCAGAGACGCTAGTCAAAGTCTGGGGCCCTGAGGCTATTCCTGTGAGGAGGAGACACTGGTGACAGGCAGGTATTTCTCTGAAATAATCTTGTTTGTTTGCAGGGTTATGTACATTCCTGGTTTCTCCAACTGCAGGACCACCCAAGAACAAAAGGAGCAGTTTCTTAGCTTACCACCCCAATCCTCTTTAGCCAACAGACCCTAAAGCTCCCTCTCTAGCTTTTTCCCAGGGTCACACCTTGCTAAATGGCGACTGTTTGGCTTTCCTGCCTCTCTCCTGGTTCTGTGTTGAGTTTTGTGTGTCCTCTCTCCCCTTCTTCTCCTGCACCACCCCAACACCTGGTCACAATATCCAGTGGACGCCACCCACCCAGATGGTGCTAGTTTCTGGACAGGTCCTTAAGTGAAGGGTGTGTTCACACATCAGTTTGGAGGAGGTTTTAAACTCAATACGTAAGGTTTAACCCAGCTCATAACAGCTTAGAAGTTGAAAGAGCATATACAGCTAACTCATGAGTACCCATTATTAGCCTTTAAAGGTTAGCATTTTATAAACAAAAGATGCAAACAGATTATTAATTTAAATCCCAATCTTGAAACCCTTACTCATAAAAGTAGCTCTTATTGCAGAAGTCAATAAGGCTGCTTCTTGTCAGCAGCAGCAGCAACTGCGTTGGAAGCCTATACTCAAGATGTATTGAGGAAGAGTCAGTTGGTGAGAGAAGGGAGTTTTGTAGATTGTGTGTTTCTTAAATCTGCTTAAGAATTGTTCCATGTCTGCTCCATTTTAACTGTGGATATTCGAAAGCCTCACTTTGCTGAACAGGAGTTTGATTTTGTTTTGTTTGGCAAGGAGAAAAGAACAAAAATCTTCCCAGATCATTACATATATAGTAATAGCTGTTCACATTTGTACCAGAGTTAAGGAGTTAAATATAACTAAATTACATTTAATATTAATCCCAGAGATGCCATCCAGGTTTCGAGATTAAACACTTCAAAAAATCCCAATAGCCTCATGTCTTCATTTTAAGACCGCATGCATGAAGTACAAATTGTTTAGCTTCATTATCTTTCTTACGAAATAAACGCTTTCATGGGAAAAGCAGAAGCCGGGATCAAGACTGCCATATTCTAAACATGCTTCATTCAGTTCAAACTTACATGCGGCATAAACTGAGAGGTTATCTTGCTGCTATCTGATGAGATGCCGTCTAGCTGGTACCCATTTAAGGCCAGATGTTTATAATGGGAAACATAATATTTTCTAGTCTTCTCCCAAAATACTTTTCTGTTAAATAAAGACTGCATAATACAGGATTCATTTGTACTGCTCAGACACATGTAAGGCTATGGAGATAGCTCCCAGTTCTAATGAACCAACTCTCAGCCCCAAACCTGCAACCACTTTAGGAAGCGAGTAAAGATCGCACATGTGCTCATGGACAGATTTTCAACTGTTCGCACCCACACCAGGGGTCAGAATTTTAGATGAACTCTTTTCTACTTTAGTCACCTACATAAGGGTTAGGTGCAGGGTGGATATAAAAAAAATGTTTTTAAATTTAAATCAGATGTTTATTTAAATTAAATACTTTTTTTTAAAGTAAGCCTATTTAAAATTAAGTTTATAATTATTACACTCAATTAAATAAAAAAAAGCCCCAATATTAAACAATACATGCTTACTACCAAGTTTTAAAGAAAGTCAAAGCACAGAACTGGTGGAAGTCACTGGCTAAGCACCTGGAACCAGAGTTTGTTGAATGCTAATCCAACTTTCCACAGCAGTAGCCTCTTCTGCAAGTGCAGAGAGAATATTTTCTTTATTTCAGTTTATTTTCAAGTAGGTCAGTTCAATAACTAGTTCCTTCAAAGCTAAGAAGCCAACTGGGAGTTGAAAAGCAGGAAAGCTTGTTTTCCTCTTCCAATCAAGGAATAAAAACTTAGTTCTAAAAATCTCAAAAGGACATTGTGACCAGAAACAATCAGTTCAATTCACTAACTACAGATGATACTTCTTTGTTTAATAAATCAGTTAGTTTCCAATGCAAAATGAATTCTTTGCATCGGTCTTCACTGTTGAGGATGTGAGGGAGATTCCCAAACCTAAGCCATTCTTTTTGGGTGACAGATCTGAGGAACTGCCCCAAATTGAGGTGACATTAGAGGAGGTTTTTGAACAAATTGATAAATTAAACAATAATAAGTCTCCAGGACCTGATGGTATTCACCCAAGAGTTCTGAAGGAACTCAAATGTGAAATTGCAGGACTACTAACTATCATCTGTAACCTATCATTTAAATCAGCTTCTGTATCAAATGACTGGAGGATAGCTAATGTGACGCCAATTTTTAAAAAGTGTTCCAGAGGTGACCCTGGCAACTACAGGCCATTAAGCCTCACTTCAAGTATCGGGCAAATTGGTTGAAACTATAGTAAAGAACAAAATTGTAAGACACATAGATGAACATAATTTGTTGGGGAAGAGTCAACCTGGTTTTTGTAAAGGGAAATAATGCCTCACCAATCTAATAGAATTCTTTGAGGGGGTCAACAAGCATGTGGACAAGGGTGAACCAGTGAATATAGTGTATTTAGATTTTCAGAAAGCCTTTGACAAGGTCCCTCACCAAA
The DNA here is from genome assembly GCF_002925995.2 of Terrapene triunguis. NCBI lineage: Eukaryota > Metazoa > Chordata > Testudines > Emydidae > Terrapene > Terrapene triunguis. The sequence continues at coordinate 2,558,527 of NW_020664524.1, read as the reverse complement.
GGCTCTTAAGCAAAATAAGCAGTCATGGGATAAGAGGGAAGGTTCTCTCATGGATTGATAAGTGGTTAAAAGATAGGAAACAAAGGATAGGAATAAATGGTCAGTTTTCAGAATGGAGAGAGGTAAATAGTGGTGTCCCCCAGAGATCTGTATTGGGCCCAGTCCTATTTAACATATTCATAAATGATCTGGAAAAAGGGGTAAACAATAAGGTGGCAAAATTTGGAGATGATACAAAACTACTCAAGATAGTTAAGTCCCAGGCAGACTGTGAAGAGCTACAAAAGGATCTCACAAAACTGGGTGACTGGGCAACAAAATGGCAAATGAAATTTAATGTTGATAAATGCAAAGTAATGCACATTGGAACACATAATCCTAACTATATATATATATACAATGATGGAATCTAAATTAGCTGTTACCACTCAAGAAAGAGATCTTAGAGTCATTGTGGATAGTTCTCTGAAATCATCCACTCAATGTGCAGCAGCAGTCAAAAAAGTGAACAGAATGCTGGGAATCATCAAGGGATAGATAATAAGACAGAAAATATCATATTGCCTCTATATAAATCCATGGTACGCCCACACCTTGAATACTTCAGGCAGATGTGGTCGCCCCATCTCAGAAAAGATATATTGGAATTGGAAAAGGTTCAGAAAAGAGCAACAAAAATAATTAGGGGTATAGAATGGCTTCCGTATGTGAGGAGAGATTAATAAGACTGGGACTTTTCAGCTTGGAAAGTAAATAAGGAAGTGTTATTTACTCCGTCTCATAATACAAGAACAAGGGGCCACCAAATGAAATTAATGGGTAGCAAGTTTAAAACAAACACAAGAAAGTATTTTTTCATGCAATAAACTGTCAATCTCTGGAACTCCTTGCCAGAGGGTGTGGTGAGGGCCATACCATAACAGGGTTCAAAAGGGAGCTAGATAAATTCATGGAAGATAGGTCCATCAATGGGTATTAGCCAGGATGGGCAGGAATGGTGTCCCCAGTCTCTGTTTGCCAGAAGCTGGGATTGGGTGACAGGGCATGGATCACTGGATGATAACCTGTCTGTTCATTCCCTTTAGGGCACCTGCCATTGGCCACTGTCAGAGGACAGGATACTAGGCTTGATGGCCCTTTGGTCTGACCCAGTATGGCTGTTCTTATGTACTAATTTCTTCAACTCCCCGACTCCCCTGCAGACTGTCAGCCTGCTTCTGCAGGTTTTCTGGGGCTTAGCTCTCCAGCCATTTCACACTACAAAACCCCTTCCAGGGTTCAACAAACTGAGACAGAAGAACTTCCTTGCCCTTCAGGGCCAAATATAAATAAAAGAGTTTCTTGCCCTTTTGGCCTAATTCCCTCTCCAGGACTGGGTCAGCAGGGTTCCCTGTGAACTCCTGCCACGGATTCTGGCCAGCAATGAGACTTGGCCCAGCCTGGTTCCTTTAGTTGTGGCCCAAAGAGTATCCTTCCTCACTCCACTAGCTCCAGCCAGGAACTGACTTGGCAATAGCAGGCACCTCCTTTCATTTTAGCCTGCTGGGCCTTGATTGGCTGTTGATGGTGCCCAACCCTTCTAGCTACTGGAGGACCAGATCTCACTGATTTCCAAAACGGCTGCTCCTAAGATGTCTTTCTAGGCAACCGGGAGGTCTAATTATTCACTGCTCTTTTCCTCTCTGAGTACTGTTTCCTGGGGTAGGGTGCAACAGACCAGTGGGGCCTCCAACAGGGGCTGTGAAGGCCTGGTAGCCCTCTCACATTATAGATATAGTATATCCTCCTGGTTCGCAAAAAGCAGCACTAAATCAACTGTCAAGGCTATATATAGTTGCAAATCAATATGTTTTAATGGTTACCAACCAATGAGAATCAACCTTTCTTTAGGAAAATAACTAAAAAGTACAAATACAACACAAGATTAAAATCAATTATTTAAATCAAGGTTTCCCCCCTGCTGATTAAAATCAGTGATTTACATTGCTTTGATTTCAGTCAATCCACACTGGCTAGATGCTGAACAATCAGTAACTCCCACTGCAATACCTAACAGCCAGAGTTTCAAAAGAACTCAATACACAGTGTGCAAAGCTTTTTTGAAAACCCTAGCTACTTAAATGGAAACTGAGTATTTTCTAGAACCGATTACAACATAGTCAGCCCTCTCTAGGCCTTTCTATTGGACCTATCAGCATAGTCTGGTTTTGAAACACATCTTCTACAGAATTATAATAATTTACTCTTAAATATTCAGTTTGGGAACATCAGAACTACTGCATGTTAACATATCAGTGCCTGACGAAACAGGGAACTTTTCCTGGTATTTAGTAAAAGTCGCTTGAAATAAAGAGGAACCTTTGTCCATCTGAAAGGTGAAACAAAGCCACTGGTATTACAGCTAGAAGGGATAGATATGCGGCATGAGTTCTTACGGGTGGGTTCATACTTTAGTACTTATTTGGAGGATTCTCTCTCGCCAAAGAAATCTACTTTAAAAACACACCCTGTTTTTTTCAGCAATAAGTGGCCATGATGGACTTGGAACATGGCCCTTCCGCACCTGTAGGTAAACAGGACAATCCAAGTCTATCAACAAAAACCTGGCTTCCTTGCTTGGTGAGATGCGTGTGAAGGGGATATTTGATAATTTCCTCTTTAAGGGGCAGAGTCCCAGGGGAAACCCTGGTCTGCCAGGGACTGGGACCAAAGCCCCCGAGAGCCCAGATCTACTGCAGAGACACAAGACTTCTGTGGACTCACTGCCTGTGGAAAGCATACCCTGCTGCTCCAATGGACCAAGAGGGACACGCCGCAAAAGGAACCTCGAGGACTTTTCCTCTTCCTGATCCCAGCCTGGAGGTTTTACTGAAAGAGGGATGAATCTGGCTTCTCTCAGGCACAATCCCATTGACCGCAGTGAGAGAATGGAGACCCTGATTCTGCAAAGCTTTCAACGTCCAATGGGTCTGAAGCATCTGCTTTACTGTAGTAGGTCCTTAGTAAAGAATAATGCATCTGGCCCAACTATTTTTAGTGTTATCATGAGATCTAATTTCCTTTCTGTATATTCTAAATACATCATATGTAATGGAGATCTGTTCCACACACTATACAAATAACAGGGTTCACAATAAAAAGGAATGTATTCCACATAACAAATCATGGGCCAGACAAGTTTTCCAGAATACTGTCAAAGTGTATTCATACAAGCAAATTGTAGCAGGTATTTCATCAAAGACTGGACTGTGTACTGAAGTTATGACAATGCCCACCGATTAAGATACCCATTTGGGAATTAAAGTGGACCTTATTATATATGAGTTCTACAATCAATGGACAGCTCCCAGTCATTTATTTTCATTGCTCCTTTGGCCAGGAATAATCATGTAATTTACCAGACACTTTGGGGAAAACAAAGAAAACAGCTACTTAAAAAAATAAATAAAGGAGTGACTGCGTTAGATTCTCCGTAGGTAAATCTTGCAAGGAGGGAGAAGAGTTTGAAAACCCTCTGTAAACAAGCAACATTTACTGAGCCCACTGTGCAGAGGGCGTGTGGTGTCAAGTGAAAGAATGGGAAAGGATTATGCGGTGAACAGTATGCCATGCACAATCAGATTAATCTGTCAGTATTCATTTGGAATTAGACATTGTACAAACCTCAACACTGGCGCTAGGCGGACAGAGAACAAGACAGATGTGATGAAAAGGGAGGATCTGGGATAGTAGAAAACAAGTGCTGCATTCTTCTTGTCATTTGCTGGTGTGCAAAGGAGCCCGGAGGGCCACATAACTCTGAGGTGCCGTACAACGACTTTGTTGGTAGGACAGATACAGTGTGATCAGCATAGGAAACAACTGGCTGTAACAAAGGCTGGTTAGAGCGTTCTAGCTGAGCAATGAATTGCAGTGGGAGGGGGAGGAGGAAGGAGGAACGTCTGTTCCTTGGGGGTTAAATTCTATACTGGGAATGTTATGGATGAGACCAGCCCCTCCCACAGGGAAGCAGCCAGGAGAGGAGACACCCCCATACCAGACCAATAACAGCAAGAACTCTGATGGGATCCAAACAGGTCTCTTTCCCTTCCTTCTGTAGGGCACTGGGGCCGTTGTGCTGCAAGGGATCACGGGAATTAGCTCCCTATGTCTGGGAAACATTTCTATTCTCATTCAAGCCCCAGTACTATGTTGATAGGTAAAAAATAATTTGTAGGGCTCTTAATGGTCTAACTGGATTTTCATAGACACGGGGTCAAATCTGCCCTTGGCAACCCCAGTGAGGACTGAAAGGCTTTGGCCTAACTGAAGTCATTGGTCTTAACACAGGTGTTTCAGTAAAATGTGGTGGCCTGTGTTATGCATGAGGTCAGAGCAGGTGACCCTCTGGTTGCGTCAAACTATGTGAAACTATGAAGGCGGCAAACTATACAGATGTAACCAAGGGCCCATCGCTGTGCAAATGCTGGAGGCACGGAGAGTTAAGCAGGAGCCCAAACTTACAACGGAGCAGATCACGTGTACATGGTGGAAGAGGAGTGTAAAGCATTTGTCTCTTCAAGAGGGATTATCCTGTGGGGATTCTGCCATTGAAAAGCAAAAGTGGAGGAAGAGGAAGACTGGTTGAAACTATCAAGGGTCTAATCCTGCCTTAGGAGCTGGCTCAGCCCATAAGACTACATCCCTCATTTTCTTCTGGTCTTACCAGCAAATAACTTTGCCTCTCGACTGTACAGGAAGTGGAAAGGCTCAAGGATTCTCTTTTCTTCTGGCACAGTAGCGAAGTCTCAGACATGCAAATATTTCATGGTGATAAACTGAAATTCAGATGCCAATCTGGGTTCAAGGAGAGGCCGTGCTCCTCCTGCTTCACTGCCTTGGCTTCTGCATCAAGATGGTGAGACTGGGACTTAGCTCAACAGACCATTTTCAAGCAGTTCAGTCGAGAAGCCTTGTGATGGGGCTGCAGTGGAAACTTGAGTCTAAAGCACCTACCTCCTCTCCCCAAGTATAAAGTAGCCTTGGCAGCCTTCCAGCCTGTGCCCCCTCTGGAGATTACCTCAGATCGAGCAGTTAGCCGGTTTCCCAGCAGGAAGAAATCCTTTTGCTGGCTACGCCCGCCCAGAGCGAGACACGGGGCCCCCTGGCTGGGGAAGATTTCATCATTTCTTTGCAGCACAACCCATTCCATGCCCCTGCCACTCAGATACCAGCTCCGAGTTGCCAGCTCCGATTACCAGGCACGCTCATTGATATCCTGAGAGGTTGGGAGAGAACCTGAAAAAAAACCTCTGTATTGGCAAGAGAGCAGTTTGGTGGGACCAGAGGTGACAAAAACCACAGAGCGTCAGAAGAAAGAAAAAGAAAGAAAGAAAGAAAGAAAGAAAGAAAGAAAGAAAGAAAGAAA
>NW_020664524.1:2481844-2553110 GCF_002925995.2 Terrapene triunguis | reverse complement strand
AAAGAAAGAAAGAAAGAAAGAAAGAAAGAAAGAAAGAAAGAAAGAAAGAGCTCCAAGTTGATTGTATTAGAAATTGGTTGATTAAAAATCACCACATTTTCTAGCAAAGAACCTTTTATCCCACCACGTCCAGATCAGATGGCGACAGATGCAAAGAAACAGGAAAGCAGGGAAGGCTCTAGGTTAACAGCGCTGCCATTGAAATGGGTGCCTTTGGTTGGTGATCTAAAAAGCAGCCCTCACTAGCAGAAATGTCAGGGTTGTCCACGCTGCTGCTTTACGTTCTTCCTTCCAGGGGAGGGCCAGGCGATAGGAAGAGCAATTGGGGTGGCTGGGGCTCTGTTTCACCCTTGAGCTCTTTCACTGGCTCACTCAGCTGCTTTGTCTAAAGTTTACTTAAGAGAGATTGGCAAACCAATTATGTTGTATAAGCTTCCCTGGCTGGATTCTACTCACGCAAGGGGCCGGCTACTCTTTGAATGTCCCTCTAATGCTGCAGCTAATTTGCTACACAAAAAAGAAAGGGGTGAGGACGGGGGAGAAGGGCCCAACATCCAGCCAAAATAAACGAGGTTATTGTTGTGAAACGCAGACAATGGGGCCGGGGGAAGGCTCAGCTGCTGTAATGATGTTGCGGACCAGCAGGACTTTGGAATGGGGCCAGCCTCTCTCAGTTGCAGCTACTTAATGATGTGGTTTTAAGGCAAGCCATTCACATGTCCTTCTGCGGGTGGGCATATGGGGATTTGCTAGCTGCTCCACGCAGCACGCCACTGTTTTTAAACGCTGCCAACTCCATGGTCTCTTTGCCCTTGAAATATTAACACAGCTGGGCCTAAATCGTCCAAAGGGGCTTGTAGTTCTGGGTGTCCGGCTTGGGGCTCAGCTAAATGAACCAGTGCTCAGCACTTCCTGAAACATCGGCTCCTTGAAGGGGGTCTACCATTGTGCCCCCAAAAACTAAATACTTTGGGAAATTTAACCCATAGATTTTACATGTAGGGCCCCATCTTTCCTCGGCAGCCCTGGCTGGAGGGAACAAGAAGCAAGTGAGGAAGGAGCAGAAGGGAGCAGGCTGCCTCCATGCCATCATTCCCCCCTTCTGATGACCCTCTGCTGGGGCCTGTAGAGGTCTGGATCTATCGCTGGAGAAGGCGCAGGGAGAGGCCAGCCAAACTTTCATGACTTTGGCAGGTAAGTTAATGTGGAGCCTGTAAAGAGATTTTTTTCTCTCCTCTGCTGGATGCTGTCCATCTTACAGAGAACAGGAGCAGGATGTGGCGTATACACAGCAGGGGATTTCCTAGCAGTGCATATCCTCCAGGAATGACACTCGGGAAGCTAGAAAACAGTGTGGAGGCACAGAGCCTCTGCAGATCCCCTGCAAGCCATATGGATCTCTCGTGGAATGGGAAAGCCAAGCTCCACCTCCGAACGCCCCTGCTAGAAAAGGTAATTAATTCCACGAATGGAAACTCAGCCTCCTCTATCCTATAAGGGAGAGATCCACGCCAGGGACAACAGACCAACACAGGGGACAACAGATCTGAACAGGGGACAACAGATCCCTGAAACCCAATCTAGTACTGTAAACAGGAACTCAGCGCCTCTAGCTCAATGCAGCTGAAAATACCCCTCGTTTGTCTGATGAGATGGCAAGATGAACTCCTATCCTAGGAGAGCACTGTAGGTGCCTGGTCTGTAGAGATTCCTTGCCTGCCAACCTACAGCAACTGCTGCTGCTTCCTTTTCCTTGAGAGAGAAAGTGGCTGCTGGATGTGTTTCAAGGAGCAAACTAATGAGAGACAAGCATGGGCATAACGAATTACTGAGCTAGAAAACGACGCTTAGCCCAGCTGAGGGAACGTAGCACTGAGATGCAGAGAAAACGCCCAGAGATGGTGTTTGGCTGGATACAGAGAGAACCAGTGGCAGAATAAACAAGTTGTTACTCAGCTGTAAATGTCTGCATTCTCTCACTTTCTCCTTCCAGCTCCTATTTTCCTTTACTCCAACTATTTTTCTTTCTTTGCCTTCTGTATATTTTCCTCTCTCTCTCCCATTTTCTGTCCTATTCCACTCCCCCTCTCCCTCTTATCTGTTTCTGGTCCCCTGTTCCATTCCATCTTTGCTCCACATGATCTCCTCCCTTCCCTGGGCCTCTGATTCCAGCCACTTCCCTTCCCCTGCTCTCCTACAGATCTTCAATTCCTCATCTTCCTCTACAATCTCCCCCACATCCTGATCAGCCAGAACTCAGCAAGCCCTTCGCATCAAACACAGACCACGTCATCACCAGATTAGAGCAAGAAAAGCACCTGGATCAAATTTAGATGCTGGTGGGTAGATGGAAATGTTACGAGGAAATAGCCAAACCATAAGGTCACCATCAACTACAGATGGTCAGGAATTTTTCAACAAAATGGAACCCAAACTGTTTGTGAATCAAGGTCAGTTTCAAACATTCTCCCAACTGAAAAAAACATGGTGTTTTTTTTTTTTAATTGACATTTGCTAAATGAAAAATTCTCCTTTTCCATTTTGAAATGACTTTTCGTTCCTGAACTTAAATTGATTAGACCAAAAAAGTTAAAGAAAAAAGGTCAACATCAAAACTTTTCAATAAACAAAATATTTTGATGGACTCACACCATGTTTTGGGTTTTTCAGTGCACAAAAGTTTGAGATTTTAACTTTTCATCCTGATTCAAGCCAGAGCAAAATATTGAACTTTGAAAATATTCAAGGAACAGGGAAACCGTTTCCCACCCAGTTCTACTATTAACAAAGGACATCTGCCCTCTGTGGGTCAGGTGGGGTGCAAGCTAGAGGTCCACCTGGAATGGTTTTGGGGGGGAGGGAGAAATGTCAAAGAAAAAGGAGTCAACAGTCACAGAGCGAGGACAGGAAGGTTCGGATGAAGATTTCAGTAGAAGTGGAGTTCTGGCCAGTCGTTCGCCATCAGCAAAGAAAAGAAGAGAGTGGGGGAGTCGCATAAAGCCATATTACAAAGGCAGGGCAGTTCCTTTGCAGCAAAACACCTGGAAGAATCAAGCTGCAAAATCAGAAAAGCCAGCTTCCCCTCTCCACTAGCTGGGATATGGCCGGCTCTCTAGAGCTGGCTACTTTCTTACCAGACTCCCCTGGCTGGAGAGTTGGGAAGAGAGGGCATTGCAGTTATGTTGGCTCTGGGAGTAGCAGCTTGAGAGCAGGCCAGCCAGAAAGTCGTTCTGATTCAGGCTATGAGCTTGGGGGCTGGAGTATTTTGCTGAGGAGTCAGGAGTGTAAAGAGAGCTAATGGGTCCCCTACGACCTCAGTGGAAGACCGATCTGAATGTCAGAAACGCTGGCGGATGGACGGTGTCCTCTGATCATCTCCTAATTCAACGCCAGCTGAGAGAGTGAGATCAGGACCCCGAGTTCAGTGACAATGGCAGGCTGCTGAAAGTAAAGCAGTGCTGGAAACCTCCTCTGAGGACAGGAGAACTCAGCTGGAAGCAGGTGTCTCTCACAGGCAAGTGCCACATAGCTGAGACACACAAGCCAACAGATGTGTGTTGGCCAGTCACAACAGGGCAATGACCAGCTATGGGCAAGAAGCAGCTCTCAGCTGCTCAGCAATTTCTGGCCTCCTATCTTCACTGATCTGCCCTGGCTTGGGAGCCCTGCACACTGGCTGGGATGGGAAGATCCTTGGACGCATTTCTAAAGCCCAAGACAATCCTTGCCAAACGGAACAGCTGGCAACAGTCCTAGGTACCAGCCCTGCCCACTTCCTCCCGATTCTTCGTTCCTTCCCCATCTTCACCCCTTTCCTCTCATGTGCAGTCTTCCACCCAGAACTCAAAAACAGCTGCATGGATTTTGTTCAAACTTTCCAGAATAATTCACCTTTGATCTGAGATCGAGCATGAAAAAATGTTAGCTCCAGGGACACTTGCAAGAGTTATAAATGCCTCAAAGCAAGTGCTTAAAAATAGAATGCCCAATTCAAGTTGAACTGTAACCTCTCTGCATTTTAAATCTTGGACTCAGGGGACCACACGCAAACCAGCAGTGCTTCACTTTCCTGTTTCATACTGTAAGGACTAGAAATCATCAATTTAAAAAAAAGATATATTGCTCAGTCAGGCAATGTGTTTTTGCCCTCTTCACAAATACTGAGTCACACAGGCACAATCTCAAGTAACGCCACTGTAATTCAACTCATGGAAGTAAGATCAGGAGTTAGGTGCAATCAGTGACAAAACTGTGCGATCCTGCCTGAAAAGAAATGTACTGATGATCAAATTCCATTTCTCTCCACAGGGTTGCAAGGTACACAAGTACAATGATAAGCTTGAGGAGGAAGGGGGAGAAAAAAAGGCAGCACCTTATGGGATAACAATAGAGAGGCTTGTCACAACATATAAAACCTCCACAACAAGTCCACTGTCTCTTTGCTGGAGCACAATGCTGCTAAAAGATGGTTGAACCAATTAGAAAGATTACGCTGGGAAAGGAAAAGACTATCACCAGAGAATCCCTCACTATGAAAAAATTTGAAGGTAATTCCATCACCACCTAGGGAGGTGGTGGAATTACCTAGGGAGGTGGTAGAATCTCCATCCTTAGAAGTTTTTAAGACCCGGCTTGACAAAGCCCTGGCTGGGATGCTTTAGTTGGGGTTGGTCCTGCTTTGAGCAGGAGGTTGGACTAGATAACCTCCTGAGGTCTCTTCCAACCCTAATCTTCTATGATTCTAAGACACAAGTGTTAAGCACATTCAGAGTCATCCCCAGAATCCTCCAAGATATGCAGATGCTCCAAATATGAAAGAATGGGCCAGGCATTTCTCTTGAGAATTGATTTACCAGCTTTATGTAGCAAAAAGTAGATGTTCAGCAGCGTGCTAGATTATCATGTAAATTTATTCTATCCATAATCAGGGACTTAGCCAGCCTAGAAATACCAAAAGTAGCCTCTTTCCCACAGACCTTGGTTCTCTTTCTTCCAAGAGCTGCAGGCTGGCATGCAAGTTAAACAAGGTTCTTGAAACTGTCTTTCAAACGTACAGAACAGATCAGGTCTCATTCTGTTTGAGTTCTAGGTGTTGGTCAGGTCTCCCCAGGATGCTGCCCCTAGACATAAATCATGAGGACCTCACCCTCACTGAGTCTATCTCCCTCTGACTAGTAAGTGACTGGTAAACTTCAAGCACTGCATGTAAGTGTTGTGACAAAGTTCCTCCTCTATCTTGGTGGGTCCTGCGCTTATTGGCGGATTTTCTTGCCTCAGAGATTCACCATGTGGGTTGCGGAACAGCCCAGAGACCTTCCCCTCTGGAAGAACCCACAGTCCAGGTCAATTGGGAGGTTTGGGGGGAACCCGGGCCCGCCCTCTACTCCGGGTTCCAGCCCAGGGCCCTGTGGACTGCAGCTGTCTATAGTGCCTCCTGTAACAGCTGCATGACAGCTACAACTCCCTGGGCTACTTCCCCCTGGCCTCCTCCCAACACCTTCCTTATTCTCACCACAGGACCTTCCTCCTGGTGTCTGATAACACTTGTGCTCCTCAGTCCTCCAGCAGCACACCTTCTCACTCTCAGCTCCTTGCGCCTCTTGCTCCCAGCTCCTCACACTCTCGCACTACAAACTGAAGTGAGCTCCTTTTAAAACCCAGGTGCCCTGATTAGCCTGCCTTAATTGATTCTAGCAGCTTCTTCTTAATTGGCTCCAGGTGTCCTAATTAGCCTGTCTGCCTTAACTGGTTCTAGCAGGTTCCTGATTACTCTAGTGCAGCCCCTTCTCTGGTCACTCAGAGAACAGAAAACTTCTCATCCAGTGACCAGTATATTTGCCCTCTACCAGACTCCTGTACCCCACTGGTCTGGGTCTGTCACAGTGTTCAGTGAGATCAGTCAAACTGGTGCCTGCTACTCACTGTACCGGCTCCTAGAATGATTAGTGCAGACTGCAACTACCTCTTTGGCTTTGCTATTCATTTTATTCCGTCTCGGGTGAGCGATCTAGGGGATTTGCTATACAGTTGCTGGTTCCTCAGTTGACACTGGCAGTTTGCATGTTCTGTTCCCATGTGTGTAGCAGTCTTGTTTTCTGTACCTGTGCCTTTAGGGTAATTCTCCACTTACTCCACCATTCAATTCTAGAGTTGGTAGCTCCTCTCCTGTTGTATTTCCAAGTGTACAGTTGTGTTTTCAAGGGATTTAACTCACTCTATCTATTGTTTTTTTTCTTTGGAAAAGTGCTGGCACCTGCTCTGCCCCAAAGGGCAGCTTTTGGGTTCTCCCACAGGACCATCACTGCTACCTCTCCACTTTTTTGCAAGAAATCTCTAGGAAAGATTAGAAATGTACCTCTCCCACGAGAGAGCTGTTAAGCTGCTTTATTGAACTCACAGTTGAGGGGCTGCATGCACTGCTAGGAGGACGGAGAAGTGGTGTTCTGTTACTGATTTGGGATCCTGAAGGAGTTTTGTTGGTTCTTTCCAGTTTTTGGGTCCCAGCATTTCTAGCTCCATTTCAGTTTGGGGAGCGAGAGCTGCTGAGGAACAAGCCACCCATTTGAACCAAGCTCAGAAAACAATGCAAATTACTATTCAATCATTTCATTAAAGGACTGACACTTTCTCTTTACTTTTAGATCCTTCCCTTCCCCAAGAGAAGAGCCCAATTGCCTTCCCATGGCTGCCAATCCTCTTCTCCCACACAATCCACCCTCACTGCCTCTCATTTATGAGAAGGAACTTTGCATACAGATGTCCCGTGGCCCAGACAACCACCACCGCCAAATGCTGCTCCCGTTTACACTTGAACATCCATCCTACTGGCTATAAGCGAGTACAGCCCGATGAATTATGGGGTGAGTCTTTCCGGGAGAAAGAACAGAGTTTCTTGGGTGGTTGGGTAGAGTGTACAAGAGAGGCTCATTGGCTGGGTCCGAGGATAGTTCAGTTTTACAGTTCTGACATAAATGTAAATGGTTACTACTAAGATACATGCTAGTAGCACCCAAAGGTCTCAGCTATGATCAGGGTCCGATTGCGCTAGGTGCTGTACAAACACAGATAAGAGACAGTCCCAGCCTTGGAGAAATCACAATCTAAAAGACAGACAAAGGGGTTGAGGTTGGGAAAGATACAAGTAAATCGTTACAGAAAAGCACTGACCCACCCCTAACTCAGATCTCATCCCTCTACCCATACAAAACATTTCTCCCTGCTATTTTCTCCACTGCACTGACTCCCACAGAAAAATTCAGAGCAGTGGGCAGGTAGCCATTGGATGTAAGCAGGAAAGGAGTCCAGTAGATCAGTGTGATTTACACCCATCTGGTATTCTTTGGGGATGCAGAACAAAGAATGTCGGCCATACTCACACAACGGGGGGTTCTATCCTGGGAAGCAGTTACTCTAAAAAAGAGTTAGGGATCGTGGCGGATAATCAGCTGATCATGAACTCTCAGTGTGATGCTGCAGGCAAAAGAGCTAACGCAATCATGGGATGTATAAACAGGGGAATCTTGGTTAGGTTATTTTACCTCTGTATTTGGCACTGGTGTAACCACTGCTGGAAAACTGGGTCTGTTTCTGCACTGAGACAAACAACTTACATACCACCTTGCATGTTTCATGTAGAAGAGTGCTGGAGAATGTTATTGCTGAGATGCTATTAAGACGGCTACGTTTTTACAGTCGCTCAGTGTTTCTGTCCTTGGAGCTCTGGTGTTATCAGCACTAGCACAGAACACAGCCTGCTAATTCAGCAGACCTCAATGTTACTCTAGAGAAAGATGACAGGCACAGTTCGGTGACAAAGGCACTCAGCCAGGTTTATTGCCCTCAAGTCCTAACGACTCACACAACTTGCACAATTACATTAACACATGAGTGACCTGTGGCAAGGACAGTTCAGTTAGTAGCAGGAGTCCCTGCTGTCCCCTCGGCCATACAAAGGGTTAAGGCGAGGTACCCCGACATTTATACTGAGGCAAACAATTTACATACCACCTTGCATGTTTCATGACATCTGTTTGTTACCTCCCCTTGTTCCTGATATCTCAGACACAATATCCCTATTCATTGTTCTGTCAACCTTATCTTGTACTAGATTGGGGTTTATCTGTGCTAGCCTTCTGAAATATATTTACAGAAATATCTAGTGCCTAGTACACTAGCAGCAACTTTGCCAACGTCATGTACTGGACAGTGAACTTGTGAGTATCTGATTTAATACATGGCCTGACTTTGGTTCACAACCTTTGGTTCAGATCTGAGGTCCTGCACCAAGCCCAGTGCTCCAGGCTATCTCTCTCAACTTCACCCCAGTTCAAGAGGAATGTTGATAAATTGGAGGGGGTTCAGAGAAGCGCTGCAAGAATTATTAAAGAAATAGAAAACCTGATTTATAGTAATAGATTCAAGGAGCTCAATCTATTTAGCTTAACAAAGAGAAGGCTAACAGGTGACTTGATTAGAGTCTATAAGTACCTCTAGGGGGAACAAATATTTAATAATGAGCTCTTCAATTTAGCAAAAAAAAAAAAATCGAACACAATCCAATGGCTGGAAGTTAAAGCTAGACAAATTCAGACTGGACACAAGGCATACATTTTTAAACAGTGAGAGTAAATTAACCACTGGAACAACTTACCAAAGGGTCGTGGTGGATTCTCCATCACTGACCATTTGTTAATCAAGACTGGATGTTCTTCTAAAATATCTGCTCTAGGAACTACGCTGAAAGGAACAAGGCCACTGGAGCAGCTGGAGATGGTGGGGTCTGAGGTGCTACTTCTTTGTATATGTCAGAACCTGGTGGGTGGCAATCTTGACATATTGGTGTCTGGAGACCTGGTTTTGGGGGAAGAGGGAAATGTCAAAGAAAAAGGAGTCAAAACAGTCACCAAGTGAGAGGATAGGAAGGTGCAGATGAGGATTTCAGCAGAAGTGGACTCATGGCTGCTGCTTCAATACGACAGCAATGGGACCAGAAAGATGACTAGATAGACAGAGTGACTCCAGTGCTGCTAACAGCTATGTGGCTAAGATTAGAATCTGGCCCAGGGTGACCAAGAAGAAGAAGACAGATGAGAGCAGAGACCAGAACTGAAGCCGTAGAGGAGTCTTGGGGCAAGGTAGAGTCACTGCCAAAGACAGAGAGTTCTGATAGGTAGGAGTGGAGCTGTGGAAGGAGATGCTAAGATGCTTCTGTAGCTATGGGTCTAGTCCAGGAGGCTGGAGCGTCCCATAGCGTCAAAGGCTGAAATGAGATAGAAGACGGCGAGAGAAAAGTAGTAGAGAGGTGGCAGAGGTAACTGAGCTGCTGATGTCCAGAGCAAGGAAAGGGAGACAGTTCCACACCATTGAGAGGGATGAATGTCAGGAGAAGAGGCAGTTTTCTTACAGGAAGACATAATTGCAAGGATCCTGGGAGCCAAGGGTCAGGGAGAAGATGAAGGAAGGAAAATGAGACCCAAAGATTTGTGTATATGGCAGACAAGGTGCCACCACAAATTAGGACAATTTTAGCCTAAAAGGAAGCCATGATTTCCTTGAACCAAGCCAGGGCAAGGCTGGGAAGGGAGGGCCAGAGAGTGTCCAGAGCAAAGAACCGAGCATCAAGATTGGGAATGGAGGAGAAAGGAGAAGCTACAACTGAGTGACGCCAGGAGAAGAGCAAAAACCAGCGTGAACACCAGGAGCTCACTCCGCTGACATGCGACTCGTGTCCCACTAATTGTTAGCCTATAGTGGGGCTAGACTAGAACACATCAAACAAAACTAGCCCCTTGGTAATTCTCTGACCTCACAGTACAGTGAATCTCATCCTAACTGGGACTAATGTTATTGGAACACTGATCATAGAATATCAGGGTTGGAAGGGACCTCAGGAGGTCATCTAGTCCAACCCCCTGCTCAGAGGAGAGCCAATCCCCAGTCAGATTTTTGCCCTAGATCCCTAAATGGCCCCCTCAAGGATCAAACTCACAACCCTGGGTTGAGCAGGCCAATGCTCAAACCAGTGAGCTATCCCTCTCCCCAAAGGTCATTGGGTCCAGCCCCCTCCCTTCACTAGCAGGACCAAGTACTGATTTTGCCTCAGATCCCTAAGTGGTCCCCTCAAGGATTGAGCTCACAACCCTGGGTTTAGCAGGCCAATGCTCAAACCACTGAGCTAGCGCTCCCCCTCTGATTGGGCTGTGATGGAAAGCCCATGTCACCGCAAATAACGCAAACGACACTCTAATGATGGCTTCTCCCAGACAATGTTTTCCAAAAACGTCAAACATCATAAAGAGCACATAACTTCTATGCTAACCTCTCCATCAAGTCCTTCTTATTACAGGATTTTAGGTTCCAAGAGAAAGCTGTGAAGGTAGCACACGTGGTACATGTTAGCGAAGTGAAAGGCATGTTACACATCTGCTTTTCAGCTGTAGGAGGTCACTTTGGGCTTGTCTCTATGGTGGGTTAGTGCACAGCAAGTTGGAGGGAAAATCTACTATGTTCTACCCTGACATGCACTAACTGGCCATGTGGATTCTGCTACCACGCACTAAAAGTTCTGTAGTAAGTCAAAGTGCACTAGGCAACTGTTAGTGCACGGTAGCAGGGTCCACACAGCCAATTAGTGTGCGGCAGGCTAGCATGCTGTAGATTAACAACCCTGCTTGGCTGCACACTAACTCTCCATATAGACAAGCCCTTAGGCTCTGCCATACCAGCAGCACAACCCCCACTCCCAGCCCTTCTATTTTGGACAAACAGTTCCAATTTACCAGTCGCGCACTTTGAAGTTAGGATATGCCCGGCTTAAATTTGCCTGTGCAACCTTAATTCGGCTCCCTTGTGCACGTGCGTTATGATACAGTCTTTAATTTCATGATCACATACTGTTTTTTCACAGGACCCCTGCTTCATTCAGTGCACAGGATGGATGGTGCTCACTCAATGAGAGGCGATTGAATGGTTTGTTTTATCCCCATTATCCAATGTTCAGCCTCGGGCCTTTTTTCTTTCATGCTATTCAAACCCTACTCTCAAGACAAAATTATTAATTTCTCATGGACTTTCTATGATGTGCATCACTATAGCATCTGAGTGCTTCACAAACAGTCATTTAATTAACACCCCTGTGAGATGGGGGAGGGTCTTATTATCCCCTTTTTGAAGATGGAAACTGAGGTACAAAGCGATGAAAGACAAAAGTATCCGCTAATTTTGGGTGCCAATTGGAGACACCAATTTTCCAGGGCAGCATTCAACTGTCTTAACCCCAAGACCATCCTTGCTCTTCCTGCAAGCCCCTGCCTCATTCATTACACACCTTCCAACTTCAGCAACAAATGAGACAGAGATTATGAATTAATTATGTGCATTATTATAGCACCTAGGATCCCTAGTCATGGACAAGGACCCCACTGTGCTATGCACTGCCCCCCCCAAAACTTTTAATCTAAGTATTAGACAAGAGACAATAGTTGGATACAGACAGACAGGAAACGATGAGACAATATTGGTTGGCATGACAGGCAGTGGTCTCAGCACACCAGCAGCCTAACTGCTGTCAATTTTTTTGTAGACATGAGGGCAGAGTAGAGTTTTGAGGAACCTACAGACAACAGTCTCCTTCATTGCACACCTTGATTCGTTCCCTGAGCAGAACCATCCTGTGCACTGAATGAGGCAGGGGTCCTGTGGAAAAAACAGGATGGAATTCAAGACTGCACCATAACGGATACTGGGGGACAAATTAAAGTTGCAGAGGCAAACTTAATCCTGACATTTCCTGACTTTTGAGTGCATTGATATTCCATCACATTGACACCCACATGGGTCCTGCCACACAGACCTCTGCCACTTGAGCTAATGGAGTACCAGACCTGATCACAGCGGTAGGCTGTCATCTCCTCTGTGGATCAGCACTAGAGGGGGAGAAGACGCTTTGCCAGTGTTTTCAGAAATATATCTCCCAACAGCAGAGGAATGGTGAAACTCAAGGATTTTGTGTTCCAGCCCAAGCTCTGGAGAGGCGTGTGCTCCAGTGGGCACAGACTCTTCTGCCCACTTCCCCCACGCTTACCCTTTCCATTCCATCTTTAAGTCTCTTAGGGAGCTTTGTCATATTTTATCACCCTCCACCAGCTAAAAGTTGTTCTGATTTCCTAGCCTGTTTTCCCCCCTTCCTATTTGCAGCATTAGGCTATTACTCCCTGTTTTGCAATTAAAAGACAATTAAAACAAGCACTGTCTTTTATTTCCTTTACTAGTGGATTTTTCATGGGAAGGGAACGGGGGAGATGCATTGTAGCGGGGTGGTCATCCTGCTCCTGCCCTGAGGGGGTTAAAGCAGCCCTGGAGAGGGCTGTGGTGGAGAAAAGCCAGGCTGATAGGTGGAAGCAGCCACAGCTGGGGCCCCGCCCCAATCAGGCCACAGCTAGCCCTATAAGAGGGCTGAGGGCCAGAGGCTAAAAAACACTCTCTTTCTCTAGCTGTCTGAGAGAGAAGGACCTGGCTGCCTGGGAAGCTGAGGAGGGTACCTAGGGTGGAGCAGTGCTGGAGAAGGGCAGAGGGAGCTGGGGAGCTCCAGCCTAGCAAAGCCTCAGGCTGCAGGCCGAGTTAAGGGCCCACAAAGGGTACTGGGGCTGCAGAGGGACAGAGGCAGCTGGTCCAACCCTACTTGCAAATGATGAGTGTCCATTACAGACTGCAGTCTGCCCCAGTAAGTGGGGCTAGATGATGATTGGCAGTAGCCACTGAGGCAAGGTGGGGAGAGAGGAGTGGGGGTTTCCCCTGGGAGGGGAGACCCAGACTGTGGGTTGCTGTGGTGGGCAGAACCCCTGGGTAAAGGGCACCGGGGTCGGGGAGGGACACGGGGGCCAGCGGCAGGCTAGACATCAACCGGCAGAGGGCGCTCCGGAGCTGGAAAAGAGCTAATTCCCTGGACAACCAGCAGGAGGCGTTGCGCCGGTGAGTCGTCACTGCGCCGGTGAGTCGTCGCCCTGCCACATGCACGCTTCACCTTGGAATCCGGCTCTCCCTAACTGTTTTCTAGCTTATTGGAAACAGCCCTACAGAAAGGCTGAGCCCTCGCCAAACAAAAGCTACAATAAATTTTAGCTTTTTGTTTTTAAATACTCTTTTATGGGCGGCGGTGATAGGGCAGTTCCGTAATTTGTGGTCAGTGGCTCCCCACAAATTGCAAGCAGCAAGCCCCAGAGCTCTTGAAACTAGTGAGAGCCTGTTGAAAATGAAAGCCCTGTATAACGCTGAACAGTTTTTTTAGAAAAAGGAAATCTCTGTTTTTGTTGCATGGAAATAAAGTTCAATTTGTTACCCAATGGAAGCGGCTGGCATCTGTAACAAGCCACAGGGCATAGTTATTAGCTGATGTATGATCTAGGAGGAAAACCCAGTGCTCACACTGAGTTTGCATGTCTATATGTGTACAAAATGTGAATTACATAGTGTATGAATTTTTATTAGACTCAAGTTGTATGTGCAGCATCATACTTGTAACAGGCTGGCTCATCCCTTAAGGGCTGGAGGGTCTGGGGCTAGCCAACCCAGAGTACAAAAGAGGCATGCCAGGGTTGGATCAGTTAATTCACTGTGAAGGGCAGCAGGTGGCTGTAGTGAAGGGGAAAGCCCAGGAAGCTGCAGGGAAAGAGAAAGGTCCTACAGGCAAGACCCTGATGCTAGGGGGTTAGAAGCCAAAACCTGAGTCTCCAGCCAGGCAGGGCCTGGGGGTGGCCGGTCAAAGAAGGAAAGGCCCTGGGCAGGAAGGCCAGGGAGCAGGGTGAATTAGAGACTGCTGGGAATAAGCAAGCTCCAGTAGAAAGCCCTTGGAGGTGGGGTTTCCCTACTGAGACTGTAGGCAGGAAAGGCCTGGGAGTGACCCAGCAAGAGGGGAAAACTGATGGACTGTGTTTGGGGACTTGGAGATAGGAGGCCTACGTAAAAGGGTTGACACCCGTCCGGTTTTCACCCAGACAGTCCAGGTGTCAGCTTGTATGTCTGGGTGCCATTTGACAAGCCCTGATGTCTGTTTTTTTTTTATCTAAGGGGGAAGAGCTGGAGCAAGGGGCGGGGCCTCGGGGGTCCTGTTACCAGCCATTAGAAACATAGCAACCCTACTACGTGACCATCTGAAACCAGTGGCAGTGCGTGATTCAGTCTTGCGTATACCAATCCAGGTGATCTCCAAGTAGTCAGAGAGGGTACTGAGATTACGTATGTGATCCTCGAAGACCTGTGTGTATTTCACGGCTTCAACACGATCCTCAGACAAATGCTGGATATTGTACCGTTGGTGAACTTCAGGCTTGCGCAGAGTTGGAAAAGAGAGTGAAAGATGAACAACTAGTCTAAGGTCTGAGTATGCTGGTGCTTCTGTGCTGCCAAAGACCCGGTGAGATTTCACTATGGAGCAATTTCTGACAAGGATGTGATCAATTTCTTTCATGGCATGTCCACTCCAACTCCAACAGTGGTTATTGTGGCACCTAAAACCAGGCGCTCATAACAGACAAGCCCTCAGTGGCACACAAGGTCAGAAGCCGAGTGGTGCTGGCATTTGGAAACCCATCACAGTTTCATACCCAGTTTGATGCAGCACTGAAATCTCCAAGCAGTAGCAGCGTGTCATGTGGCAGAGTAGAATGGATTTTTGCTGCTAGCTGGTGGCCAATATGCCCAACAGCCCAGTAATGCACATGTATAATGAAGAGATAGTTATGGTGTCCTTTTCTGCAGCTGATGCATAGTCTGTTGGCATGAAGGCCACAAGGACAAGATGGCAATTAAGCCAAGCACAAAATAAGCATGGAGAAAGGGGGTTCCACATGGTTAAAGTCTGTTCTAGAGGCTGTTTCATGACAAGTGCCACACCTCAAGTCTGGTGGGGACCACCAAAGTGGAGGAAGGTTGCTCCTTCCACAGCAACAGGATTGCTTTGCAAGCCTCCGCAACGCCGGCGATTACGATCTTGTAGCAAGCAAGTTCTTTGACAAGAGCTATCTTGCAGCCAGTGCTGTTCAGTGTGAACACATTCCCTGTGGCGAGACGGAACATGACTAAGGTCTGGTTTGGACTTCCCGGAAGTTGGCGTTATCAGGGCTGTGCTTTCCCTGAGAGGGGTTTAGGTCACACCCGTCCTGCGCGTGCAGAACATTTCCATCCTCTAGGAGTTGGCAGTAGCAGGGGCGCTACTGGTGCTGTTGTCATGGGCAGAGCTGATTGCCCCTTCATTTCATTTTTCTTCCTTAGGACTGGGGAGGCGCAGTGGGTGTCTTGTTTTTGGACCATCCCCCTCCCCAGGAACTCTTCTGACAGATGCTGTTGGTTTCTTAGGGCCTGGATAGCCTTTTCAAAGATCTAGGTGTTCTCCTCCCTGTGCGGTCCACACATCCACAGTCGCAGATCAACCACAGTCACCACCGTTGGGGAACTTGGCCCACATTCACTGGATCCATTGTTGGCCATCACTCCTTACCCTGAGCAGGGACCCTTATTGGGTGCCACCAACAGGGGCCAGTCAGATCCAAGGCTCACATGGGGAGTGACGACCACATCCTGAAGCAGAGCAGCTTATGCTACTACTAACCACTACCCTTGCTGTATAGAACCCCCTTAAATGTACAGACAGAGTTTTGCTACACACTATTGATTTCAATGGGAATAGGGCTAGATCCAAAGTCAAAAACTAGCATCCACAGTCTTCGGCCAAGATCAGACGTTGAACAGACCCAAATCCAAGAGCACAAGAAAAACACAAGGGTAGGGAGCTTAATGTCACATTATCTCATTTAATATAAATAACATTACTTGTAAGAGTCTGTACGTAAGTGTACATAATCTAGACTAATAATAAAAGTAGGTAATACTGGGCTTGTATGGGTCAGCACACACTTTAGACGTGCATTGAGGTAAGCTAAGAGAAGCTTAATGCTTGTGAAAATGAAAATATGGAAACTAGAAATGTTTCACTGCACAAGGCAGTCTCAGTATGATCTTTAGGACGAGCGCATAAAACCAGAGTACAAGAGTCTTCACAAACAAACCACACTGCAGTTGAGCTGAATCTGATCAGAGCTAATGAATAACGCTGGAAAACTCTTCAAATATGGATTCTTTAAGTTGCTCAAAAGTACTTGCTGCAGCAATGTCCAAAGCTAACTGTTTAATACAAAACATTGTAAAGGCTACAGGACTAATTAAGAAACACATCTCTAGGTTTGTGGTAGCACTTTCATCTCTAAGGATTTGTGTTTCCTTAATGCTGATTTAATCTGACTGAGCCAGTCACATAACCGAGGATGCTGCCTCAAACTAAGCTGTTGTCTTTATGGAGGGAAGTATAGTCCTAAAACCCCAGGTGCTCTTCAAAGTATACTATTTTATGCTTAGCATTTTGAATGCTAGCAGCTAAAAAACAAATTAAATTCCAGTACGGGGGGACACAAAAATATATTAGGAACCTTAAGCAAGGCATTTTATGTTTTTGGTTTTTTTTAATGCAAATATAGAGAGGCCAATATGCCCAAATGCACCAGGAATGTAAAAACTGGGATTCATAGATTCTAGGGCTGGAAGGGACCTCGAGAGATCATCGAGTCCAGTCCCCTGCCCTCAAGGCAGGACCAAATACTGTCTAAACCATCCCTGATAGACATTTATCTAACCTACTCTTAAATATCTCCAGAGATGGAGATTCCACAACCTCCCTAGGAAATTTATTCCAGTGTTTAACCACCCTGACAGTTAGGAACTTTTTCCTAATGTCCAACCTAAACCTCCCTTGCTGCAGTTTAAGCCCATTGCTTCTTGTTCTGTCCTTAGAGGCTAAGATGAACAAGTTTTCTCCCTCCTCCTTATGACACCCTTTTAGATACCTGAAAACTGCTATCATGTCCCCTCTCAGTCTTCTCTTTTCCAAACTAAACAAACCCAATTCTTTCAGCCTTCCTTCATAGGTCATGTTCTCTAGATCTTTAATCATTCTTGTTGCTCGTCTCTGGACCTTCTCCAATTTCTTCACATCTTTCTTGAAGTGCGGTGCCCAGAACTGGACACAATACTCCAGGTGAGGCCTAACCAGTGCAGAGCAGAGTGGAAGAATGACTTCTCGTGTCTTGCTCACAACACACCTGTTAATGCATCCCAGAATCATGTTTGCTTTTTTTGCAACAGCATCACACTGTTGACTCAT
Source organism: Terrapene triunguis (assembly GCF_002925995.2). NCBI lineage: Eukaryota > Metazoa > Chordata > Testudines > Emydidae > Terrapene > Terrapene triunguis. The sequence continues at coordinate 2,535,901 of NW_020664524.1, read as the reverse complement.
ATTTAGCTTGTGGTCCACTATAACCCCTAGACAGGGCCCCCCAGAGGATTCAGGGGGCCTGGGGCAAAGCGGGGGAGCTGCGGCGCTTGTACTCACCCGGCGGTGGTCCGGGTCTTTGGCGGCATTTCGGCGGCGGGGGGGCCCTTCAGTCACTCCGCATCTTCAGCAGCACTGAAGGATCCCCTGCTGCCGAAGACCCGGACCACCGCTGGGCCAGGGTTTGTGGGGCCCCTGCGGGGCCCGGGGCAAGTTGCCCCACTTGCCCCCCCCTCTGGGCGGCCCTGCCTCTAGGTCCCTTTCTGCCATACTTCTTCCTAGACAGTCTCTTCCCATTCTGTATGTCTGAAACTGATTGTTCCTTCCTAAGTGGAGCATTTTGCATTTATCTTTATTAAACTTCATCCTGTTTACCTCAGACCATTTCTCTAATTTGTCCAGATCATTTTGAATTATTTCAGAAATGTAAAATGAACAGGTAATTATACAAGTTCCTGGGTGTCTATAACCCATGAAGTGCACACTATCCCCATGACATAGACTGTTGTCTTCTCCTTCCAAATTCAATTTCTGCAGTATCTTGGCAGAATTTCTTTTGAAATTCTTAGACAAGGAGTGTCTAAGCATTGTAACTTAAGTTTTGATTCTTTGTGACAAGACCAGCCATTTTAAGGCTAAAGGTTTAAAGGGTGGCTCCCATGCCTCCATTTTATAAATTCTTTAAGCTGCGATTTTTAAATTATTAATGCTTCAAGAGAATGCAAAGCCCGCACTGCACCACTGATTTTCAGCAGACATCATCAGCTCACTGTCAAAACAAGCAATTTTTCCTGCAATATGAAAACCTTTCCATAACACAACCCAAACCAAGTTATATTTCTCTAAATCTGTTGCCATTATTTCAGAGAGTAAGAGGATTATAATAGAGGTGGAAAACCTCCGAAGATCTGAATTTCTTCTACAATGCTGCTGCTAAAAAATGTTGCATTTGATATGTTCAGTACAGTGAGGGCTCACATATAGGAACTATTTAATAATGAAAATGTGAAGTTAAAAATAAAATAGAAATAGTTATCAACTCAATGTCAACTGATTTGGCACTGCAGAGTAAAATACCTGCTTTCTAATAACATCAGCTTTTCATTTCACCAGCCTGCCCATTCTTATAAGCACTGTATCATGTTTAAAGCAGATTTATAACAGAGCAAAACTAAATGGAATTCAAATAAAAATTCTTGCAAATGTTTCTATAGTAAGTCAAATGAGTATCGTTTTCAAACTGATGCTGTTTGTATAGAAAAAGTCTAACCAAAGTCTAAATATAAAAACAGACATACTGGGTCACACCAATGGTCCATCTAGCCCAGTATTCTGTCTTCCCACAGTGGCCAATGTTACATGCTTCAGAGGGAAAAAAAACCCAAACAGGGCAATTATCAAGTGATCCATCCTCCGTTTTCCAGTCCCAGCATCTGGCAGTCAGAGTTTGAGGGACAAGAATGGAATATATTAATGTTATATTACAATGGCATGATAGATGAATTCTTTAACATATTTTAAAATATCTTTAATTCGATTGTAACAATATCAAATGATATTACCTCCCCCACCTTGACTCTCTTATATCCTGGGGCCAACACAGCTAGGACAACACTGCTCAATTAGATGCATCCTGAGCACTGAGGTCTGGTATTATTAGTCTGTTATCTAGGCTTCATAATAGATTTGATTCCTCTCGTTCCAGTATATGTATTCTGAATGGGAACAGATTCTGCTCCTCTGAGCTCTTCGGCTCAAGAGATAAAAATTAGTACTGAAAAGTAAGAAGGGGACAAGCCCAGTTTGGAGACTATTGTGGCAGGAGATGTCATTATACTGCAAGAAACAGGGAGCGCTTCTCTCGCCAAAATTAAATCAAACTAAAACACATCCGCTACTGGAGCTAACTGATTTTAGACAAGATTCCAGGTGCCATGTTTCAAATAAAAGGCTGAATACAGAACAGATATAAGAGATCTGATGGAAGAGACCTGCTCGGTCTTCTGGGACTTCTACTTTCCAATGCAGGAAAAAGTAGCACCAGATAAGCATGAAGCAATGCTTCAGTTTCAGAGGGCTTTTTACCGTCCCGGTGGCTTCCCTTAATATGAGTGTGACGTGGCAGATCCACATTACACTGTGTTGGTGGTTAAAAACCGTTTTAATGTCTGCAGGTGTGGGGGCGAGTGAAAGGTGCTGGCAACATGCTGGAATCAGATTCTCACAATAACCAGTCCCTTATGCAATGAAAAGATCTTCCTCTGCCGGCATGTTAACACACAGGGTGAGATTTCCCTGCAGCACACACCTTGCTGGTTCTGTTGCAGAGCTGAAGGGAACATGGTGTTGTGATGGGTTGGGTCACAGAAACCCCCTTTGGGACTGCCACCTGATGTGCTTTGACTACCTCTGAGTCTTCCCTGCCAGCTTAGGACTTCAGCGCCCTGCCTGGTTTGAGCCAGACAAGTTTGCCTGCTACAAACCCAGACCCAGGTCTGAATCACATACCCCAAAAGCTGCAGGCTTAACTGAAAACAGCTTAAAAAGTGTTCCTGTCTCCAACACTCAGATGCCCAGCTCCCAGTGGGGTCCAAACCCCAAATAAATCCGTTTTACCCTGTATAAAACTTATACAGGGTAAACTCATAAATTGTTCGCCCTCTATAACACTGATAGAGAGATATGCACAGCTGTTTCCCCCTCCCCCCCCCCAGGTATTAATACATATTCTGGGTTAATTAATAAGTAAAAGGTTATTTTATTAAATACAAAAAGTAGGATTTAAATGGTTCCAAGTAATAACAGACAGAAGAAAGTGAATTACCAAGCAAAATAAAATAAAACACGCAAGTCTATGCCTAATACAGTAAGAAAACTGAATACAGATAAAATCTCACCCTCAGAGATGTTTCAATAAGCTTCTATCACAGACTGGATGCCTTCCTAGTCTGGGCACAATTCTTTCCCCTGGTACAGCCCTTGTTCCAGCTTAGGTGGTAGCCAGGGGATTTCTAACGACTGTAGCCCTTTTTGTTCTGTTCCACCCACTTAAATATCTTTTGCATAAGGCGGGAATCCTTTGCCCCTCTCTGGGTTCCCACCCCTCCTTCTCAATGGAAAAGCACCAGTTTAAAGATGGATTCCAGTTCAGGTGCCATGATCACATGTCACTGCAAAACTTCATTACCCATTTGCCAGCACACACGTATACAGGGAGACTTACAAGTAAAACAAAGCCATCTGCAGACAATTGTCCTGGTTAATGGGAGCCATCAAGATTCCAAACCACCATTAATGGCCCACACTTTGCATAATTACAATAGGCCCTCAGAGTTATATTTCATATTTCTAGTTTGAGATACAAGAATGATACATTTATACAAATAGGATGACCACACTCAGTAGATTATAAACTTTGTAATGATACCTTACAAGAGACCTTTTGCATGAAGCATATTCCAGTTACATTATATTCACACTCATTAGCATATTTTCATAAAATCATATAGGGTGCAACGTCACAGGTGTATTTAATGGGAAAGGGCCCACTCCAGTCTCCCACCCTCCCCCCAGTTTGCTCTTACTGTTGAAGAAGTTCTTGGCCCTGAGATAGCTGACGCTGAGGCGCAGGATGGAGAGTTTATCCAGGGTAGAGATGACCTCCTCAGGGAAAGGCAACAAGCTAGCCAGCCGCTCCAGCTCCGAGTTCAGCCGATCCCTATGGCGCTTGGAGGGGTTCGACTTCACACCTTCTGGGGGCGGCGGCTTCACTCTGCCAGGGGGAGGAGCAAAGGGAGACACATCACAAACACACCTGTGCCCAGGGAGAGGGTGGTCCTCTGCAGAGTTCTCCAGCACATAGCAAGGGTGAGAGAGGGGGCTATGAGGACTGGCTGCCGACCTCTACTCTTGATTTCTTAACAGAATGGGAGCTCTTACTTCAACCCCTTATTCATTCCTGCTATTAATACGCTTCTAGCACCATGCACCCTGATCCCCAGATGAATAACATATGGCCCCTGCCCCCGAGCGCTTGCAATTAACTCCTTTGCCTCAAAACAAGAATGAACTGCAGCTGTTCTTCATGATCCCAGTCAAAGACCTGCCAAGGGCAGCGGGAGGGCAGGGACTTCAGCAGATGTTACTGAGCATGCTCAGTCAGTGTGAGCACACTCAGTACAAGCCAAGCAGCAACTGGGGGCGGGGGGCACATGATCTTGCATGCACCCCTCCACACACACACATCGCCTCTGATTCCAGTTGTTCCTGCCATCATGTTACCAGACTTCCCAACCCTAACAATGGCCTTTGTCGGTCACTTGCCTTTCATTTACCTATGCAAAGGGCCATGCCACTTTTTCCAAGGACATTTATCTGTTTCATTTTAAACAAACGAATCCAGGTTCAAGAGGACACTTGCTCAATGCATGAGGTCAGGCGCCCTGCTTGCTTGCCTCCTAAATCTACTCTAGAAGTTTTACGACTTTGAACCTCTTCCCTTCCATATTTTAGCCTGCTCTTGTGGCTGCAAGGAAGCAAGTGTGAGAATGTCACAGACTTTAGCCAGGCAATCCTGGGTCACGGAGTTCCAGCCATTCAGAGTTTATACTGGTCAAAAAGGCTTCATATTTTTAATGTATTTTAAAGATTTCTACCCAGCACTTTAACCAAACTTTTTAACTGAGTATTAAAATTGACCATTCATCCCAATGAACAGATGCAAATCAACAGGCAAACCATTTGTGCCTGTTAAATTAATAATTAGCTCATACTACATGATAACCAGCCCTTTATTTTAACTGCACTGCCATTTTAGTAAATTGTGTCTCTTGTACCTATTCCCTAACCATGAAGAAAAGCAAAATATGAAAATAGTTTTGGATGGTGCACATCTGGGTAGAAAGCACAGACCTGAAGATGTACCACATTATTTTATCAATAGTAATAAAATAATTCAGTGTGAACACTAGAAAAGGCAAGGGATAATCTGAAACCCACACACTCCAATTATAAAAAGAACATTTGTCTTTTTTTTAAAAAAATCTATAAAATAACTAAGGCACCTCTTTTAATTCCAAATATCTGCCATGGTCACTTCTTTTAGGGCATGTTCACAGGATCTGAACTGGTCTAGCCAAGCAAGGGGGCACCGTAATTAATCTTTGAGAAGGTTATCAACTAAAACTAGGTCAGCCGGTGAAAGGACAACTATTGTTCACGAGTATCTTTTTCAAATGGAGGCTACTAATGATTTAAACAGAGTTCTTTATCAGAACATGCCCCATGTGAAGTCTTTGAAACCTTTATATAGAACTTCCCAGACCAACAGTGGATGACAGCTCTAGCCTATCTCGTATTGAAGAAGCGGCATATGGTGCAATAGCCATGCACTGACCATCCCCCTGATGCAAATGCACGCAGACCATAGATGGTGCATATGTTTTCAACAAATATCCTGCATAGGTTCTCATGAAAAGGGGTTTTTTTAAGGAAGGGAAGGAGTTCATTGGCACCATTTTACCAAGGCAATTTCACCTTGCTGGCATTGCATCACAGCGCCTCACTAGCCTCAAACTTTGGCTTTTCCTCCTTGGCAAGGAGGAACATCCGCAGCTGGGAAATACACAGAGAAATCTAGTTTCAACCGCTGCCCAGTGGAAATCCGTAGCAGCAGAGCTAGGGAATGAACGAAGGGTTTCAAGAAAAAGAAAAAAGAAAAAGAAAAAAAAAAGAAGAAGAAGAAGAAGGCGGCGGGGGAACGCGGCACGGGGGGGGGGGGGGCGCGGCGGGGGGGGGGGCGCGGGCAGCCGCGGGGCAGGCACTGGGGGCAGAGACCTTTGGCAGGCGGGTTGGACTCATTCTCCCCGCGAACCCAACACTTGCTCTGTCAAGTTTTGGGAGCTAAAAGGGCAAAGTGCCGCCTGGGGAGCAATACCACCTCCCCCACCCCCCTCCCCGCACGTGCACCCCAGCTCCAGACACCCACCGCCCCCCCTGCGCTGCTGCCCCCGAGGCAGAGCTCCCCGCCAGGAGGCCAAGCCAGCGCGGCAGGTTCGAGCCCCCCGCCGCTCCTCACTTACGTCCTCTGCACCGGCTTCCTCCTCTTGCGCCCCGCGTACATTGTCCCGGCTCCTCGGGGGCCGCCTGCCGGCTCAGCGCAGGAGGAGCGGGGGACCAGGCCACTCGGGGCAGCAGCCGGCCGCGCCTGGCTCAGCGCGCTGCGCCCAGGGCGCATCGGGGCCGTGCCAGCCGGGGGCGCATCTTCTCCACGCCCGGCTGCTGCTGAGCTCCGAGCCGCTGGCCCGCGGGCAAGGCAGCCCTAGCTCCGGGGCACCGCAGCCGCTTCTGGCCGGGCCGGGACTTCGGGGCTGCTCATCGCTGGGCAGGGCGCAGTCACGACCGCTGCCGCCGGGCTGCAAAGCTCCCTCGCCAACCAGCCAGCCCCGCTTCTGCCGCTGCTCCAGGCAGCCCAGCCCGGCGCCCCCCTCCCGGCGGCTAGCGCACCCAGCCGCCGCAGCAGCACCTTAGGCGACCCCCGGTAGGCCAATGGGAGCGAGGGGAGAGCCGGACGCCGGGCATCTCCTGGGAGCCGGGCTGCGCCTCCCTCTCCGCTGGGCGGGAGAGGAGGAGGAGGGATGAAGGCGGCTCCGGCTGAGTGAAGCCTCCAGGCTTGGCTGCTGTGGGCGCAGACGGGTCGAGGTTGGAGCAGGTGCCTTGCTGCGCTGGGGCTGCGGGGGTAAGAGCAAAGCCCCAGCGCAACCAGGCTAGGAGAGGAGACTGGCTTGCCACTGAAAGGCCCTGGAAGGGCTGGTTGCCAGCTGAGCCCCGGCCACACACACTTGTGCCAGGCGAGAGCTGGAAAAAAGGCAAACCAGCCAACTGCAAATAATGCCCCTGGCTGAGCGCTGTGTTAGGACTGAATGCAAGACTGCTTTTTCATAGCCACAGGGACCACTGTGACCAGCTCGTCTGACCTCCAGCATGGCACAGCCCACAGCCCTGCCCCAACATCATTCCTCCAGCAGCCTTGATTTAACAATTGTCAGTGATGAAGAAGCCACCACCGCTCTGGTCAGCTGGTGCAGCAGTTAATTACTCTCACTGTTAAAAATGTACACCTTACTTCCAGTCCAAATTTGTCCAGCTTCAACTTCCAGACCTTGGATCATGTTAGACCCTTCTCTGCTAAGTTGGAGAGCCCATTAGCCAATATTTGTTCCCCATGGAGCTAGTTATTGACTGTGATCAAGTCACCCCTCCACCACCTCTTGTTAAACTAAATAGATTGAACTCCTTGAATTTGTCACCGGAAGGCAGGTTTTCTAAGCCTTGTGGCTCTTTTCTGAATCCTCTCCACACCAGATCTGGACCAAGTATTCCAGCAGCCATATATAGAGGTAAAATAACCTCTCTACTCCTACTCAAGATTCCTTAATTTATTCACCCCGGGCTTGCATTAGCCTTTTTGGCCAGAGTATTGCACTGGACTGTCATGTTCAATTATCCACCCATATGTTTTTTCAGAGTCCCTGCTTCCCAGGATAGAGACCCCCATCCTGTAAGTATGGCCGACATTCTTTTCCCCTAGATGTATACATTTACACAGAGCGGTGTTAAAACACATGCTGTTTGCGTGCGCCCAGTTGGCCAAGCTGTCCAGATGGCTCTGTATTAGAGACTTCTTCTCTTCATTGCTTGAACTGAAAGCACAGTCCTTCGTTGCTTGTGCAAAAGGACCCAGCTTGAAAGTCCCAGGAATGTTTTGGTTTTCAAGACATTTCACAAAATATTATTTTGAAAAAATGATTTTTTTTTCATTTCCCCTCTCTCCACCTTTTCACCACTGAGTGCAATAAACTTAATAATGTCCAGGCAATATCCCTCCAACTTTTTCCTTCTTCCTCTCTAACTTTTCAAACCTTCTCCAACTTTGGAAAAGTTGCAAGAGAGCAAAAGAAAAAAAAACTTTTAAAAACATTCTCAACTTTTGCAAACCCTGCAGCCTTGATCTAGCCCCCTTGTACATAATTTTTTCACAGGACCCCAGACTCCACAGTTTGGGAGCTGAATTAAGGTTGCCTGGGCAACTATAAATCTGGCATCTCCCCAACTTTTTCATACTTAATTTTGAAACCTGAGTAATATTCTTCGTATGTAGTCCTTGTGTGTAATTTGTGTATATATTCAGTTTTGGGACAAGCACCCAAAGACTGGTGTAGGTGCTTATGATCCAACTGAAACAGAAAAATAAAGGGAAAAAATGCATTGCAAAAACATTTTGACCATCCTGTAGTGGAACAAAGCCGTTGATGGGCTGTCATCTTTGTGACGTGCACTTATGAAGGACATGCTTGATCCAAAGTGCATCAAAGTCAGTAGAGAGACTTCCAATGACTTTAGCAGGCTTTGGATCATCATCATTCTATTCCAGAACCCCACTTTGAACAGCATACTTATTTATGCAATTACTGAAGATTCAGTACACGTCCCAGTGCACACCTGTACAGACATCAGCACCTGTAATACACACCTTAGAGCTACTGCTCCTTTCCACCTTTCCCCCACCCTCCCTTCCTGAAGGAGAAACTCTCTGCACCAATAGCAAGCAAATCCCATGGCTGGCAGAGATGTTCATGCTAGGAGTGGTGACTCCCCCACAGACCGGCTATGTCAATTCTGCAGCTTCGTCTGACTTGACAATGAATCCCTGTTCTGAGTATCTCCCTCAATATTTTGATCAGCTGGAGCAAAAATCTTTCTGGTGTCACTTTCCTGGTGCTTGAATTCAATTTACAGCTTTCTCTAGCGACCACATTTGAAAATTGTGCCTTTAAAAAAGAAAACCAATAATGCCTTAAACATCTCAACATATCACATTTTGCTCTCTAAATCCTTCCCCTTAAGAGGGGAAATATTTAGTTTTGCAACAGACATAAAACATTATATTATGTGATATACTGTACCTTGTGGTAACTTGCTAAATTGTCTGACTTTGCCTTTACATCATTTCCCACCTCTCAGTATCATCAGCAGCACAATCTGGTAAGAAGCAACAGAGGGTCCTGTGGCACCTTTAAGACTAACAGAAGTATTGGGAGCATAAGCTTTTGTGGGTAAGAACCTCACTTCTTCAGATGCAAGTAATGGAAATCTCCAGAGGCAGGTATAAATCAGTTTGGAGATAACGAGGTTAGTTCAATCAGGGAGGGTGAGGTGCTCTGCTAGCAGTTGAGGTGTGAACACCAAGGGAGGAGAAACTGCTTCTGTAGTTGGATAGCCATTCACAGTCTTTGTTTAATCCTGATCTGATGGTGTCAATTTTGCAAATGAACTGGAGCTCAGAACTCCACTGGCCATCACCTACAGTCCTCAGCTTAAACCTCTCCAACACATCATCAGTGATCTACAACCCATCCTGGATAATGATCCCTCACTTTCACAGACCTTGGGAGGCAGGCCAGTCCTCGCCCACAGACAACCCGCCAACCTTAAGCATATTCTCACCAGCAACCATGCACCGCACCATAACAAGTCTAACTCAGGAACCAACCCATGCAACAAACCTCGATGCCAACTCTGCCCACATATCTACACCAGCAACACCATCACAGGACCTAGCCAGATCAGCTACAACATCACCGGCTCATTCACCTGCATGTCCACCAATGTTATATATGCCATCATGTGCCAGCAATGCCCCTCTGCTATGTACATTGGCCAAACTGGACAGTCACTACTTAAAAGGATAAATGGACACAAGTCAGATATCGGGAATGGCAATATACAAAAACCTGTAGGAGAACACTTCAACCTCCCTGGCCACATAATAGCAGATGTAAAGGTAGCCATCTTACAGCAAAAAAACTTCAGGACCAGATTCCAAAGAGAAATTGCTGAGCTCCAGTTCATTTGCAAATTTGACACCATCAGATCAGGATTAAACAAAGACTGTGAATGGCTATCCAACTACAGAAGCAGTTTCTCCTCCCTTGGTGTTCACACCTCTACTGCTAGCAGAGCACCTCACCCTCCCTGATTGAACTAACCTCGTTATCTCCACACTGATTTATACCTGCCTCTGGAGATTTCCATTACTTGCATCTGAAGAAGTGAGGTTCTTACCCACAAAAGCTTATGCTCCCAATACTTCTGTTAGTCTTAAAGGTGCCACAGGACCCTCTGTTGCTTTTCACAGATTCAGACTAACACGGCTACCCCTCTGATACAATCTGGTAAGGACAGTTGAGGAGTGAAATGTTTAGAATCAAATAATTGTAGAGATAAGACCAAGGGTACATCTACACTACCCGCCAGATCGGCGGGTAGTGATTGATCTATTGGGGATCGATTTATCGCATCTAGTGTAGACACGATAAAATCGATCCCCGATAGCTCTGCCGTCGACTCCAGAACTCCACTGCAGCGAGAGGCAGAAGTGGAGTCGATGGGGGAGCGGCAGCGGTCGACTCGCCGCTGTCCTCACGGCCAGGTAAATCGACCTAAGATACGCCGTTGCGTACCTTAGGTTGACCCCCACCCCAGTGTAGTCCTAGCCCAAGAAAGCCACACTGTTTAGATTCCAGTGCATTGTAGCGCTGGATAACGAGAACGGATACTAGGGACTGTGTTTAGTAGAACCTGTGCCATAGCGTTCAGTGCCTTCAGGGGCGGCTCCAGGCACCAGCGCACCAAGCGCCTGCCTGGGGCGGCAAGCCGCGGGGGGCGGCCTGCCAGTCGCCGTGAGGGCGGCAGTCAGGCTGCCTTCAGTGGCATGCCTGCGGGAGGTCCGCCGGTCCCGCAGCTTCGGCGGCAATTCGGCGGCGGGTACGCCGAAGCTGCGGGACCAGCGGACCTCCCGCAGGCATGCTGCCGAAAGCTGCCTGACTGCCGTGCTTGGGGCGGCAAAATACATAGAGCCGCCACTGAGTGTCTTTAAAGAGGGGCCACATGGAGCTGAGACAGAGAAATGGACAATGTCTGCATGTTCTCTCTCTTCTGTGCAGACAAACCCGCCCATCAACATGCTCAGGCTGAGCTGTGTAACTCGGGTGCTCGCAAATCCAAAAGCGAGAGGATTGCTCCAGTGAGCACGTTCTAGCAGGTGCACATAGTATTCTTGCTCTGGGCAAGAACTGAGTGGACAGTCCACCCTTAACTACACCTTCACTTCACCTCTTTTATATTGCATAAACCCTGTAATTCTCCCTGGGAATAACTACATGACCACTGGACTGAGGGGAGGGCCAGGCCTCATAAGAAAAATCAGACAAAAGAACTTGGTTCCAGCATGGAGCTTCCATTCCAAGGAATGTGTCAGCTCCACGTGGGGCAACTAGTGCGGCCACAAACTCGTGTCACCAGTGTCCTGTCTCGAGGACTTGCTACAGTACTTCACTGAAATGAGTCCCTGCTGAAATACAAATGCTTCAGGGCTTTCCAGCTGGATCACAAAGTGCTTGACAAGCATTAATGGACTCAGCCTCACAGCACCAGAGCAGCTGTGGTGAGGACCCTGCCTCCAAAGCTCCCCCTCATGGCAGGAGGTGGCCCTACAGCACCCCATCTTGACTTGTCTCCTGGCTCTCCCAGTAACTCTCCACAGACTAAACTATTTAAAACAAGATTCCCCTTCTGGGATCTAATTTGCTGGAGTCTTTATGCAGATTCCAGTGGCTCTCCTGGCCTAAACCCTTCCCTCTTGGTCCAGTGACCCCACAGCACTCCTTCTAGGATGTGTGCTGTGTTTCTCCCTGGTCCCAGCCAGGCCAGAAACAAAATAACAGAACACCACTAGCTGTCACCTTCAGCCCCCAACTAAAACCTCTCCAGCGCATCATCAGAGATCTACAACCTATCCTGAAAGATGATCCTTTACTCTCACAGATCTTGGGAGACAGACCTGTCCTCGCTTACAGACAACCCCCCAACCTAAAGCAAATACTCACCAGCAACCACACATCACTGAACAAATACACTGACCCAGGAACCTATCCTTGTAACAAAGCCCGATGCCAACTCTGTCCACATATCTATTCAAGTGACACCATCATAGGGCCTAATCACATCAGCCATACCATCAGGGGCTCGTTCACCTGCTCATCTACCAATGTGATATATGCCATCATGTGTCAGCAATGCCCCTCTGCCATGTACATTGGCCAAACCGGACAGTCTCTACGCAAAAGAATTAATGAACACAAATCTGACATCAGGAATCATAATACTCAAAAACCAGTGGGAGAACACTTTAACCTGTCTGACCATTCTTTGACAGACCTGTGGGTGGCTATCTTAAAACAGAAAAACTTCAAAAACAGACTCCAATGAGAGACTGCTGAGCTGGAATTGATATGCAAACTAGACACAATCAACTCAGGGTTAAATAGGGATTGGGAATGGCTGAGCCATTACAAACATTGAATCTATCTCCCCTTGTAAGTATTCTCACACTTGCTTCTTATCAAACTGTCTGTACTGGGCTATCTTGATTATCACTTCAAAAGTTTTTTTTCTCTTACTTAATTGGCCTCTCAGAGTTGGTAAGACAACTCCCACCTGTTCATGCTCTCTGTATGTGTGTATATATATCTCCTCAATATATTTCATTCTATATGCATCCGAAGAAGTGGGTTGTAGCCCACGAAAGCTTATGCTCTAATAAATTTGTTAGTCTCTAAGGTGCCATAAGTACTCCTGTTATTTTTGCGGATACAGACTAACACGGCTGCTACTCTGAAACCTTTCAAGAAACAGAACTCAAAACAGAACCTGCACAATAACAGCCCTTCCTCCCAGGCATCACTGCTGGGTGCAGTCTTCCAGCCTCCCTCCACAACCTGGTCACACCACCTCAGGCCTTGCTCCACTGGTGTCTCAGGAGCTGCCCTACTCCCCTGGCTCAAACCTCTGCATCACCCAAGATCTCCCTTGTCTACCCCAGAAGTCTGATTGGTCACATGGCCCACCAGTCACATGACCATCCTTTTCCACACCTGGGGAGAGGAGAGCTCACTATGCCATTGGTGGGGCTGCGATCCATACCCTGAAAGGGACAGCCACCTTGTGACAGCAACCTTCTAGCGCAGTGGTGTCCAACCTTATGACATCTAAGTACCACCTTTTGTGGGCCAAACAGATTCTACATAGTTTAATAAGATTTAAAGTAGGGCTGTCTATTAATCCCAGGTAACTCATGCGATTAACTAAAAAAAATAATTGTGAATAAGAAAATTAATTGCGATTAAATCGCACTGTTAAATAATAGAATATCAATTGAAATGTATTAAATATTTTCTACATTTTCAAATATATTGATTTCAATTACAACACAGAATACAAAGTGTATATTGCTCACTTTATATTATTTTTATTACAAATATTTTCACTGTTAAACAATAGAATACCAATTGAAAATTATTAAATATTTTGGGGTTTTCTACATTTTCATATATATTGTATTCTGTGTTGTAATTGAAATCAAAGTGTATATTATTTTTATTACAAATATTTGCACTGTAAATATGATAAACAAAAGCAATAGTATTTTTCAGTTCACCTCAGACAAGTACTGAAGTGCAATCTCTTTATTGTGAAAGTGCAACTTATAAATGTAGATTTTTTTTGTTACATAACTGCACTCAAAAACAAAACATGCTTCCATGCTGATGACGCTCATTAAAAAAATAAGCATTAATTAAATTTGTGACTGAACTCCTTGGGGGAGAATTGTATGTCTCTTGTTCTGTTTTACCCTCATTCAGGAGTGAGAGTCAGGAGACAGGCCCCAGCTCCTCGAAGGTGCCGAGTGCCTGCTGCTTTCATTGAAGGGTCGTCTCTGTTTTAGCTTTGATGCCACAGGCATGAAAAATCCCACAGCGTCTCCTTAGCAATGGACAAAGTGGTTTGCTTGTTGCAGCATCTCCAAGTAGAAAAAGGTCCTAGAAAGACCCTTTCCTGGAAAACTATGACCCAGGGATAGGATGGTACAGCAAGATTCACTCCCTCTTCTACTCGAGCCCTGTGTTCTGCTGGGAACTGTGGGCATTTGACACAAAGGACTCAAGTTCCACCCACTTGTCTCAGAAATGGTTCACAATGCTGCCATCGTAGGCAAGGATGCACTGTATGGGGTGCAGGGCTTGCTTGCTTTGGAGACTCTGAGGTAGACAAGGTGGGCATGGCCTTTGGAAAAGGGTGTGTGTTCAGGTTTAGTCAGTATATTCTCCTTCAGAAAGGTATTTTTCACTCACATCTTTTCCACCCCAGTCATATACAGAGACCCAGTAGATGCTGGTGCCAGTCCAGGGTCCTTGCTCCTGGGGGAACTTGAAGAACGTGTGAGTTGTGCGGTGCAGCTGTAGGGTGACCAGATGTCCCGATTTTATAGGGACAGTCCCGATATTTGAGGCTTTTTCTTATATAGAAGCCTATTACCCCCCCACCCCTGTCCCGATTTTTCACACTTGCTGTCTGGTCACACTATGCAGCTGTGATATGGGTGTGCTATTAATGTCTCACTGACACTGCACGTGCATTGGGACCTGTAAGCACTGGGAAATGGACTTTCATTATGGGCACCCATTTATGTCATGCCTGTGAATCGCTTGATGTGCGTTATGAGTATGGAGATGAAACCTGTTGACGCTACTGTGCCACTTGAATGCAACCACACGCTGCGTTTCTAACAGCACACGCCCGAGTGAACGCTCCACTCCAGAGCCGGCAGGGTAGAACTAACCGTGTGCAAGAAGCACTATTAAACAGGATTCCGAGTAGCAGCTCTTGAGTACCTCCACACACCCATCGCAGGTGCACTTCTCTGAGCCATCTCCGACTGCTGCCAGTTCTGGGATTTAATCTCTCCTGTCATTCTGGACCGTAGTCCCATTCCTAACTCCCATTCCTACTGAGACATGCTTCTGTGGATACCCTTGGCCGTGCCTACTCCAGCACCCGAGACCTGTCAAAGCTGATCTGATTATCAGTCCGACAACCCATCTGCTGCAGTTGGCTCTTCAGGCACCAGAGCGGAGGGTGTTATGACAGCTTTTAGGTTAACACTGACCCTTTCCTATGCAGAATTCCTACCTGCTCTGAAACTGCCCCTCCTGGTTGCTAGTGTGACAAAGCTTCCTCTCCACCTCAGTGGAGGCTGGGGTATTCCTCTTTTCCCTCAGGATTTTCCCCACGCCCCTGCGTTTACTGTCCACACCCTCTCGGCCTCCCTGAGGGGGGGACGGGGAGGGGAGCCTCTCAGTCTCTGGTAGCCCCTCTGGGCATGGTGGCAACAGACCAGACACCCTGTTCAGTCTCTCCCCTCTGGCAGGGTCTCTTCCCTCAGACCTCTGGGGCCCGGAAGGGCCGTCCACCCTGTTGGGCAGGGATCTCCCGTCCGTCGCCGCTGTAACTCTGTGGCTTCTCTCCTAATGCGCTGCCCAGCTCTCCAGTAGTTGGCCTTCTTCCCTCAGCTCCTATCGCGCGCCCCGATCTGGCTGGAGGGGAGGCTTTTAACAGGTTCTGTCAGGCCCTTGGTTGGCCCCAAGTGTCCTAATTAACTTAGAGTAACCCCTGTTCAGCTACCAAGGGAAAAGGGACCCACTTATCCTGGGGCTAATATATCTGCCTTCCAAGGAAACATCTGTACACGCTCGTGCTCCGCATCCTTCATTTCCTCACCCTCGTGTCCTGCCCCGATACGAAGTGGCAGGACCTATTACCACCTCTTGAGGGTGAGGCATCCTGGTGGGCCAGCCTATCTTCCACCTAGTCCCATGGCCCACCAGGGTATTAGTTGGTGGCTCCTCCACGGAGCCATGAGCACGGGCATGTACTTGGCGCGGTTCAGCCCCATCCCTGACACCTGCCCCTTTTGCGGCATGAGGGAGATCCTGGCGCACATGTATTCCGGCTCCTCCTGGACATCCTTTTATGTTTCTGGCTGCACTTTTCCTCTCACCTTTTCCTATACTCACACCCTATCCGTGGCCCCACACAGTCGTGGGACCTCCTTGTCAACCCCCTCCTGGCGATGGCCAAAGGGGCCATCTACAAGACCAGTGAGAGGAGGTTGGCTGAGGGGGTTTCCTGCGACTGTGGGACCTATTTCTGATCCTGCCTTCACTCACGTATCCAGGCAGAGTTCCTTTGGGCGGCGTCCACGGGCTCCCTTGCCATCTTCGAGGAGCAGTGGGCACTGTCTGGGGTTCTCTGCTCTGTGT
Organism: Terrapene triunguis; assembly: GCF_002925995.2. Classification (NCBI taxonomy): domain Eukaryota; kingdom Metazoa; phylum Chordata; order Testudines; family Emydidae; genus Terrapene; species Terrapene triunguis. The sequence continues at coordinate 2,519,648 of NW_020664524.1, read as the reverse complement.
CCCCTTCAGGTTCCCTTTGTTTGACCTTTACACCTGTCCCTGTTATATTTTTGGTTGTCCCCCGTAATATTCTGAATTCCTGGACCTTGTGGATTCTCCCCACCGGCTGGGGGAGGGTCCTTTAGCAGTGGGCCGGCTTGCACCCGCCCACTTCCCGGGACCCAATATTAGCACTCTCCTGTAGCCATCTGGCCTGACCCTGTCACACTAGTTACGTGGGCAATTCACATGCTTCTGATGGCAGAAGAGGGGATAACTTTCCTGCCTGGAGTAATTTATTGTTGGTCCATCTTTTTCTTTCCAAAATTTTTATTCCAAGGGGATATCCAGTTCCAGTCAGTCCTTTGCCTCATTACTGAGATGGGCACCAAGAAAGCCAAGTCGTGGCAGTCAGGGTAGCTTCAGTTTGTGGACTCTGGTCCACTAGAATCATATTGAGAGATTTCATATAAGGCACCGAAGAGCTGCCATAAGGTGACTTCTAGCAAGCATGAACCCGGGCTGGAGGAGAATAACAAACTCGCTGAGAACTGCTGGGTGCCCCCGTCTCAGCTCCCTGGCCCATCCCTGCTGTCTATTTGTACGTGAACTGTTCAAGACAGAACTAGTGAGTGCCAGTGGAGATTCCTGTGCAAGCTGAGCCGGGCAGGCAATTTGGTGAACTTCCCCCTGCACCATGCTGGAAGCGAGTGTTCTGCTCTTGCCCCATCCTGTGGCTGAGATGTAGACTTTCTATGGAAACCAAGCAGTCAGGGACCGTACTACTCTTATAAGAAGATGGCTCTGCTTTGCCAGGCTCTGCCAGAGGTGCACTGTTTTCTGACAGCACATCTCGGGAAGACTTTCCTTCTCTCTGAAATTGGCTGCTGGGCTCTTAATCCCTCAATGATCTCTCAGCACCTGACTTTGGCTGCAGCCCAGCTGTCGTAGCTCAGAGCTCTGCAATAGAAACAGTGGTGTAAATATTCTCTCTGTCCCTTTGGACTGGAAGTTGCCAAGATCTGCTTTCTGCTCTAGGAAACTCTTGCTTTCCACTAGCAGCCAGAGGTCTCTGCTATACAGGACATGGGGATTAAATATGAGTTGCTAGAGAGAATCTCTGTCCTGTTAAGATATTTTTATTTGCATCCCGGACAAATTTCCCTACATGTAGTCAGAAAGGCCGGAAGGTTAAGCACACGGCAAATGCATTCCCATGGCTAATAAATCAGAGATTTAAGAGCGCCTTCGTAAGGAACCTGGCAAAATGAAAGTTGACCATGACTTTTAAGACAGTGAGGAGATGCTCCAAAGGTCACACACACTCATGCAATGACTGTTCCTGCAGCAAGATTGACTTGAAAGCATTCTGGAGGAATTCTGTTTATGGTCAATTAGCTCAGTTGAATGCTCCCAGACCTTCAGCAGATGACTGTAGAAATATGCCCTCCCAGCCCTATGTTGTAGATCACAATGAACTAGAGGTAAGACAAACACCATGAGTATGTGTAGCAGATGTTTGGCCTGATGGGTACAGGCCCGGATGACAAACGGAGGAGCTAGTTTGTGTCTCTTCCCCCAGTACTCTGTGTGGTCCTTAATTCCCAGCACTCCATACTTGTGTTCAGCTGCACGTGTGTACATGGGGCACGCGATCCCAGCATTTGGCTTCCCTTGGACCCCCTGGCTCCCTAGTCACAGCTGCTCCTGAGTCTGGCAGGGTGGCAACACATAACACACCATCATGCTGTATCAATGGCTGGAGGAAGGGCAACGTGTGCCCACCCTCTCCCTGCCATGTCTCTGCCACCTTTTCCTGCTGCATCCTGGACTCCGAGGGGCCTTCATAGGGTCTTGGAGAGGAGGGTTGGGGGTCAGCAATGACTATGCTGGCACCACCCTCCATGCTGGAGTGAGGAAGTCCATCCTTCATCCTTATCATACCCAGATATGGGGAGTGAAAGGAGAGGGGATGGTCTTATCTCATTGAAGCTACACAGCACGAAGGCAGCGTCAGAGTGTAACATACTCATCACAAGGGGTGGGAAGGCTGTAACGTAGGAGGAAAAGCTACCAAGAGAAGACGGCATATGCCTTTTTGTATCCTCTTCCCTCATTGCAGCCTTGTATCTCCATCGCTTCATCCTTTATGGTCCGCTAAAGGACACTCTTGACCTGGCCCCTTCACTCACAACAAATCTGTTCCTTGTGCATATCCGGAGTAATAGCTGTTGACTGGATTGATGTAGCTTAAATCTCTATTATGTTTTACTCTTGTTAGCATTTGAAAAATGAACACAGCTATGGGAGAGGGGATTGGATTCTTTGGGGCTGTGCATGATCAATGGACTTGCCAACTAAGGGCTTGTCTCCACTTACTAGGGGACCGACGTGTGGTGATCGATCCACCGGGGGTCGATTTAGTGGATCTAATGAAGACCCACTAAATGGACTGCTGATAGCTCTCCAGTCAACTCCAGTACTCCACTGGAATGAGAAGCATAAGATAAGTTGATGGGAGAGTTTCTCCCATCAACCCAGCATGGTGTAGACACTGCAAAAAGTCGACCTACCATATGTCGACTCCAGCTACATTATTCACGTAGCTGGAGTTGTGTCGACTTAGCCCCATAGTGCAGACCTGCCCTAAGACTCTGAACCTACACTGAGCAACATGAGGGCAGACCCCTATGGCTTAGTCTATACTGCAAAGTTTTGCTGGCATAACTATGCGAGCTAGGAGTGTGGGGGGAAAAAATCACACATCCCAACTGACATAGCTAGGGCAGCAAAAGCCTTAGAGTAGATGCAGAGATACCAGCAAAAGAGTCGATTCACTGACATAGCTTATGTCATTTGCGGAGGGGGTTTAACTGTGCTGGCAAAAGAACTCCTTGTGTCAGTATAGCCCGTGTCTCTTCTAGGGGCCTTTTAGGCATAGCTCTACTGGTATACCTATGCCAGCAAAGCCTTTGCAGTGTAGACAAGCCCTTAGAGTCAGTGAGGCTCAGGGCGGGCAGACGTGCCTGACCACATAGAGTTGTTTGCAGGATCTAAGTCCCAATCAGCAAATCTGTATCAAACACGGAGCCCCCAAATGCCAGTTTTGCACTGAGTATAATGGCACTTGAACATGTAATAGATGTGGTTCTATTTCAGTACTTGGTGTAGTAAATGGTTTCTTGCTAACTGGACTCATTGGATATTAACAAAACAAGCAGCTCCTTGGAATCACAGCTCAGTCTCTCTGGCATTTCTCAATCATGCACCTCTCTTGTGAATGCTTTGAACCAACAATCAATAAAAAGCAAAGTGCATTTTAATATATAACAAAGTAGGTTCACTTTAAGTACATTTTTTCTCCAAATTCACAACATACAAGGTAATCATGAAGCATAAAATAATCAAAGTGTACCCAACATTATATATGAATATACATCATATATAGAGAGCAAGTCATAAGTAACAGAGCTAGGCACTAGATACACTGAAAAGTCTCTTCTCTGAACCCTGATCAACAGTACAGTCTCTTTCTGACTGCACATGTGTGCTGCAAAAGGGTGATGAACAGAGCTTTTAATTAAAACAGCTATTGTCTTCATTGCAACTCCCACAGAATTTAGGATTCTATTCTTCTCTTAGGTTTGCACCACACAGTTTTTGTATCAGTATAATTATGTCAACTAGAGGGCTGATTTTTATACGAATGAGTTACACCAGCCCAACCCCTGCTGTTGATGAAGTTATAAATGTGCTCAGACTGGTATAACTACACCCACAGTAGGGGCATTGTATTACTTTAACTAGACTGGCATAGTTGGTGGTACAACTATTACGTATAGACAAAGCCATGGGGTGTACAAGGAGGGAAGGGTTTTAAAAAGTGCTTAGTATGAAACTATGTTAATGCAAACTAGGTATCTTTTAGTTGGCACCAGCAGGGTCTACCTGGGGCAGTTAGAGGGCAAGACTTTACAGCACGCTACAAAGCACATCCCCATAGTCCGGACTGCCCTAACTCTTTGCCTGTTGGCTTCAACAGGAGCAGAGTTTGGCCACCGCTGAGTGCTTTGGCAAAGCCGACGTCATTCTATTAGTAGTAAAGGGAGGTAGGCACACACATCGCGGTGGGAGGGAGTCAGACCGTTGACACAGCTTTGACCTGCCAAGGGGAGGGTGAATTTAGGAACTGTAAGTAAACTCAAAGTTGCTTTTTCAGCTGAAAACTTGCACTTGGTGCTGTCTACTATTCGGATGCAGATTATAGGCACCTTTATTATAACGGAAAACAGCATCTTTTTTTTTTTTTTTTTTAACTCTGCTTAGTTTTTGTGGTTCACAATATCTTTCATTTTATTTGAAAACCCCTTTGGCCCTGTAGGCCTTTGAAATCAAACTAAATTACAGATGCCTATTTCTTTTTAGTTTTGGCTTTATTAAGGGCCCAAAGTTGTCATTGTCTTGAGTGGGAATTGAGGACACTTGATACCTGAAAGATCAGGCTTTAAATTATTCATTCAAATCACAGACATTCTATACCATTAACCAAGCCTTCTTGATATCTGTTTATAATGAGGGCAGAAACACTTAAAATTACTGTACTAAAAGCAGGAGTATTGTTTGAGGCTGATGTAGACTTTGCATTACTAGCACTGGGCTTTCCATGAATAAATGTACATGCACTAGAGCTGATTGGAAAAAAATGGTTTTTTCCCTATGAAACATTTCAACTTTTTGGTGTAAAAATCAGCTCCCCAAATATTTCCATTTAGAAATGCCACAGTGGTGTCTCCTGGGAACTGTAGTTCTGGTACCTTGTGTTCCCATTCTCCTCTACAGGCCTGGCTCCCTGGTTGGACTACATCACCCAGGATACATCATGGGAGTCTCATGGCCATGGTGCATCATGGGCAATAAAGTCTGGCTGGGGGGCACAGCCCACAGAGGAGAATGAGGACATGAGTCACCCAAATTGCAACTCTCATAAGGTACTGCTGAATAAAATATTTCAATTTTTGGCCAAAATTAGAAAACTTTTCATTTGTTTGGCATTTGGTTATTCAATGAAAAATCAAAAATTTCCATGGAAAGCAGACACTTTCAATGTAAAACTGCAACATACATAAACATATATAAACCCCAATTTTCCATCAAAAAACAGTTTGACAGAAAATTTTCAACCAGCCCAAACGTACACAAAACTTCCCAATATTTTTTCCACTTAACTGACAGTAGTTGGGTCATTGTGGCTCCATTTAAATACAGAGGACTTGATTGAGCAAAGCACTTAAGTTCTTTTCTAAAGAGAGATGGAGCTAAGCACATGCTGAAGTTAATTAGGTGCTTCAGTCGTATTGAGGTCAGTCAAACACATGCTTAACTTTAGCATGTGGGTAATTTGTTTGGTGAACTGGGGCCAGAAAAAGACAACAGATATGTACTGGGGCACAGATAACTTTGCTCGGGGGCAGAACTCTGGTGGAGGCACTAATGTATTAAGTTTTGTGAAAGCCCAGAAATTTGATATAATGGATAATCAATGACATGATAAAAATATAGATAAACTGTTGAACTTGGTGACACCTGGCTTTAAGATCCAATATTTCATAACTAGAAAAGGGCAAGGGGGGAATAAACAAAAAACTCCCTTGGCGGGTCATTGAAAATAAGTTTGGATTGGGTAAAATCTTCCTGAGCTGAGTGATCAAAAAGAGACGCACTCAATCCCTAATTGTAGATTGCTCTGTATGAGTCACCTGGTTGAGTTCAATTGGAATCCCAGAGGGATACGTTACAAATGCATACAGTATTCAATATGGTATTTTCTCTGCATGCCCAAATAGGGGCTAAGGCGATATGCTCAAGTATCCTGAAGGCAGATAGGGAGAGACAAATAAAACGCACATTAGTATACAAACAAGACTGTTGCCAGGCAATGGCACATTCCTACATTGATAATGCCACATCAAAGCATTACACATTATATATTTATACCCAATGACTAGATAGGGCGTTGAAGCAGCCACATGGAGCAATGGCTCTAAGTCAACTATATTCCAATCAGGTTCAGAGATTCGGCATCAGCCAGCCACTGTATAGAACATCGCACACCAGCATACACCACATTGGGCCAAATCCTTCTCCTATTTACTTTTCAATGGGCTTGCGTGGGGGAAACAAGGAGAATCTGGCCCAGTGTCCTTATATATGAGCTGAGCCAAATTCTGGGCTGAACTACATCTTGTGCAACTTGACCAAAGTCATTGCCATTGCATAAAATATAATGTAACACAATATGCAGCATACCCTATCTATTGACTCTCATGGCTTTTGATAAACAAGTCAGCATAGTACATAGAAAAGTTACCATAAGCATTGGCTATATTTATGTGGAGAAAACAACTGTGTGGCCAATACATGTAAAGCAGTGGTTCTCAAACTGTGGGTCGCGACCCCATTTTAATGGGGTCGCCAGGGCTGGCTTAGATTTGCTGGGGCCCGGTGCCGAAGCCCAAGCCCAAGGGCTTCAGCTCTGGCCGGCAGGGCTCAGGTTACAGGCCCCGCCTGGGGCTGAAGCTCTTGGGCTTCAGCTTTGAACCCCCCCCTCACCACCACCTGGAGCACTGGGGCTTGGGCTTTGGCCCCTACACCCAGGGCAGTGGGGCTCGGGTGGCCTCAGGCTTTGGTCCCCATTCCTGGGGATCGGTAGTAATTTTTGTTGTCAGAAGAGGGTCATGGTGCAATGAAGTTTGAGAACCCCTGAAAAGTAAAATAAGTCAGTACAAGGCATATAGGCATCTTTGTTAGCACTGATACCCTTGGGTTGATTTCAGTCATTTGGTCATGTACAGTCACTCGAGAGGTAGATGCTGTTTGGATTTAGAAGTGCCCCCATTCCATATCCAGATCATATCACGCACAACTTCCCAATGGACAAGAGCACATGCACAAATAATGCTTGCAAAGACTGCAACCATATCTTCGCCCCCTTGAATTAGAACTCTGGGCCTTAGTGTTCAAGCAGGAGATCGGACAGCAGCCTTATGGAATTTCTATTGCAACATCTCAGACATTTTTCTTACATCTGTGTCCTTTGTCTTGTTAATTACCTGACCTGGAAAACTCATTGGAAACTCCAAATACTTGTTCCCATTTTTTTAAAGCTTATGGTGGCTCAGTTACTTTAGTGCCTAATCCAGTTATTGGTGCTTAATTCTCCTTGGCTCTGCTCAGAAGATCGAGCAGAAGACAACTGGTTGAGAGGGGCATAGTTTCTTCAGGAGAAAATGCATGAGTGTTCAAGTTCGTCTCTGTGGAATCCACAGTAGAGTGTCTCAGGAATGTGTGTGTGTTCACTTAGAAAAAGCCACCAGCAGCAACAATTATAATAATATCGAAATATTCACACATCAGTAAGGGAAAAAAAGGCTTGCTGATCCAAGGCCATGAAATCAGTCCACAGCTGGGAGCAGGGTCTTTTCCTTCTCTATTGCTACATTCCCTCTCAGTACTTGGGGAAACACACACTGTCTTTAGCAATTGTAGGAGTAAATTCCATGGAGGCATTCTCTTCGTTTTGGTGACACTGCTGAGCAGAAAAAGAAGAGATGAGTTAGAATCGCAATCAGGCAAGGAAAAAAGGAGGAGCAGTGTCAGCATCTCAGCAGAGCGTTGGAAGGGGAGGATTAATATATTCCAAGGCCAGAAGGATCATTGTGATCATCTAGTCTGACCTCCTGTATAGCACAGGCCAGAGACTTTCCCCAAAATAATTCCTAGAGCAGAACTTTTAGAAAAACATCCACTCTCAATTTAAAAATGGTCAGCGATGGAGGATCCAACCATTTGAAATTAACCAATTGTTCCAGTGGTTAATTACTCTCACCATTAACAATTTACACCTTATTTCCAGTCTGAATTTGTCTTACCTTCAACTTCCAGACATTGGATTGTGTTAGACCTTTCTCTGCTAGACTGAAGAGCACATCATCAAATATTTGTTCCTCATGTAGGTACTTATAGACTGTGATCAAGTCACCCCTTAACCTTCTCTTCGTTCTGCTAAATAGATTGAGCTCCTTGAGTCTATCACTATAAGGTATAGTTTCTAATCCTTTAAAATCATTCTCATGGCTCTTCTCTACACCCTCTCTAATTTACCAACATCTTTCTTGAATTGTGAGTGCCAGAACTGGACACAGTATTCAGCAGCAGTTGCACTAGTTCCAAATATAGAGGTAAAATAACCTCTCTACTCCTACTCAAGATTTCCCCTTTTGTTCACCCCATGATCACATTAGCTCCATTGGCTACAACATCACACTGAGAGCTCATGTTTAGCTGTTTATCTATCACAGCCCTAAATCTTTTTCAGAGTCACTGCTTCCCAGGATAGGGTCCCCCATCCTGTAAGCATGGCCTACATTCTTTGTCTGTAGAAGATAACCCTGAAGCCGGATATGCAGACTGGTAACAGCTGGCTGCAGATCTGAGAAAATATATTTATCTTCTTTGATTGGAAATACATATTAGAATACAGTTGTCCTCTGGACTTGAAGCCATGTCTGCCACAATCCAGGTGAATGCTCTAACAACTAGGCTGTTTTCTAGTGGGTTTCTCTTAATTGCTCCTGTTGGAGCTGTCCTATTTTGTATAAATCATTAAATATTCCTGGGCCTGCAGAAAGATAGACTCAGCCTTGTGGTGAAGGCACTCAATGGGGATGTAGGTGATCCAGGTTCAAGTCCCTGATCTAAGACTTGAACCTGGAATTCCCACATCACAGGTGGGTCCTTCACTTTGACCAGAAATTTAATCCTGGGCCTGAGAAACCTTCCCATCAAAACTGATGTGTCATTTCCATGACAAGTTTCAGTTTTGATTAATCAGCATTTTCTGATGAGGGTGGGGGCGGGGAATGGGGGTGGTATTATTTAAAAAATCCCAACCACCTCTATTTCAGGTGTTCAATTTGGGACACCAGAAATGGCTGTGATTTTTAGGAAGTACTGAGCACCCATCTTGTGAAAGATGCCCCTTTAAGGGGTCTCAGGTTAGGTGCCCACAAAAATTAGGCATCTAAAATCACTAGCAACTTCTCAAAATTTGGCTTGTAGGCCAGAAATAGCTTGTACTATTGGTTCAAGGATCGTTATTATAATAGACTTTTCAAATAGTGCTTTGAACACAGACTGTGTAAGGGGTTGTGAAGAAGAATATGCTGAAATGGCATTGTTAAGATAAAAAGTGGGCTTGTTTACATTTTTAAAGCCATTTTTATAGAACAATGGCCTTCAAGAAATACTGATATCCCAGACATCTTCCTTCCTCAATGGGTTGAAAGCTTTTGGCTCTCAGTTGCAAGTATTCAAAATCCATCTGCATTGTGTCTGTATAACTACAATAATTACAAAACCAAACCTTATATAATGTTCATATGTCTCAGCTTGTCACTTAACATGCACAGCTCGGTTGTTCTTGTGTCTGTCAGTTTTCACACCTTAACCCTCCCTCACCTTGAGCTGAATATTGTAAGTGAAGAGCTGCTGCTGACTCTTCATCTGCCTATCTGTTAATGACATGGGAGGAAAATTTGGTTCCAACTGGTAGAAAGGTCCCCTCAACCCAGCTTCCATGGGAGGAGTCACTGAGGAACCCAGAATGGGTTCCTTAGGCCTTTGGAAGTTACACATTTTTGGATTGCTCTCACCATGACAGGGCATGGTATTTTGTTGCTGGGGAAGGGATGTCACATGAGTGGCTTTAGGAAATGCAACATCATTTTCAAAGGATAAGCCACTGTTTTCATATTCCCATGAAGCTAACATGACATCACTAGATAACGTACTACATGATGAGGACTTCAATGAGCTTTCAAGAATATTGTCCATTTGCTGGTTTCCCACCCGGGAGCAAACGTGACACCAGCTACTTGGCTCCAAGGAGCTGGCCAGTGGAAGTCCATTGTGTTGAATTTGAGTTGGCCTGCAAAGAGCTTGAGGATACATCCTTGCTTGCATCAGCTGCTGTTGCTGTGTTGACAACTGTTTGTTCTGAAGCATCTGCTGTTGCTTTTTATTGTAAAAATGTGGCACTAAGTGAGGTCCATGTGAAGAGGTATGTTGGGGAAAGGAATGGCTTCCAGACAGGTGGCCAGCTTCTAATGGACTGGATTTTTGCTCAAGAGAACCAGATATTTCATTCTGTAGAGCTTGCACTGGAGACACCTGCATTATGCTGAATTCTTGCATGCCCTGATCATTGTTATGAGCAGGCTGTGATGAGGAAATCCATGGATTTGTTACTTGTGATCCAAAAAGATTCTGTTGGTTATTTGCCAGTAGAGTTGGTGACTCTATCTCCATTGGTTTGATTCCCAGCTGATTTGGAGTGGCAGATTTCCAAACATCTAACGAGCGACCTCTTGGAGAATTATTCTGATTGAAAGTGATGACTGGAGTCATTGAAACCAATGGGTCTGGCCACTGACTCTCTTGTGAATTCATTTTTAATGGAGCTGGATGATTTGAGTCAAGCAGAGTTGAGCTCCGATGTATCTGATTTTTAGGAATAACATTCCCCCAGGAAACTGGAGCAGGAGCCTTTGGCTGAAATACCTGTGCAGGATTTGTTAGATTAATTCCCGTAGTTCGCTGGTTATTGAAACCCAAGGAACTTAGTATATTCCCACTTAGCAAATTTGCTTGATCAAAAAGTGCTTGCTTTTCTGGTTTAGAAGTGATATCCTGGGACATATTGGTGACTAAAGGACCCTGAGGATCATGGTCTAGTGAATTTTGCTGTGAAGTATACATTGGATTTTGGAATCCAGATGGTGTAGCGGCTGCTGAATTAGCCCCCCAGAAATGGTGACAATTCACCAGAGGATTGCTTTGCTGATTGCATTTCCTATTATTGACAAGCTGGTTTTGAAGTCTGTTTAGCTGAGTGCTTTGTGGAATTTGTTCCAGAGGAATTTGTTGAATAAGGGCCTGAGATGAAGCCGTCACATCATACCGTGGGAACCCCAGATTCTTTCCATTATCTTTTTTAAACAATATCTCCTCCACACAGGAGGTCACCTTGTCATTCAGCCTCTCCTGGAAACCCTGGGCCACTGGCTCCTTGGTGTCCATGTTGCACAAGATCTCCTCCCATTGCTTTAATTCCAGGTCATCCATTTCCAGGCTCTGCAGAGTCTTAGAGATGTCACCATCCACATTGCTCTTTTCAAAGAGTGTTTCAATGACGACTAGGAGTGAGTCATTCTCTTTGACAGCTCTCTTATTTCCATCATCGAGCCATGGCTCTTCCGGTACGTCGACAATATCCGCCAGGGAGAACTGTGGCACGTTATCGGCGTGGGAGATGTATATGGATTCGTCTTGGTTCATCATGGCCCCTAGGAGCGAATTGGGATCTATTGAGCCCTGCTCCAGGGGGGTCTCTCTCTTTGCCTTTGAAACCTTCTTGGTGTGCAAGTAGTCCAGGAACCCTGGCGGATTGTTTTCATACAGGACTGCTTCACCCGTGGCAAAGTGAAAAGGTAGCTGCAGGCTCCGCTTGCACAAATGCTCCTCTCCTTCTTCATTCCTGCAGGTATATGAATGGGACATTAAGAAGAGGGTGACAGGACAATGAAATACATAGGGCTGGGCAAAAAACAGCTGCTAGAGAGCGAGACGAGAGCCAACAAGTTGACATCGGTTTGGGTGTTTTATCTATTTAAAACCCTACAATTGGGAGGCGGTTGTTTGTTTTGGGGGGATGGGGTTGGACAAGTTGCTTTGTTTTCTGGCTTGCTCTGAAATGGGAAATGCTCCCAACTCGGATAAATGGAGCCAGAGATTGTGCCGAGAGTCAGTGTGACTTACGTAGCTCTGCTGAAAGGCTATTTTTCATAGGTTTTGGTTTTATAGCTGTTAAGACCAGAAGGGACCATTATGATCAGCTAGTCTGACCTGCAGAACACTGGACAGTTTATCAGCCTCTGATCTAGAGACCTGCCCCAGATCTGAACACCCCTAAACTTTGGGGAAACTTGGATGCCATCCTTGAGGCTTGGGACCAGGTACAATTTCAACACAGCTGCATTGCAGCATGGCAGGTGATTTTGTCCATGCCCTGCGGAAATAGGTGCTGTGGGGTGAAATCCTGACTTGAGTGAACTCAGTAAGAGTTTTGTCATTGACTTCAATGGGGCCAGGATTTCACCCTTGCCATCTGCAGGGACACTTACGACAGGGCCCGCTGCCTGGAAATGATGCAGTCCGGTTGGCCTCCTTTATACACCAGTCTCGCCTTTGCTTGGACCCAGAGCCAGCCTGCTTTCTTCGTCAGCAGCCTGAAAACGGTGATTCCGCTCTCTCCGGTTTTCAGAACTAGGGCAAACAGGAGAAGGTAGCAAGATAAGCCCAGCAAAATGCAGCAAGAAATAGCCCTCAGCCTGCTCCTGTCTATTACATCTAGAAAAAAATTACCAGCAGAGATCTGCAGAACCATTTCACGGTCCAACTCACAAACCATGCAGGCAAAACCTTTACAGGGAGACTGCCAAGTAAGGCCAGTGCGTAGCTATACAAAGTGTATAATGTTAAAGGAAATCCTTACTGGCCCTGGGTTCATTGCCTGGGATCAGCACTGGGCTATCAATCCTCAGGTTTCAGGGTTTAAACCAACCTATAACTACTAGGGATGAGAATGAGACCTTCATGGGGCAGATTACCACACACGACTGCCTATTAGAAGCTCAGAAGATCTGGTGCTGGCCAAGATACTGGGCTACATGCACTTCGGGGGTGATCCAGTCTGGCTATTCCTATGTTCCTATGAATTTTCTCAGTGACTTTGAGACGTTTGAGTCTTGGTGGTGTGACATGTTTGTCCATTAGCTTTTCATATCTAGAGGGCTGCAGTCAAATCAAACCTGGATCACAAATGAGTGATTTCAGAAGGTTCGGTCAGATTCCTAGTGGATGTCTGTCTACATCACAGAAACACAGCACAGCTTAACAAAATGGGCAATTTCTGGATAGGACAAGGTTAGGACTAAACTAACATGGGCTGCTGCAAGTCAGAATTCAGAGCTTGTCTACATGTGAAAATTTACCAGTATAACTCTACCAGTATAATTATACCACTATAGTTATGCCAGTATAGCTACCTGGCTTAGCTCATACTCAGAGGCACTCTATGGGAAGTTATACTTGTATAGGAGGAGGTTACTTATTGTAAGGGGAGGTTCTTCGAGATGTGCGGTCCCTATCTGGATTCCACACGTGGGCATGCATTTGTGTCATGTGCCTGGGTCTGGAATTTTTTCTAAGTAGTGTCCGTTGACCTGCACATGTGCAGTACCTTCCCTTGTGCTCCCAACCAAGGGCATAAGGTCGATGCCTCTCCAGTTCCTCCTCTTACCACAATGCAAGTGAGTCTGCAGCAGAGGGGAAGGAAGGTGGGTAGTGGAATACAGATAGGGACTACACATCTTGAAGAACTTCAAGTTACAGTAAGTAACCTCTTCTTCGTCTTCTTTTTCAAGGGCGGGTCCCTACATGTATTCTACAGGTGGGTGTCGTGCAAGCAGCAATCAGTGTGGAGGTGGGTGCGAAGAAGCTGCTAGCAGAGCTGTTTGTAACACAGCCATTCCTACTGCTGCATCCAGAGTACCACTTGAGTCGGGGCGTAGTGAGCCATAAACATGTGGACCGATCATCGCATTGTGGCTTTGCAAATGTCCTGCAATGGGATATCTGATAAGGATGCCATGGAGGCTGCTTGTGTTTGCATGGAGTGAGCTGTAACACCCTCAGGAGGGGAAGGTTTGCTATCTTATAGTAGTCAATACTCATCCTGAGACCCACTTAGAAATTCTCTGTGAGGCTATAGCTTGGCCCCTTGACCTTTTCACTATGGCGACAAAGAGCCTCAGAGATTTTCTAATGGGTTTGATTCTCTGCAGGTAGAAGACTGGGTCGCATCTGACATCGAGGGAGTGCAGTTTCCTGTCCCCAGGAGAAGCATGAGGTTTTGGAAAAAATACAGGTAAGTGAATTGATTGGTTGATATGGAATTCGGAAACAATTCTGGGGAGGAATTTGGGGTGTAGCTGGAGGGAGACTCTCTCTTTATGGAATACTGTGTAACAGTGATTTCTGTACTCCCCCCCTGAATTTCCCCAACACCCCCCCCAGGTTTGTGAACTAGTTACATGCCAATTTAGTGACTGTTTGGAAATTTGAATTGAAATTGAAACATTAATACACACTTTAAAAGCATATACAGTGTATGATAAAATATGTGTATCTGAAAAAGTATAATAGATTTGAAAAGTATGAAAATAGTCTAGCTTCCTTATACAGCTGTTGTTTTTTATGACAATGTCAGTGCATTCATTTTGGTGATGTTGGCCAACCTAATAATTGTATGAGTAAAAGGCAGCAGAACTGTACTTAGCCTGTGCTGATTGAGGGCATCAAGAGAGAGGGTGGGGACCTGTCCCTCTCCACTATTTAAAGACCGAGCTGATTAGGCTCCATAGATAGGCTTTTGTTCTGTTAAGTGACCACTGCAGCTGAAATCACTGATAATCAGGTCTAAGTGCTTAGTCCTGCTGTGGGGACAGTGTTCCTGTGGGTACAGTGTTTCTGTGGAAGAGACGGCCCAGACTGCACTAGCAGCGAGGTTCCCCCACTGAGAGCTCAGCTGAAATCACTGAGAGCTGGGTGGAACCTCAAGAGACCAACTCGCAGAGGTCACAGTGGCAGCAGAAGGTGGCGGCGCAGGGCCATTGGCAGCAGAGTGGTGAAGTGAACGGTGGCACAACAAACAGCAGTGGCCAGAGTGAACAGTGAGCAGCTGGAGGAACGAGCAAGGTGCCTTCTTGCCCCCCACCTGGGAGGTGAACTCACGTGAAAGCACCTCTGAACTCTGAGTCTCCACTGACCAAGGACAACACCGGTGAGTGGGGTGCGGTGGAGGGAAAAGTGAGGGACACGTTAAATAAACATCTGTTTGTTGGACCATATTTTAGTGACTTTGCTCCAGAATACTAGATTTGTGACTGGGAATGGAAACTTATATAAATATGTTTCCTAGTAGGCCAAGATTTTTAAAATGCATTATTTGCCAAGGTTGTTATCTCACATTGTTGCTATCTTGAGAGGTCATTATGTTGGGCAGTTTCTGTACTAAACATTTTTATTATTATAATTAATTTTTACATCAGAATGGTCATACTGGGTCAGACCAATGGTCCATATAGCCCAGTATCCTGTCTTCCGACAGTGATCAAGGCCAGGTGCTTCAGAGGGAATGAACATAACAGGGAATCATCAAGTGATCCATCCCCTGTTGCCCATTCCCAACTTCTGGCAAACAGGCTAGGGACACTCAGAGCATGGTGTTGCATCCCTCCCCTTCCTGGCTAATAGCCACTGATGGACCTATTCTCCAGGAATTTATCTAGTTCTTTTTTTAATCCTGTTATAGTTTTGGTCTTCACAGCATCCCCTGGCAAAGAGTTCCACGGGTTGACTGTATGTTGTGTGAAGAAGTACTTCCTTTTGTTTTTTTAAAACCTGCTGCATATTAATTTCATTGGGTGACTGCTAGTTCTTGGGTTATGTGAAGGATTAAATAACATTTCCTTATTCTCTTTCTTCACACCAGTCATGATTTTATAGACCTCTATCATATCCCCCCTTAGTCGTCTCTTTTCTAAGCTGAAAATTCCCAGTCATTTTAATCTCTCCTCCTGTTTCATACCCCTAATCATTTTAGTTGCCCATCTCTGTACCTTTTCCAATTCCAATATATCTTTTTTGGGATGGGGTGACCAGATCTGCACAAAGAATTCAAGGTGTGCATGTATTATGGATTTATATAGAGGCAATATGATATTTTCTGGCTTATTATCTATTCCTTTCTTAATGATTCCCAACATTCTGTTTGCTTTTTTGACTGCTGCTGCACACTGAGTGGATGTTTTCAGAGAACTATCCACAATGACTCCAAGATCACTTTCTTGAGTGTTAACGGCTAATTCAGACTCCATCATTCTGTATGTATAGTTGAGATTGCTTTCCAATGTGCATTACTTTGCATTTATCAACATTGAATTTCATCTGCCATTTTGTTGCCCAGTCACCCAGTTTTGTGAGATACCTTTGTAACTCTTCGCAGTCTGCCTGGGACCTAACTATCTTGAGTAGTTTTGTATGATCTGCAAAGTTTGCCACCTCACTGTTTACCCATTTTT
This sequence comes from Terrapene triunguis, assembly GCF_002925995.2. Lineage (NCBI taxonomy): Eukaryota > Metazoa > Chordata > Testudines > Emydidae > Terrapene > Terrapene triunguis. The sequence goes on along the minus strand of NW_020664524.1, from coordinate 2,503,410 downwards.
CCAGATCATTTATGAATATGTTGAACAGTAATGGTCCCAGTACCGAGCCCTCAGGGATACCATTATTTATCTCTCTCCATTCTGAAAACGGATAATTTATTCCTACCCTTTGTTTCCCATCTTTTAACCAGTTACTGATCCATGAGAGGACTTCCCTCTTATCCCATGATGGCTTACTTTTCAAAAGTCAATTTAAATTAAATACATTTTTTTTTTATTTATATTTTTTTAGAAATCTAGACCTATTATGTGTTTTGGTGTAACGTGCATAATCCTTATGTTAAATTTGCATTATCCTAACAAAACATTTACTTTATACATATCTCTTTTATATGTTGCAGGTCAAAGTGAAAATGAAAAGACAAAAAACAATACAACAATTTTTCCACTCAAAGGCCTCAAAAACTAACCAAAGTGAAGAACACATCAAGAACCAAGAATATATCAACATGTCATCTGAAGGTTCAAGTGGTATATCTACATACGACCAGCCCGAAGCACAAATACAGCTACCTACTGAAGAAACAGTGTCTCCAAAAGCTAAAGGCAGTTTCCGATGTTTGTCGGTCAAAGTGTTCCCATTTATTGAAGTTACAAAAGATGGCTACTGGTGCACCTCTTGGAAAAAAGCTTACGAAGAAGGAAAGCTTTCCAATGCTATAACTGGTAAAAGTGGAGGAGCTTGGTTTGTCAAAAAGAGCTAGTGGAAGAATCTCGGAGAAGACAAAGACCTTATTGGAGAAGAGGAGGAAAATGAAAAGAAATGGCAGTGACAGGCTTGAGTACTCCCTTCTCTGCAAGCTCATACGAATGAAGCTGAAGGAAGACTTCGAGAAATTTCGAACCGAAAAGCTCCTACAGGCTGTTGAAGATCGTAAAAGTCTCAAAAAATGCAAACAGGAACTGGAGCTGTATAGGTCATCATTATCAGCTTTGAAGAACAAGGATGGAGAATCAGTAACCGATCGAACAGAGATGGAGGCAATCTGCAGTGATTTCTATACCCAGCTCTTTGCATCCCATATAGACGTCCCAATGCCATCACTTCAACAAACCAATGAACACATACTCCCAGTTCTCATCAGCGAAGTCCGTCACGCAGTCCAGCAAATGAAAGAGGGCAAGGCTCCAGGCAAGGACGATCTGACAGCAGAAGTGCTTAAGGCGGGAGGTCAGGAACTCTGGAAAGCTCTCGCCCAAAGGTTCAGCCGTTACCTGGAAATCCAGAAGATACCATCCAGTTGGAAAGAGTCCAATACCATCTTGCTGCATAAGAAAGGCGATCGAGAAAATCTAAAGAACTATCGCCCAATCTGCCTGCTTTTGTATGTCTATAAATTGTTCACCAAAATAAAAACAAATCGACTGTCGCGAAACCTGGATGAACAGCAACCTAGAGAGCAGGCTGGTTTTTGAAGAAATTACAGCATGATAGACCACATCTATACCCCAATGGAACATTAGCCTCATCCTGTCAACCCTGTCAACCCTCACAGGCCTGCCCTTCAAACCCATGGCAACATGTGCCATGACCCACCTGTCCATGAAAGTGACATTCTTAGTAGACATCCCTTCAGCCAGAAGGGTCAATGAACTCACGACCATGATGGCACACTCACCTTACACAGCAGTGGTTTCCCCAGGAATTGAAATGGGGGGGGGGTGTTCGAATTTACAGGGGTGCGTGTGTCAGGGCCGATGAGGGGTGAGACTGTGAGGGTGAAGGTGGGCTGTACATGGCACCATAGTAAAAACTAAAAAATGCTTCATGACCATTTTATTAGATTTAACTCATGTTTTAAAATCATCACACAAATTAAAGTTGGCTACTCAAGCCTTCTATGAAGCACTACGTCTACATCCTTCTTGGTTTCTTGTTATAATTTTGCACAATTCTGTTAATGAACTTCTTGAATGCAATGCGTTCGTCTTTGGTGGCTTCTCGTGTGTCCGGTACTTCCATTCCTTCAATCGATATGCTCATTAGTTCATTCACATGATCAGGCAGAAGGCGACTTCTTTCAGAACACAAAATTCTATTCGATGATGAAAACGAACGCTCAGCTGTAGCTGTTGTGACTGGGAGTAGCAAGAGATGAATTCCTACTTCTTTCATCCCAGGAAACAGAACACAAAGATCGGGTCGAGCGACTAGTGATGATAAAAAAGAAGTTGAAGTCAAATCTGAATTCATTCGTCATATTATATTCCACTCTGTGTTCAAATTCTCTATTCTGTCCTGATCACATGGCAGCCCCATTGCTGGTAGTGCCTCACTCCACTCAACTGTTGGTGTTTTATAGGACAGGCATCTGTAAAAGCTACATAGAGGTTGAGTAGAATCTAGAAGTCGCTGTTGTAGATTTTTAAGAATCAAGTCTGTAAAGCGACAAAGAGTCCTGTGGCACCTTATAGATTAACAGAAGTATTGGAGCATAAGCTTTCGTGGGTGAATAAGTCTGTGTACTTTTTCAGTTGTCTTGACAAACACTTCTTGTCTTCTTCACTTAAGGATTCAATATAAATGCCTTCATTAGTCAACTTCTGGACTGAAGTCTTTGCTTCTTCCAGTACTTTTTCAATGGATAGCTCTCTGATTGATCCAAATGTAGCTTCTATTGCTGGACAAAGATCTACTACTGTTGTAGCAGATGCCTGGATGGCATTGTTTAATGACCCAAGTGGTTTCAATAGTAGACTTACGAGAGTGAGAGAATGGGAATAGTCTTCTCTGAATGTAGTAGCAAAAGTAATCCACCAGCCTCACTACTTAGATCCATCCCATCTTGGTAGATACTTTCCAAAGCCAGTAATAACAGCTGGAGTAATTTTAAGACAACAGCCAAGGATCACTCATGAGAAAGCCAGTGGGTTTTCCCAGGTTGGACTAATTTGAACTTCAGTCCCAGTGTATCTTCTATATTTTCTAAAATATTCAGTCTTTTTGGACTCTTGCTGAAAAAAGCCCTGATGTTAGGGCAAGGAGATAGTCGAGGATAACTGGAGTGCCAAGGGACTGGTGGTGGTGATCCATCCAACTTGAGAAATTATGCCATTTAGCCTTGGTAGCACGCTCTGGTCAAATCTTTTCTGCTTTGGTTAAGGATCTCCTGGACCAAGGCAGAGCATGAGCATTCTATTTCCAATGCCCATCCAAACAACAGGTGGTGAGGTGGAGTGAGTTCAGGTTGGGTTAGGAGATCTTGGAATGGGTAGATCATGATGGGCGGGCGTGTGGACAGCCTTAGCAGATCCATAAACTAGAATTGTCTGGGCGAATTGGGAGCTAGGAGGAGGCTCCATCTTGGCAAATCTTCTGAAGAAATTGCAGTCTGAGGAGAATAGGCGGAAAGGTGTATCTGAGGTCACCTGTGTAGGGGAGCAGGAGAGAGTCCCCCTGAGAGTCACTGCCTCTGGCTCCCCTGGAGCAATACATGGGAAATTTTCTGTTCGTCTGGCATGCAAAGAGTACCCCATAAGGTAGTACCTCACCGCGTAAAGATGTTGGCCAGAACTGCGTCATGTATTTCCCATTCATGGTCTGTGGAGAGACTTCTGCTTAGTCTGTCCTCTAGGGAGTTCTGAGTGCCAGGGAGGTAAGTGGCTGTACGGTAACCTGATTTCTGACACACCAGTTCCCCTGTCTGACTGCCTCCAGACAGAGGGGATGAGATCTCGCTCCTCCCTGTTTGTTTATATTGTCTGATAGGATTTACACAGGGATTTTCACAGGCTAGGCAGACTGCTCTGAGTTCCAGTGAGTTTATATGCAGTCTGTCCCTCCTGTGGTGTTCATGTGTCCTGGGCTGTGTGAGGATACAAATGAGTGCCCCATCCTGTAACGGAGATGTCCGTCACAATGGTGGCTCTCAGTATAGAAGGAGTGAAGCGGATCCCCACCACGACACTATTTGGGTTTGACCACCAAGCAAGAGAGGCAAGCAATCCTGAGGGAACGGTGACTGGGGAGGCGATGTGGTCCCTAGTCAGCTGGTAGGTCAAGTGGAGCCAAGCTTGTAGGCCCCGCAAGCAGAGCCTGATGAAAGGTGTCACAGAGGTATATGAGGCCATATGGCCCTAGAGGGAAAGGCACCAATGAACCATACTTCGGGGCTTGTGGGTAATGTGGGAAATCAGGCTGCTCATCATGCAAAACTTTTCCATGGGAAGGAAAGCTCATGCCAAGATCGAGTCCAGCCTTGCTCCTATGACATGTATTGTTTGTATGGGTGACAAAGTGGACTTGTCTTCGTTTATGCACATAAGGTGGCAAGAAGGCACCAAAGAGTCTCTATTGCGAAGACAACCACTTGTCAGGATTGTCCCACCAGAAGCCAGTTGTCCAACTATGGGAACACCGTATGTCACTGGTGTCGCATTTAGGCTGCTACTACCATGAACACCTTTGTGAAGACCCTGGGTGCTGTTGCAAGACCAAAGGGGAAGGCACTTTATTGGTAGTGCTGCTGGCCAATCCTGAACTGTAATAACCTCCTGTGCGATGGGTCAATGTCCACATGGAAATATGCGTCTGAACCACACTCCCTCCTGAAGGCCATGATGTCAGTGTAATCATCCTGAATTTCATCTTCCTGATAACGATATTCAGCTGTCGAAGGTCCAGGATGGGTTCCCACCCTCTGCTCTTTTGGGGGATGAGGAAATATAGGGAGTAGAATCCTCTTCCCTGGTATTGAGGTGGGATACTCTCTATCGCGCCCCAGTGTAATATGGAGTCTCTCTCTTGTTGAGGAATCAATTGGTTGGAGGGGTCTCCCGGAGGGGGGGGGAGGGAGGCAGGTGGGAGGTTTGTGAGGAGGGAAGGAAAGGAACTCTATGGAGTATCCATGATAGATAATCTCTAGAATCCAACTGTCCATGGTGATCTTGCTCCAACTGTGGGTGAAAAAAGAAAGGTGGTCTCCAAAGATGATGGATGGCACCTTAGGCGGCATCGGTAGTGGTATGCAGGTCTTGACCTGTATGTCAAAAGTGGAATTTGGCCTGCGGTTGGAAGTAAGTGGAGGATGTGGAGGATGTGGCAGCACAGGGGTACTCAATAGGTGGACCACAGGCCAAATCTGGACCACTCACTGCTTTTGAATAGACCCCAAAATCTTTTTATTTACTTATCATTGTTATCATTTTTTAAAATTATTATTTTCTCTGGAGTCTGGACCTTGACTATACCTTGACCAAGAAATTTGGACCTTGACAAAAAATAATTGACTACCCCTGTGGTAGGGGTTGGAGCCTAGAAAAGGGTTCTCTGAGATCTGGGTCACTGGTGATGAGGTTCAGGTGGACGCTGGTAGTATGAGGAAGGAAGCTGTGGTCTGAAGGGATGTTATGGATGTTTTCTCCTAGGGACTAAAGTGCAAATTCACAGGGACCTCAGGGTGGAACTCGAGTCCTTCAGGGAATGCAGAGACTCATCTGTCTTTTCATTGAACAGATTGGCCTCATCAAAAGAGAGGTCCTGAATAGTATTTTGGACCTCTCTGGGAAGACCTGATGACTGGAGCCAAGAGTCTCTATGAATGACCAGACCTGTGGCCAAGGACCGGGATGCAGTATCAGCTGCATCCACCACAACCTGGAGAGCCACCTTTGCCACCAGTATGATCTCATTTTGAATTGTTTTTCCAAGGTAGTGGTGTATGTACATTTCTTGGGTGGTGACTCTTCTTAGATGCTCCTGGAGTACAGCATCAAACTCAGCCATCAGCTCCACAATTTTAAGAAAGTTTCCATTGTTTGGCACATACAGCTGATCTGAAGTGCCACGCAGCGCTAGGTTTTGGGTAGCAAGTATTTTCACAACGGCAATGGGCCTTTTCAGAACATTTAGCCAGTAAAGAGACTCTGATGCATCTTCTCTTGATGCTGATCATCTATGGTGGCCTTTAACCTTAGTCTCATCTCAAGCTCTTTCCACCTATGGAATGCTCTCTGGTGATTTGCTGCCTTCTCATGGCATGCCAGATTTCTAGCAGATTTTTCCAGTCCTTTGTTCCTGTAGAACCCAATGTGGCTGGAACATTAGACTGGAAGAGTTTGCAACAAAAACAGTATGCAGCATTCTGGGTTTTTGAGTACATAACCATGGCCTCTCCACTTTGTCACCATTGGGGATTTCATGCCAGTACTGTGTTGGATGGAAACTTCTATTTTCATTGTCTTTGGGGAACATGAAGTTTTTCACTTGCTGTGGCCCATGCAGTACAAGGAAGTCCCTCAGGCTACTGCTCAAGTGGGTCCACAGTCCTGGATCATCCTTTGTTCCTGTAGTACCCAATGTGGCTAGAACATTAGACTGGATGAGTTTGCAACAAAAACAGTATTCTTTCACTCATGACTGCTGTTCTATGCCAGCTATAGTGGCTCTCAACACTCAATTGAAGGGGACAAATAAGCAGGCTGGTAGCAGGGGTTGAGTGAGGGAAGATATCAGAGTCTTAAGGGCCTAACTGGCTCCCACTATTTCAGTTGACCGCCTGTTCTTCTCAAGTGGGTTCAGGGAAGCAGCAGGAAACAGGAAGCTCCCTGAGAAACTGGTGTTAATCAGTCCAGGCTCCTGGGGCTGCTAGAGAGGTACATAAGAGGCTCCTCCTCCTCTCTCTCCCTGCAGCTCCTGCTGCTTTCTGTTATTCCCTCTCACCTTTTCTCCTGCCTGCCTGTTATGTCTCTTGTGCCCTCCTTCCTCCAGCACAGCACTCCACCATCTTTGTGCATCTAGAGCAGAGAGAATACATATGCACCAGCAGCAGACACTCTGAGTCCTAGTGGCACTCCTCCCCCCTCCCCACCCCGAGTCTGGCACCTGAGGCGGCTGCCTCAGTTTGCCTCATGGTAAGGCCAGCCCTGACAACAACTCTAAGAAAATCTATTATAATAGGAAATGCGTGGAAGCATTCAGGAAACTGAAAACACGACTATGCCGGGCACCTGTGCTCTTCAGCCCTGATTTTTCTCAGGAATTCATACTACACACAGATGCCTCGAATGTCGGTCTCAGTGCCATCCTCTCACAAGACTTTGAAGGAGAAAAGCACCTGGTCCTATACCTAAGTAGGAAGCTATTCCCTAGGGAAAAGTCATACTCAGTTATTGACAAGGAAGTATTAACTTTCCAATGGGCAGTAGACACCCTCAGGTATTACTTGTTGTGTAGCCCCTTTTCCCTGATCATTGATTATGCGGCCCTATGCTGGATCCAGACAACGGGGGATATGAACCCTCCTATGATGAGATGGTAGCTTGCACTACAACACTATAGTTTCCGAGTACAACACTGAGCGGTAAAGGACCACACAAACCCCAATTTCTTTTCACGGGAGATTGGCGATGGAGACAACCCAACCCCAAATGGCCTTCCCATATTGAGGGGTGAGGTATGTGAAGGGACACACCATCACTCTGATATGAAGGAAACTAACGAGTTCTTATGGGCCGGTTCCATGGTAACAAGATGCACCTTCAAGACTTGTTCAGACTGGAGGAGGAGGAGCTTAAAAGGGGGAATTTACCATAGGAAGGGGCAGTGATCACGAATAAGGCTGCTCCACCCAAAGACTGCTGGTCCTAGCCAAGGAGGGAACAGCCACAAGACGCACCACTCCCGAAGCCGCCCTGATTGACAGCAAAGCAATATGCCCCAGGAAGAGTGGTAGAAGGCAAACCCTGTGAAGGAGCAATAGAAGCAATAGACTCTAGGAGATTAACCCCTTAGAGCTGAATATCCAGGGGCTGGCTGAGAGACTGGGCCTCTTTCCAGGCAGATCCTCCTCTTTTGCAAGGGGAAGGGAAAAGGAGGAGCTAACCCTCTGCCCATGTGCGGTTGCCTCAGAAAACTCCCCCAAGTGCCGCCAACTGGGGGAGAAAAGAAGGTAAACAACAGACAGTGGGACCGGGGGGAGGAGGGGGAAGAGTGGCCAGGGAGCCCTGCTACCTCACAGGGCAGTACAAAACAATGCCTCTCGGCTCACTGCGGGGTGGGGGTACTCAATGCTGGAGCAGGCCAAACCGTTCTAGCCGGTCCCAGGATGGCTTCGTTTATTGGACGAGATGGTCCCTGTGGCTGTAAGATGTCCAGGAGATGGTGTTGGGGGCCCTAGGCCTCCTCCGGTGGGATTTGCAAGTCATCGGCCACCCTTTGGAATAGATCTTGAAGAGAGGGTGGCAACTGGATGACCACGTCGTCCAGTCATGAGGAGGCTCCGTTCAGAACTGGCAGTACCGGCACTGCTTCTTCCTCCTCAGACACCAATGGAACTGGCTAACGAGAGGGGGAAGAATGGTAGGACCCTTGTGAAAGTTCTGGGCATCTGCCATGAGGATCCCAGGGGCCCCAGTACAGCCAGAAGAAGGAATTTATTGGTTGTGGTGATACCCAAGGGAAATGACCAGGTGTCCCTGGGCAGGGGGGTGTCGTAGTCAAGAGGATCGGGGTGCTGTGGCTGTCTGTCTGGGCTCCTGCGCCTTCCTGGAGATATCGGTGGAGCTACTGCCTCTGACTCCTCCGAGTCTGAAGATGGTTCCATCAGAAATGGTGGTGCTGTCGGTACTGAGACGCTCCTGTCCGATGGATCGGGATGGGGTCTCTCCTGTGACAGCAGCAACAGTTTGGCCTCCCGGCTAAGAACTTCCCTGAGAACTGCAGGGCCCGACAGAAGTGGAGACTGTGGGTGGGGGAGAAAGACATCCTCTGGTGTCAGAAAATTCTCCATACGCCCAGAGTCTGCGGAGCTCCCACTAAGGCACCAGAGGGACCCGCTTTATCCATCAGAGCTGGCCACTCTCTGAATTGCCGAGGCAGTACCAATGGTACATCCGGACCTGCACTCATGGATGGGATTGGCCTGTCTTTCTGACCCGGTACTGTGCTCACTGTTGGGATTGATGGATCCCTTTTCTTCTTTGCCTTATCCTCCAGCGCAGGGGGCTTTGGCGCCAGTTCCATGGGATCTGTATGCGATGTCTCACCTGACCAGGCATGGCTTGGGGAGCAAACATGTTCCTTGTGGGCAGTCCACTGCGGGGATCTGCCCTTATGCCCATGAGTGTGTTTCTTACTTACATGGGGAGCCCTGTGTCCTGAGTCCTTGGGCTTTGGTACCAGTGGCTCTGCTCCATGGCTCGTGCTTGGAGGGGCATTGCTGGTCAGCTGAGGCCAAAGTACAGGGAGGTCCCTCTGGCCCAGATCAAAGCAGGGCCTCAAAGCCTCTTCCATTAGGTGCTTCTTCAGCCTGAGTCCTTCCTTGGGCCTCTCTGGTTCTGGGCAGGAAGGACACTTCTCAAACCTATGCGCCTCACCCAGACAGTAGAGTCACCGTTGATCATCGCTGATGGAAAAAAAGCGGAGGCAGGAGATGCAGTTCTTGAATCCCAGGAACCTGGGCATAGTCCCCAAGACAAAGACAGTCCCCGACTGGGGGGAGGGGTTTACTAAGCTGTTCTAAACTATATGACGTACAACTAAGATTTCTAAACTACAGGATAATTATTTGCAGCCAATATGTACCATAACTCTTCTTGAGATTGCAAGAGCGAAGGAGGACAGGATTCTGACTCAGGCCATGCGGCCGTAAGAGGGAAGTGGAGAGGTATCGACCCGCACTGCCCCCTATATCTTCGGTTGGGAAGCACGAGGGAAGATACTGTGCATGTGCAGGTCATTGGACACTGCCTGGAAAAACTTCCAGACTCAGTCGCGTGGCGCGCATCCACATGTGGAATACACAAAGGGACCAGCATACAAAGAACTATAATTATGCTGGTATAATTATGCCAGTAATTTTCCCTGAGTAGACCAGACCTGCATAAAATAGGACAATACAATCATGTTAGCTGAGTTGGGATCTTTGATCTTACAACTCGGCCCCAAACTCACTTTTCACATGATTCTCTGCACAGTGCATCATGTCTGCAGCATGGACAAACTGGTACCCGGAGCCTCTCATGCAGAGCTCAGTTTCTGTGTATCCCAGCACAACTTCACCTCTGTAACATAAAACAAACAAAAAAAGAAATGGAGTTCATGGAACTTTTAGGACCAAGGATGAATGCAGAACACAGCTATGTGGGTCCACTAGCTAGGGCTTAACCTAATCTGTGCAGTTATCTGATAACAGGGAAAACTATGGTGGGCTTAGCCCACCCACAGTTATCCCTCCAGCTGAGTGGAGAGGCATTTTCCATTCTGTGAAAAAATTTGGGATTTTGAAAATGTTTCAGTCCCCAGCAGGATAAAACAAACCAAAGAAAAATCAACTCAAATTTTTTTGCAGAATGACTGCCCCAGCTGGTATTTACAGGTATTGCAGAATGACTGCCCCTTGGTATTCTTCCCTTTTCCTCCCTTGGTATTCTACTGTTAATTGAATTGGCTCGTTAGCACGGATCCCCCCACTTGGTAAGGCAACTCCCATCTTTTCATGTGCTGTGTATTTATACCTGCTACAGTATTTTCCACTCCATGCATCTGATGAAGTGGGTTTAGCCCACAAAAGCTTATGCCCAAATACATTTGTTAGTCTCTAAGGTGCCACAAGGACCCCTCGTTGTTTTTGCCCCAGCTGGGAAACTAGGCAACCTGCCTATCCAAGGAGCCATCCTGCTGGGCTGCCCCGGTTCTCAGGGAGCTGCCCTGGACAGGAAACCAGCCTTCTAACTCCTCGGGGAGCCTGGGAGCTGGGGCCTGCCCAGGCAGCTACCCTAGACTGGGGATCCTGGAAGCCTGGGCTGTCAAGGAACTGCCAGCATCTGAGCCTGGGTTTCTAGCCAGTCAGCTCCCATTCAGCCCAGCGGGCTGGCTGCCGAAGAGCAGGACATCTGAGCTGGTATGAACCAGGTTTTGGATTGAACCCTGGCTGGGTTCCACTGAAATTTTGTCAAGTTCCTGTAGAATGTTTTGATTTCAGCAAATCAACATTTTCCAGCAGAAAAATGTTCCAGCCAAAAAGTTCCATCCAACTCTGCTCACTTCACGGAAAAACAGTTGGGAAGAGTCATCTTCAGTACGTTCTCCCTGCACCTCTGTCTTTAGACCAATGGTGCGCAAACTTTCCCAGTTGTGCCCCCTTACCAGTAATGGAATCTGCCTGTGCTCCTCCCACCCATTACTGCACAGCCAAGGCTCCCTCAGCAAAGGAGCTTGGGCTGAAGGCAGAGCCTGGGGCGGGACTGGGGATAGGGGAGGAGCTGGTCTGGGATGGAGAGGGAATGACAGCAGAGCTGGGATGGGGGTGGAGCTGGGGTTGAGGGTGGAGTGGAACTGTGGGCGGATCTGGCCTGGAGGCGGATCTGGGCCTGGGGGCATGGTGCTCTCTCCCCAACCCTTATGGGGGCTGGCCCGGGGCTGGAGACAGAGCGGGACTGGGGGTTGAACAGGGTTGGGGGAGGAGCAAGGCTGGGGGTGGAGTTGGTCTGGGAGCAGAGCGGGGACAGAAGCATGGCGCTCCCTTCCTGCTACCTGTAGGGGCTGGCCCACCACATACCCCCCTGAATGTTCCTCCCTAGGGGGCGCTCCCCACGGTTTGGGGACCACTGCTTTAAAGGTGTTTCTGGATGTTCTCCAAGCTGAGCATTTGTAGCAAGATGCCTTCTACATGGAAGGACAAGGTAGAAGAGCAATAATAATTGTAAAGTAAACGTAATGCCCTTAAATAACCGTGACTGGGTTTTCAAAGGAGCCCGAGTTAGCTGCCCAACTCCGACTGCATTTCAGTGGGAGCTGGGCACTGTAACAGGGTGGCCAGCCCCTTTAACGGCCAGAGGCCTGGAGCTGTCCAGGCCCATACAATTAGCCCTGCCTTCCACAGCTGGGATGGGACGTGGGGTTTCATTAGTAGAACCAGCAGGGTTTGGAGGAGCTGATTCTTCGATAAGGAGCAGCAGGAAGCAGGGGGTCCCATGTCTGCATGCTTGCTTAGCTTGCTTACTCATGGCGGGAAAGAACAAGAGTGGGGCTGGAGGGAGAGGTTTCAGCAGACACCTGCCAAGGCAGGGAATGGCTGCTGGGTGTGAATAGGCTCCAGCAGGAAACCCAGAGGAAGCAGGTGGGAACTGAGAGACTACAGTGGGAAATGGGAAAGACTACAGAGACTGCTGAGCATAAGCAGGCTCTGGAAGGGGACCCTGAGTCTTTAAAAGAAAGATTTGAGGCAGAGAAGGTCTGGCGGGAAAGACTAGGAGTGGGAACATGTGGAAGATTTGAGAACTCTGTTTTGGGAGTCTAGGGAGAACTGCTGAACTTGAGAAGAGTTTTTCTGATAGTTTGAGTTATAGGCTCAGAACTGAACAAAAGGGAAACCGGGGCAGGGATGCTGCAGAGTGACCGCAGGCCATGAGCAAGCTCTTAGGAGGCAGCTGGCCCATGGACAGGCACCTAACTTCTTTATGTTGCTGTGATAATCCCAGCCTATGCCGATAGCTGGAAATATGTTTTGAGACACAGTGGGTTTTAACCTGATGATGTCCCTTTGAATGTCATTATGTCGAATGCAGGTTATTTGTAATGCAACAGACAAAGTTTGCATAGGAGATTTTCTTTTCTCTATTCACTTAATCTGGCATTTGGCCAGGGTTACAATCTACTGTTTTCTCTGTTTCTACAACAGCAGTACTAGCAGCTATAGCATGATGTCTGCCTCTATCCTCAGCAAACTTAATGAGAGCTGTGGGCATGTGGCATCTTGGCCCCGACTCTGTGCCATACCTTGAATCACAGGCCACGGGGGTAAAGTCCAGCTTGTGTTTTGTTTGGAAGATGAAGGTTTTGGTTCGAAGCTCCAGGATAGAAAGTGGTTGGAGCGGAGTTGCGATGGCAAACAGAGCCAGCTGGGGAGGCCTGAGGGTCCCATCTTCTGTTCTCTTTTGCTGCCCATGGAGGAATTTCAAACGGCCGTGGAAATTCAAGGCCTTTGGGGAAGAAGGAAAAAGTGGGGATGACAAAGATATACACTAGTGACATGGATCATTCATATCAAAATCTCTCCATTCAACTCCCCACCACTGTAGCATCTGGGCACCACACAGACATTACTGAATATATCCCTCGTGAGCTGGGGAAAATTATCCCTGTTTCACAGATAAGACGCTGCCATTATCCCTACTGGGCACATGAGAAACAGAGGCACAGTGAGATTTGCCCCAGGGCACACAGAGAGTTGAACATGGTTCTTCTGAGGTTCAGGGCAGGGCCTTGGCCACCAGGCCATCCTTCCTCTTACTGTCTCATCTCAAAATCCCAATGTCCAGAGGAAGCTTGAGCCTGGCAGAGTTCTGTGGACTCTCCACAGCGTGGCATGAATGGGGAAATATCCCAATACTCCCCATCAACTCCCATCATCTCTGGTCAGGTTTGCACCACCCCACAGCAGAAACTAGCACCTACTCGAGAAGCCAGGCTCAGAGTCTGTTCCCGGGGGTGTGGCTGTCATGGGGCAAGTGCAGCAAGGGAGCAAGACCTAGATCCTCAAAGGCATTTAAGCACCTAGCTCCCATTGAGAGGTAGGTGCCTAAATCTCTCTGGGGATCCGAGCCCAAATGCCTTGCTGGCTGGATTACCAGGAATCCTGAGGAGTTGTCCAACAAGCAACGGAAGCGACAGATGAAGCTTCTTTCTAAGAAGGAGGAATTCTCAGGTGGCAGGTGCTGGGGGTCATCCATGGTGGTGGTGCTGCTGTCTACATGAGGCATGGCTGGGAAACCAAACCAAAACAAGAGAGAATGTATTCATCTGGTTTGAAATCACTTCAGAACATTCCTGTTATGCTGAGTCCTTAATGGCCACCAGGCTTGGAGGAAAGGCTTGGGCAATGCTGTTTGGAATGAACGAGCCTCTTGGAGCCTGTTCTCCTCTCCATACACATGCAGCGCTCCCGTTCGTCTTCTCAGAAGACACTCGAGCACATTGGAAGCTGAGCAGACCCCTAATTATAGCACTGTGTGAGAGTCAGTTGGCATTCCCAGCACAAGTGCTTCTTTTCTGGGGTCTGTCACTTGGCTTGAGAGGGATGATCTGGCATCAAGCTTGCCAGGCACTGTCTCTGCCCAGAACAGAATAAGGTGCTGTAATTGATTAAATTGGAAATTAATTCAGCCCTTTTAAAGTTTCATGCCTGTGAATAATGTATCATGCATATACACAGACGCACCCTAAGGCCCTGATTCTCCAAAGACTGAGACACATGCTTAGCTTTCTATACTGTTTGTAACCACTGAAGTCAGCATGCACGTGCTTAAGTCTTTGCAGGATGGGGGCCTACAGGCTATCATCTAAGCTCGGGTAGGTGGATGCCAGCCAATGAAGGCAAGAGAGTTGTTTTCTCTTACATCAGCTCTAGACATCCAGTGGACTGCTTATGTGCTTATGTGAACCCAGAAGCTTCAAATTAGGTGGTGAAATCTGTCAGAAGAAATTAGCAGCCCATAATATGGTCTGATAATTTTTTCCTATTTCAAAAAAAAAAAAATAAATAAATATGGCCAAACCTACATGATTACAGTCAGTCCCAGGGCTAGTGCCGCAAGCATTTTTAGCGGGCATCTCAAACAGTATTTAGCCACTAATTCATCAGTGTTGTAATAAACATGGCTTTAAAGGCAGACAGGGAGCAATTCCTGCCTCACAGGCATATACCACATAGACCAGAGTGATGCCAATGAGGGAGAACACATATTCGCTGTTGGTCTCTCCTTTTTGTAACTAAAGAGAGCTTCTATTCTAAAAAGCCCGCTGGGAGTAAATTCTCTCATGGTCTTGATCTACACAAGCATAGGAAACGCAGAGTAAGGCCAGGCCAGCACTAGATATTTGTCAGTACAGTAATGAGGGTTAGCAGGTGATTTTTTTTATGACATATCTACACTGACAAAAGTCCTAGTGTAAATACAATAAAAACTATATCAGCAAATGCACACTTTAGCTGGTATAAGCTGCATCAACACGAGAAGGATTTGTCAATATAGTTATACCAGTATGGCTACATCAGCAAGCCTTTTCTACTGTCTTAGGGCATGTCTACACCCCAGCTCGAAGAGTGCTTCCAAGGGTGTGTAGTCACCTGAGTATGTACCCAGGGTGGGGTAGGTTTGTACTCAGGTGGTATGCACAAGCCCTTGCCTGTGCCACCATGGCCACACTGCTATTTTCCAGCAGAGTTGGCGCACGTCTGTGTACCCACATGGGGAAGTGCCCTCCCACCTGCTGTGTAGATGTACCCTTCACGCTAGTTCCTCATTCTGTTGAGCCATTTGAGGTGCAATGATGAGCCTGTTGAACATGATTCACCTTGGGCATTGCTGCCCCATCTCAAACCTTCCCTTTGGCTGGAAGGGTCATTCTGAAAGATGTAGCCAGGTGACTTGAGTTTCATCTGAGTCCTTCAGGTTTTCAGCCTGGATATGGCCTAGGACTCTGTTGGTCTCTTCTATGGATGATCTCCTAGGGATGGACAGGGCTCAGGCATTGGCAGCTCTTAGCCAGCCTTCACCCTGTTGCCCAAGAAGCATTGTTGGCTCTTTTGAAGGCTCTGGCAGGGCCAGGCAGGAGAACATTCCCTGCCACTATGAGGACTCGGGCACTGATGCACCTCGGTCCTTCCTATTCTCTGCCTATGCAGACCATGGACTGTCACGCTTTAGTCTAATTTTGGTTGCTGGGTTTAGTGTACAGGTGCTGGTGTTGGCCTGTGACATACAGGAAGTCACACTAGATGGTGCTCCGTTCTGGCCTTAAATGCTATGATTCGGTGTTGTGGTGGGTTCCCCGTGGGAGCTGCCAGAGGTGGAGCTGTGCAATGGTTCCTTTGGCTCACAGGGATCTATGCTGCCGTCCCTGCTTGCTCTGTGTACGGGGTTCTGCTGGGAAAGGCCGTGAGATGTTCTGGGTGGGCGGCAGTGCCACCATCATGCTGATGGAAAGTCAATCTTATGCATCAGATCTAGGTGCTGCCTCATGATTTTTTTCAAGGTTTTCTTGGGACAGAGACTCCCACTGACTCTTATGGGCACTGGTCAGGCATGGAGACAAAGAGATATTATACCCCGGCTCTTACCCCTCTCTTCTCAGAGCCATATGTGGAGGTCTAGCTTCCCATTCTGTGGGAGGCCATGAATGGAAACCCTGCACCACCCTGAGAAGGGAAGAGTGGGTTTGGCTCTCTCTCTCGAGAAATTTTGTTTCCATTTTAAACAAGCTGGTAGACCCAGCTTAGACACACTGGCACGAGTTTATTGGCTCCTCCATTCCTTGACCTTTCTAACTGGCCTGGCTCTCCATAGCCCGTCGAAACAGATTTGATTCTCCCACTAAGAATAAGTTTTCTTCAGAACAGCAACCTGCTCAAAGCAGCCACAAATTGCATTGCCAGCTCCCCCCTCCCCCGCCTTTCATAGGCTGGGCTCTAATGTAAGGCCAGGGTTCCCAACGGGATTGCAGTTCCCATTGTGCTTTACAGCCCTTGTTTGCTTTAGCACTTCAGGCTTGTCAGTCTCCATGGGGCTTTTCCTGTAGAGCTCATTGAGGCAGCAGTAGTCATGGCTCTCACTGCACAAACAGTCTTGTGTTCCCTCAGCCCTGGTCACTCACCGTCTGTGCCTCGCTCCGGTTCCTTGTATGGAGGCAGGTTTAGGGACCAATGCAGCTGACACTGGAACATGGCTCGATCGTCCGTGTGGATCAGCTCAAACACACTCTGGTAGATGATGTCTGACTGAAAAGAAATCAAAGGGAATGCGCCATTGAATGCCCACTCAGCTGGGAGACACATGGAGCAAGAACTGAAAGGCTCAACTAATTCATCGCAGCAGCACTGCTCTGCAGCCAGTATCCCCTGCCTGTGGCTCAACACCTGTGCATGGTCTGGCTTCCATAGCTCTGCCAGACTGACTAAGTGTCTCAGGCCGACCCTTTGACAACTGCCACGGAGACAAATGCACAGCAAAGCGGTTAAATCAGCCGCATGTTCGAGTCATTCAGACTAGCTGGAGAATGAAGGCTCTGAAAGTGAGGCTATAATCTTATGACTTGTATTATTGTGGCATTCAAAGCCAGAGGCCCCCTGGCTGGGAAGCATTCCCACCAGAAAGGAGAAAACAGCCTCCTGGACCTCGTACAAGGGACACGTGGACTGAATCAATCCGTCAGGCTATGCAAAATATAAAACGACTTTCAAACCAGTGTGCCTGAGGATTTCCTCCCATGCCTCCTGGAAATCAAACAGACTCTTTCATTTAATGCACCTCTCCCCTTCTCCCACTGCGTAGGCCATGGTGGAGGGCATTCATGAAGTTCAGTTTGGGTGGCTTTTAGGGTTACTTTTTAATTCAGCATCAAAGAATTAACAGTTTCAGCTGAAAGCCAACTGTTAGCAACAGAAAAATAGAAATAAACATTACAAACACTACCTGATTTCCCTGCTGGCACCATGTTCAATGTTTGGTCCATAGTCTCTTCCCAGGCCACCTGCTGTACAAGACCTGTGCACAGCAATCTTTAAAACTACCTATAAGCCTAGGCCACCAAGTGCCTTTTCAGGTTGAGCCTCTCCCGGGGTCAGGAGTGTTAAGATCCAGGATTCTGTTCCAAACTGTTTGCTATGTGAAGTGTTCCATATGCATGGGCTAATGGGAGCAGCACGCCCCAACTGGTTTGGATTTGTTCCCTCCATCAAAAGGCAAAATAGACAAGTTTAAACATTTTAAAATGACCCGTACGCTGGTTGTACAGTGAGGAGCTGTGCTAAACGTTCACAGCCAAATGAGAAAAGTACAAGAGGGAACAATTTGAAATTGCTGGGGGTGGAGTTCAAAACTCTTGTAAGGCCCATCCTGGACCCTCCGTTCCCCAAAGCTGCTCCCATTTGACAGATGTAGGGCCAGGAGCCTTCCTCAAATTCTGGCTACACAATTGATCTTCTTGTGTGTCTCCTTGGGCTGGGGATAGAGGGGACAAAAATGATCTCCTATGCCCTCCCCCTTTTAGGGGATAACTGGCTGGCCTGTACCTAACCCCTCGGTCTTCAGGGGCTGGCAAAGAGTCGCTTGTCCCTTCCCACCCACCAATCCATGGGAAGGCTCTTTGGGGAAAGAGAGGGCACCAGCTGGAGTACAGGGAATGCCCCGCTCTTGCTATTAACAACCCTGCATTGAGCCTCGCCATGGTCTAAGGTCTTTTCAGAGTTGCCCTGTGTGGGGCTAGGAAAGGGACGCAACTAGAGAAACTCAACTCTGGTTCAGCTGAGGAGTCTGACATGTCAGGGAAAACATAACGCAAAGAGATGGCAGAATCCCCACACTAGCTCTGCCGCCCCGGGAACACGGGAAGTGCTTTGGAGCTGGTGCTGGATACGAAGAGGCTGTAACTCTGCAGCATGCGGCATGGCTCCGCATTACCAAGTAACAGCAGTGACTTCCCTGCAGCAGGTTCTGTAGCTGCCTGTCACTGCCAGGATGGGCTCCTGTTCTCAGCCCAGCCACCTCGCACTGCAGCTGTATCCCGTACGCTGCAGCCAGACAGGAGATTAAAACGAACGATGCTCTTGTGTTTTTAAAAAAGGGCACTGCCAAGTCCTTGATAGAAAGTTGTGCAATGTTTTTTTATTCTTGGTGACTAACAGCAGCCCACTGGAAGCTTTGATAAAAAAAAAAAAAATCCTTTTCTTGCCACATGTGCTGTTGCCAAGAGGTAAGGTTTGATTTTCCCTGGCAAGGCCTTCTTCAAAATGTTTACCCTTTGGGATAAACTCTGCACCGTGGTGATGGCTTCACAACATTTTGATGCTGTCACATTCCACCATGGGCCATTTTAGACCTGGTGTTAACAGGATCTTACACTAGATCTGAATTTGTCCCCAACAATAAGAGGATATCCCATAAGATATGGGCTTGCTGCAGAAATTTCTGGAGTTATGCAGGAGGTCAGACTAGGTGATCATTCTGGCCTAAAACTATGCTGACCATATACTTATGCGATTCTACTACTTATATAGTCGCATTACTGTAGTATCTGAGCACCTCACAATATTTACCAGGCTCCATGTAAGCAGTGTATCCGGTGTTTTGGCTTGCTGGCTTGTATTTAAAGACCCTTCGGATGTCTTACCAAATGTGGGACAAGTTAATTAAAACTAAGATGACCTCACTTTCCCCCCTGGTTGTATAGGACCTCTAATTAAAAATCATTTAAACTTGCTACTATGTCTTTAGCATTCAAAGCATGATACTGTGCCAAACTTCGAAACAAACAGAATGGGAAGAAACTGGATTTAATGTAAACAGAACCTAATCATGCTAAATGTTAGCGACAAGAGATGGGGCAGAGAATAAGTAGAAGTGTGCCATTCTTCAACCCCTGAAGTGCTACATACTGATATCGGATAGCTATTTTTGACATAAATGCAAATCAAGGAAGGAAACGCTTTGGAGAATAAAATGAAGTGAGGTAGGTTGTTAATACACTGCATCTAATGCTACGAATAGTCAATAAAATTACAGTTGATTGTTTGGTTCTGTGGAGGGGACTGTGTTCAGAGCTGGCAACATTTTTTGCAATAACTTTTTCCAGAGAAAAATGCAGATGTGGCAACATGGAAACATTCTGTGAATTCATGTCGATTTCAACAAATTAATTACTGAAAAAAATGGAATGTTTTGTTTCAACATTTTCTAAACAAAAGGTTTCAACTTTTTGGTTCAAAAGTTCCTTTAATTTTCATTTTAAAAAAACACTGTAAAAATATTGTAAATGGTTGTCAAATGAAATGTTTCATTTTCACCCACAACAATATTTTTTTCAAATTGATTTCCTGAAAATTTTGAAAAATGTTGGGTTTGGTTTGACCCAAAACAATTGTTTTTTGTGACTGTATGTGTGTGGGTGAGAAAGAGAGAGAGAGAGAGAGAGAGAGAGAGAGTGAATTGCTAACAAACATACATTTGTCTACCTCTGTTTATGGTGGGAAACGTAATAGGCACTAAGATGGGAGCTGACATTTCAGCTCTTGGCATTTCACAAAACTACAGAAAAAAAGAAAAAAATCCTACTGAGGTTGTTGCCTTTTTCCAGATGAGATGAAGCAGAAGGCTTATTTCAGAAACCAACACGGTGAAAAAATATGTTACCTTTGGATAGTGCTTTTATAATCACACTGTGGCAGGAAACAAAATATATCTTTCACAAGAAGGAATTGTGTAAAGAGAATATACATGTATACTCCATACAATTTCTAACTTTAAGGCTTCATTGTACACCCTTATTTATGTCCCTTTGTGCATATGTGTTACGATACCGTCTTTAATGACATAAGCATGTTGTTTTTCTCAAATCATGCCCTGAGGGAAATCCTGGCCCCATTGAAGTCAATGGGAGTTTTGCTACGGACTAGGTAACACAGCTGCATTCGGATTTGAAATGCTGCCTCCCTTAACTGCAATTCTGGAGATGGCTGAGTTCACCATGAAGCCTATTAGCTGGGCTACAAACACACCAGCAAATGTTCATTATTACTCTGCTTTACTTAACAGACCTGCTTTGCTGGTGCCCTACATCTGGCCTTGGTCATTTCCACCAGTGCAAAGCATGCACACTCACTTTGCACAGGAAAATGATGAATCTGGCACAATGTGCAGCAAGGGAAGTGCAGTTTAATGCTAGAATTACATACTTTGAAACTCTATAGCGGTGATACTCAGACCGCAGTGGTTCCAGAGCCAAATTAGCGATCATTATC
Organism: Terrapene triunguis; assembly: GCF_002925995.2. Lineage (NCBI taxonomy): Eukaryota > Metazoa > Chordata > Testudines > Emydidae > Terrapene > Terrapene triunguis. The sequence goes on along the minus strand of NW_020664524.1, from coordinate 2,482,675 downwards.
CAAAAGAGCCACAGTAGTGTGAACTCATCGTTTTATTTACTATAGTACTATATATTCCTATTTAAACAGTATGAGAGGGAAATATTTAGTGTGTGTGTGTGTATATATATATACACACACACACTTATTTTAGGGCTGCCAAGCGATTAAAAAAATTAATCGTGATTAATTACACTGTTAAACAATAATAGAATATCATTTATTTAAATATTTTTGGATGTTTTTCTACATTTTCAAATATGTTGATTTCTATTACAACACAAAATACAAAGTGTACAGTGGTCACTTTATATTTATTATTGATTACAAGTATTTGCACTGTAAAAAAACCAAAAGAAATAGTATATTTCAATTCACATCATACAAGTACTGTAGTGCAATCTCTCAGGGCCGCCCAGAGAGGGGGGGCAAGTGGAGCAATTTGCCCCAGGCCCCACAGGGGCCCCCACGAGAATGTCGGAGGCTCCCCCTCGCCTCCGCCTTCGCCCATCCCCCGGCGTCTCAGCACGCCGCGTTCAGGAGCGGCCCTGGACAGCGCTACAGCGGCGAGGCCCGGGCGGGGCCTGAGGTCCTCCCGCTCAGAGCTGCTTGGTAAGGGGGCGGGGCTGCGAGCTCCGGCGGGCCGAGCAGCAGGAGCTCCTGGACACAGCTCGCTGACGCTCTGGGAGAGGAGGGAGCTGGGGGTAAGTGGCATGGTAAGCCCCACTGAGCTGGGCATCCCCCGACTCCATCCCCCCCCTCCCTGACCCCCTGCCCCTCTGAGCCGGGCACCCCCCGACCCCATCCCCATCCCCCTGCAGCCCTGACCCCCAGCTCCGAGCCCAGCCCCTC
>NW_020664524.1:2479789-2481834 GCF_002925995.2 Terrapene triunguis | reverse complement strand
CCTGCAGCCCTGACCCCCAGCTCCGAGCCCAGCCCCTCTGAGCCGGGAACCCCCCGACCCAGAGCCCAGCTCCCCACCCAGCCCTGGGCAATAGTAGCGCCACCCCCAGGTAGCGACAGCCCATTGGCACCAACCATCACCATCACCCAGTGACAGCCCATTATGTAATTGCAAATGTATACATACCATTAAAGCATTTAATGTTGTTAAATAATATATTTCGTGTATTTTCAAATTATTAAAAAATAATTTTTGAATGTATTTCACTGGTTATTTTTTACATTTCCAAATACATGCTACTATAGTATTGCAACTTTTTTTTATGGAAGGGCCCCCCGAAATTGCTTTGCCCCAGGCCCCCTGAATCCTCTGGGCAGCCCTGCAATCTCTTTATCATGAAAGTTGAACTTACAAATGTAGAATTATGTACAAAAACCCCTGCACTGAAAAATAAAACAATGTAAAATTTTAGAGCTTGCAAGTCCACTCAGACCTACTTCTTGTTCAGCCAATCACTCAGAGAATTTTGTTTACATTTGCAGGAGATAATGCTGCCCGCTTCTTGTTTACAATGTCACTTGAAAGTGAGAACAGATGTTCTCATGGCACTGTTATAGCCGGCGTTGCAAGCTATTTATGTGCCAGATGCGCTAAAGATTCATATGTCCCCTAATGATTCAACCACCATTCCAGGGGACATGCATTCATACTGATGACTGGTTCTGCTTGATAACAATCCAAACCAATGTGGACTGACATGTTCATTTTCATTATCTGAGTCGGACATCACTGGACAAGCACTGGAATGGGTTACCTAGGGAGGTGGTGGAATCTCTTTCCTCAGAGGTTTTTAAGGTCAGGCTTGACAAAGCCCTGGCTGGGATGCTTTAGTTGGGAATTGGTCCTGCTTTGAGCATGGGGTTGGACTAGATGACCTCCTGAAGTCCCTTCCAACCCTGATATCCTATGATTCTATGATCACCAGCAGAAGGTTGATTTCCCTTTTTGTAGTTCAGGTTCTGTAGTTTCTGCATCAGAGTGTTGCTCTTTTAAGACTTCTGAAAGCATGCTCCACACCTCGTCCCTCTCAGATTTTGGAAGGCACTTCAGATTCTTAAACCTTGGGTCAAGTGCTGTAGCTATCTTTAGAAATCTCACATTGGTATCTTCTTTGCATTTTGTGAAATCTGCAGTGAAGGTGTTCTTAAAATGAACATGTGCTGGGTCATCATCCGAGACCGCTATAACATGAACTATATGGCAGAATGCGGGTAAAACAGAACAGGGGATATATAATTCCCCCCCCCCCCACTCGAGGAATTCAGTCACAAATTTAATTAACACATTTTTTTAACGAGTGTCATCAACATGGAAGCATGTCCTCTGGAATGGTGATCGAAGCATGAAGAGGCATACGAATGTTTAGCATATCTGGCACGTAAATACCTTGCAATGTCGGCTACAAAAGTGCCATGTAAATGCCTATTCTCAATTTCTGGTGACACTGTAAATAAGAAGAGGGCAGCATTATCTCCCGTAAATGTAAACAAACTTGTTTGTCTTAGTGATTGGCTGAACAAGAAGTAGGACTGAGTGGACTTGTAGGCTCTGAAGTTTTACTTTGTTTTGTGTTTGAGTGCAGTTATGTAACAAAAAATCTACATTTGTAAGTTGCATTTTCACGACAAAGAGATTGCACTACAGTACTTGTATGAAGTGAATTGAAAAATACTATTTCTTTTGTTTGTCATTTTTACAGTGCAAATATTTATAATAAAAATAATATACACTTTGCTTTCAATTACAACACAGAATACAATATATATGAAAATGTAGAAAAAATATCCAAAATATTTAATAAATTTCAATTGGTATTCTGTTGTTTAGCAGTGCAATTAAAACTGTGATTAATCACGATTAATTTTTTTAATTGTGATTAATTTTTGTGAGTTAATCATGTGAGTTAACTGCGATTAATCAACAGCCCTAATATATATATGTGTGTGTGTGTGTGTGTGTGTGTGTGTGTGTGTGTGTGTGTGTGT
>NW_020664524.1:2402017-2479779 GCF_002925995.2 Terrapene triunguis | reverse complement strand
TGTGTGTGTGTGTGTGTGTGTGTGTGTGTGTGTGTGTGTGTGTGTGTGTATATAATTATTCTCACAACAAAATGACTGACCAAGTATTATTTTAGCAAATGTAATTGGTTAATAACATCCTGATTGGTTATTAATTGAACCACATAGTGTTTTAATATTATGTGCTGCAAAGAGCTGAAGGAGATGCATTAAAGAGCCTCTTGCAGCTAGCAAGCCTCAGTCTGATTATCACTGGTCTATAGTTACATCTGCATCAAACTATACACACACCAGGGGCCAGAGTGAAGGCTGTAGGTAGAGTTATTGTTAAAATTATTGCAGAGGGGCATGGTTCTGCTGAGCACCCTTTACTCAGTAAGTTAACTAGGAGTGCAGAAGGTTCTCAGCGCCTTACAGAATTGGGCCCTATTCTTTTTTTGTATCACTACTTTATTAATATATAGAGATATACCTATCTCATAGAACTGGAAGGGACCCTGAAAGGTCATCAAGTCCAGCCTTCACTAGCAGGACCAAGTACTGATATTGCCCCAGATCCCTAAGTGGCCCCCTCAAGGATTGAACTCACAACCCTGGGTTAGCAGGCCAATGCTCAAACCACTGAGCTATCCCAAATGCTTCCCAGGCTCCTGTCAATCATTCTGATCCAGGACACCTGAGGCTGTCAAATCTCACACTCCAGGTGACTTTTTAGGGGAAATCTTCTCAGGCTGTTTGTTTTGCAAACCAGCTAGTCTCTCTAGCGCCACAAAAAGTCACAATGACCTGGCTTCAAATCCCAGCTTCAGTCACAATGAAAATGAGTGTGGTAACCTCCTGCTTCTCCTACTGACTTTACTCATCAGAAGCCCAGGACTAATGCTGCTTAAGACTAAGGGTACGTCTACACTAGAAATGTAAGTCAACCTATATTAGGTCGTTACAGCCACTGCAGTAATGCATGTCCACACCAGGGGTGCTTCTACCAACCTAAGAAGGGCAGTGTGGGGAGCGGAGAACCCAGTCTGCCCCCCCTCCTCTCCCCTTTGGGTTTGGGTCCAAAGCCACCAGGGCGTCTCCCCTCCCTGTTCCCTGCCAAGAGCCGGGGGAAACTGCCTGGGGCTTCTCGCCCCAGGGAACGAGGTCCAGCTGCCCCGGCTTCTCCTTCTCCTCCGGGAGCCGGGCAGCCTTGTCAATGTCATGGCTCACCAAGAGGAGGGAGGAAGGCTGTAGTGTAGACACCGACATAATTAGGTCGACATAAGCTGCTTTAGGTCGACCTAAATGTGTAGTGTAGACCAGCCCTGATATACATTGACAGCAGTGAGGAGGGGAAAGTGGGCAGCAGAAGTGTGTGAACATAGGTCAGTATAGAGGAGCACTGGCAGAATTTCTCATGGGAACCTTGCACGGAAAATGCTTGTACTCTGTCTTGTGCAATCCAGTGCAATTGGTACCCTGTCTTTTGTGAGCACTGAATTAAACTCACATATTTAACAAACACACATCCCTCCACCATATGTTATAACATATGCTAAAAAGCTTGATTTAAGTCCCAAACAGAAAGGTACACATATGTGCTGTCTGCCGATGTAGTGCATGCACATAGCTCTGTCTGCATGTGCTAACATTATATTAAGGACAGTGTCTGTTTGTTTTCATTATCCCAGGATAATGCAATTGATTTAATAACATAGAGGTTTATGATCTTCCAAGAGAAGAACCAGCATCTCAGCTAGTAATGGACATTAGCAACTGATCACGTTTAAACCACACCAGGCTTTTCTTAAATCGGGAAAAAAATGCTACTCACCTGATGAAATCCCAGGTAGTCCTGAACTGTAGGTGAGACGTAGAAAACATAACCCTCTGCTGTGACTGCAATGACAAATCCATTGAGTGCCTGAAAGAAAGAAGAGATCCAGTCCTAGAAGGTGACAACAATCTTTTCTGTGCACGTGCATAGGTTCATGACATGGGGGAAACACCACCGGACCGGGTATGAACTTGTTACCCGGGATCCTAGAAATCCCTTTGCCACAGAAAAACAAGGAATTTGCATTTTTACAGAGAATCGCTAGTTTTTACATTTTATGAAAAAATGAAAACATATACAGTAGAACCCGGATTATCCGAGTCTCCATTATCCAGCTCTCCGTATTAACCGAACCACCAGCCGCCCGGGGCTGATAGCCATGGGGCAAAACAGATCGAGGGGCATGATGGGGGATTGTAAAGAAAGGTGAGTCTTTGGGCTGTGATTCAGCAAAGCACTAACTTAAGTGCTGTTGATTTCAATGGGTTTTAAATACAGGCTTAAGTGCTCTGCGGAATCAGTGCCTATTTTAGAGATTGTTCACTGCAATTCAGTTGCCTATTTACTTGACAAATGCCCCTTTTTTTGGATTATTCCTGAACTAATGATTTACCACTGTCAGAAACCATGATGGGGGGTGGTCAGGCCTAGAGATTGGAGCCAGGGGTCAAAGCCAGAATCAGGAGGCTAGAGCGGGGCTGGAATGAGGCCAGAGTGAGAGCTAGGCCGGAGCAGGGCTAGGAACAGGGCTACAGCAAGTTGCCACTGTTAAGCAAGGAAGAGTCCCAAGCCCTAGAGTGATGTTGAGCAGACTAAGCTGCTGTGAGGCTTATATACCTGCCCTGAGAGTCACCAAGCCAGTTCCTGGCTTGTGGATTGGCTGGAGCCTAGCACAGCATGACTCATCAGTGCATGTCTCTTAATCAGGCCTGGTCTACACTACGAAGTTAGGTCGAATTTAGCAGCATTAAATCGAATTAAGCCTGGACACGTCCACACGATGAAGCCCTTTTTTTCGACTTAAAGGGCCCTTTAAACCGATTTCTTTACTCCACCTCCGACGAGGGGATTAGCGCTGTAATCGGCCTTTACGGATCGGATTTGGGGTAGTGTGGACGGAATTCGACGTTATTGGCCTCCGGGAGCTATCCCACAGTGCTTCATTGTGACCGCTCTGGACAGCACTCTCAACTCAGATGCACTGACCAGGTAGACAGGAAAAGCCCTGTGAACTTTTGAATTTCATTTCCTGTTTGCCCAGCGTGGAGAGCACAGGTGACCACGCAGAGCTCATCAGCACAGGTAACCATGATGGAGTCCCAGGATCGCAAAAGAGCTCCAGCATGGACCGAACGGGAGGTACGGGATCTGCTCGCCATATGGGGAGACGAATCAGTGCTAGCTGAACTCCGTAGCAGTAAACGAAATGGCAAAATATTAGAAAAAGTCTCAAAGGCCATGAAGGACAGAAGCCATAACAGGGACGCACAGCAGTGCCGCATGAAAATTAAGGTGCTAAGGCAAGCCTACCACAAAGCCAGAGAGGCAAATGGAAGGTCCGGGGCAGAGCCACAAACATGCCACTTCTACGCGGAGCTGCATGCCATGCTAGGGGGTGCAGCCACCACTACCCCAACCGTGTGCTTTGACTCCATCAATGGAGAATCACGCAACAGGGAAGCGGGTTCGGGGTATGAGGAAGATGATGATGAAGACAATGAAGATAGCTCACAGCAAGGAAGCGGAGAAACTGGTTTCCCCAACAGCCAAGATATGTTTATCACCCTGGACCTGGAACCAGTAACCCCCGATCTCACAGTCCCTAAGGGCACACAAGGGACCTCTGGTGAGTGTACCTTTGTAAATATTACACATGGTTTAAAAGCAAGCCTGTTTAATGATTAATGATTAATTTGCCCTGGCAATCGCGGCCAGTACAGCTACTGGAAAAGTCTGTTAACATGTATGGGGATGGAGCGGAAATCCTCCAGGGACATCTCCAGAAAGCTCTCCTTCATGTACTCCCAAAGCCTTTGCAAAAGGTTTCTGGGGAGGGCTGCCTTATCCCATCCGCCATGGTAGGACACTTTATCACGCCAGGCCAGTAGCACGTAGTCTGGAATCATTGCATAACAAAGCATGGCAGCGTATGGTCCATGCAGACAACATCCATTCCTTATCTCTCTTTGTTATCCTCAGGAGAGTGATATCATTCATGGTCACCTGGTTGAAATGGGGTGATTTTATTAAGGGGACATTCAGAGGTGCCCGTTCCTGCTCGGCTGAACAGAAATGTTCCTCGCTGTTAGCCACGCGGTGGGGGGGAGGGGTGAAGTGATCATCCCAGAGAATTGGGTGTGTGTGGGGGGGGGTAGTTGGGTTTGTGCTGCATGTTAACCCGGAAACCGCAGCCCCTCCTTTTACATTGCAAACCCATTTTAAATGGCCAACCCAATGGGTCCTTGGTATGGGAAATGAGGGCGCTGCTGTTTGAAACCATTCCCACATGTTATGAAGGTTAAAAAAGCCAAAAGACTGTGGCTTACCATGGCTGCCTGCAAGCCGAATTCTGTTGCCTGGCACTGCGTGAGTGATCTCTCACACCAAACCGGCAGGCCCTCAATATAAGAGGAAAAATGCGACCTTGTAACGAAAGCACATGTGCTGTGTAATGTGAACAGCAAAATTTAACGTGAAAGAGTGTACCCATTGTTCTCTAAAATGTGTCTTTTTTAACCACCTCTCCCTTCTCCTCCACCAGCTGCAAATGTTTCTCCTTCACAGAGGCTAGTGAAGATTAGAAGGAGAAAACGGCAGACTCGGGATGATATGTTCTCGGAGCTCCAGATGTCCTCCCCCGCTGACAGAGCACAGCAGAATGCGTGGAGGCAGTCAATGTCAGAGTGCAAAAAAGCACAATATGAACGAGAGGAGAGGTGGCGGGCTGAATCGTGGGCTGAAGAGAGCAAGTGGCGGGCTGAAGAGGATAGGTGGCGTCAGCTTGCTGACAGAAGGCAAGAGTCAATGCTCCGGCTGCTGGAGCATCAAATTGAAATGCTCCAGAGTATAATTGAGCTGCAGGAAAGGCAGCAGGAGCAGAGACCGCCGCTACAGCCCCTGTGTAACCAACAGCCCTCCTCCCCAAGTTACATTGCCTCCTCACCCAGACGCCCAAGAACACGGTGGGGGGACCTCTGGCCACTCCACCCCAGATGATTGCCCAAGGCTGGCCTTCAATAAGTGTTAAAGTTTTAAAGTTTTAAACTGCAGTGTGTCCTTTTCCTTCCCTCCTCCCCCCACCCCTCCCGGGCTACCTTGGCAGTTATCCTCCTAGTTGTGTGATGAATTAATAAAGAATGCATGAATGTGAAGTAACAATGACTTTATTGCCTCTGCAAGCGGTGCTCGAAGGGGGGAGGGGAGGGTGGTTAGTTTACAGGGAACTAGAGTGAACGGGGGTGGGGGGGGAAGGGTTCATCAAGGAGAAACAAACAGAAGTTTCACACCATAGCCTGGCCAGTCACAAAACTGGTTTTCAAAGCTTCTCTGATGCGCACCGCGCCCTGCTGTACTCTTCTAACCGCCCTGGTGTCTGGCTGCGCATAATCAGCGGCCAGGCAATTTGCCTCAACCTCCCACCCCGCCATAAATGTCTCCCCCTTACTCTCACAGATATTGTGGAGCGCACAACAAGCAGCAATAACAATTGGAATATTGGCTTCGCTGACGTCTATCCGAGTCAGTAAACTGCGCCAGCATGCTTTTAAACATCCAAATGCACATTCTACCACCATACGGCACTTGCTCAGCCTATAGTTGAACAGGTCCTGACTACTGTCCAGGCTGCCTGTGTACAGCTTCATGAGCCATGGCATTAAGGGGTAGGCTGGGTCCCCAAGGATAACGATAAGCATTTCAACATCCCCAACGGTTATTTTCTGGTCTGGGAAGAAAGTCCCTTCCTCCAGCTTTTGAAGACACGAGCATCATGTACCTTTCCCAGCCATCCCATGTTGATGTTCGTGAAATGTCCCTTGTGATGCACCAGGGCTTGCAGCAGCATTGAAAAGTACCCCTTGCAGTTTATGTACTCGGTGGCTTGGTGCTCCGGTGACAAGATAGGGATATGGGTTCCGTCTATCGCCCCACCACAGTTTGGGAATCCCATTGCAGCAAAGCCATCCACTATGACCTGCACGTTTCCCAGAGTCACTACCCTTAATATCAGCAGGTCTTTGATTGCGTTGGCTACTTGGATCACAGCAGCCCCCACAGTAGATTTGCCCACTCCAAATTGATTCCCGACTGACCGGTAGCTGTCTGGCGTTGCAAGCTTCCACAGGGCTATCGCCACTCGCTTCTCAACTGTGAGGGCTGCTCTCATCCTGGTATTCTGGCGCTTCAGGGCAGGGGAAGGCAAGTCACAAAGTTCCATGAAAGTGCCCTTACGCATGCGAAAGTTTCACAGCCACTGGGAATCGTCCCACACCTGCAACACGATGCGGTCCCACCAGTCTGTGCTTGTTTCCCGGGCCCAGAATCGGCGTTCCACGCCATGAACCTCCCCCAGTAACACCATGATTTGCACATTGCTGGGGCCTGTACTTCGTGAGAGGTTTATGTCCATGTCTATTTCCTCATCACTCTCGTCGCTGCACTGCAATCGCCTCCTCACCTGGTTTTGCTTTGGCATGTTCTGGCTCTACATATACTCCAGGACAATGCATATGGTGTTCATAGTGCTCATAATTGCCGCAGTGATCTGAGCGGGCTCCATGATCCCAGTGCTATGGCGTCTGGGCTGAAAAAAGGCGTGAAACTATTGTCTGATGGAGGGAGAGAGGGGCGAGTGATGACACGGCTTACAGCGAATTAAAATCAACAAAGGTGGCTGTGCATCAGAGAGAAACACAAACAACTGTCACACAGAATGGCCCCCCCCCAAAGATTGAACTCAAAACCCTGGGTTTAGCAGGCCATTGATTTCACGGAGGGAGGGGGAAGCAAATGAATACAGAACAAATCTGGTCCATCTATCTTTTACATCTTAGGCTGGCAGCAGACGGTGCAGCATGACTGATAGCCATCGGCATCTTCTGGGTGCTTGGCAGAAGATGCTGTATTACGACTGCTAGCCATCATCATCAAGACGGTTCAATAGGACTGCCGGCAGGACTGAGTCTCCAGGAGACAAAACATGTCTGCCCAGGTGCCTCTGACCGAACTCACTGAGGAGTACGACGACGACGGATACCAGTCGTAATACACCATCCACTGCCAAAAGGCAAGGAGCTGCTGCTGTATAGCAATGCAGCCCCACGTCTGCCAGCACCCAGATAGCCGATGATGGCTACCAGTCATACTGCACCGTCTACTGCCAAAAGGCAATTAGCTGCTGCTGTGTAGCAATGCAGTACCACGTCTGCCGGCACCCAGATGACATATGGTGATGGTGAGCTGAGCTGAGCTGAGCGGGCTCCATGCTTGCCATGGTATGTTGTCTGTACAGGTAACCCAGGTAAAAAGGTGCAAATCGATTGTTTGCCGTTGCTCTGACGGAGGGGGAGGGGCCTGACGACATGTACCCAGAACCCCCCGTGACACTGTTTTTGCATCATCAGGCATTGGGATCTCAACCCAGAATTCCAATGGGCGGCGGAGACTGCGGGAACTGTGGGATAGCTACCCACAGTGCAATGCTCCGGAAGTCGACGCTAGCCTCGGTACTGTGGACGCGGTCCGCCGGCTTCATGCACTTAGAGCATTTTATGTTGGGGGACAATCGACTGTATAAAACCGATTTCTATAAAACCGGCTTCTATAAATTCGACCTAATTTCATAGTGTAGACATACCCTCAGGCTCTAGTTCAGGGATGACTCATCATTTTACAGTCACAGCCAGTGCTGCGAATACTCCATCCGCACTGGGTGGCTGGTCAGATAGGCTGCTGTTAGGTTACTGTTTCTGCACACTCACCCAGGTAACCCCACCCCACAAATGCCCAGGCAAACACTGCCACCATCAATACTTGTGGAAATAGAACTGTGGTCCATGTGCACGTGACTGTGTGCCTGAATAATATAGGGTCTGAGGCTGCTACAACTCTTCACTGAAGAGCCGGGCTTTTTAGCTCCAGCTGAAGCAAATCAGACATTTAGCTCCAGAGGCCCCTGATTTAATCCCTGCTGCTATCCAAGATGGTGGCTATCCCCAAATTTATGCATATGGGTATTTGTATATAAATAAACATTAATAAAGCTTTGCACTGGCCACTGTGGCTTAACATAAGGACTGGGGGAGCAGGGAAGGTGGGTGCTGGGTACCTCTGAGGCTAAAATAGGAGCCAGTATTCCCTGCCCTGTGCCCTCTTCCCTCTGAGGCCTCCGATCTATGTGGCACCCTACCCTTACATCTGTGGTGCCTGCAGTTACTTTCTCTCTCTTATTAGAAAGGTGCAAATTCTTTGACACAACTTCAAGAAGGCAATAGCATGCTTCCCATCTGTCTCATACACGGGACCACAGTTCGTTCACATCTGATTTCACCCTGGTTCCAGCCAAATGGTGCGAATGTTCTAAACGTCTTTCAACATATCCTAACATGGCACTCACTCAGCTGAGAATTGCACTGACAAATAGACTGCACTCTTACCTACCTCTCCAAGGGCAGATGATAAAGCTTCTAACATGGACCTAATCTGTACAAATACTCACTGCTTCTGTTAATTGTATTCATGTCACCTGCTAACTTCACCTTTAGCTCTGTACTCAGCAATTAAATACAAGGCATCTTCTAAAAAGGAAAAAATTAAATTGATAGCTCCTCAATGGCAAAGCAAAAATCCCCCACATTAGAGGAATGGTCCCAAAAAATATGGAAGATCGTGGTTATGGTAAAATAATATTCATGCATCGAGTACACCCATCAAAATAGACAGAGATACTGAGATATTTGGTTGCCATTTATACAATGCTCAGATATATTGAAAACTCATCTGTGAAAAAATCCCACCAATTGCACTGGATTGTCTTTTTGCAAAATTGATTACTAGAATAGATCTGCTGTGGTTTGTTAACGAGCAAAGAGTGAATTGTTTTGCAGTTTAAGAAAATTCCTAGAAACAAAGGGTGAAATCCTGGCTCTAATGAAATCAATGGCAAATCTCTCATTGACTTCAACAGAACCAGGATTTTGCCTCCCATAGTGATTGAAAGATGTCAGTCCTCTAATGTGGTATTACTGTGTCCTGTAGAGACACTGGGCAATGTCATTGCATTGTGTCTCTCTTCCACAAAAAGTGATATGTTCATTTTTGTCATTGTTAATATTGCATTCACAGAACCTGCATGGCAATGATTTGTAAAATGGCTTATACTTTCTAAATAGACAGCTACTAAAAATATCAAGTCTTGGTCACCAGCACCCTGCATTCTTCTCAAATCCTTCAGTCCTAACTCAGATAAAGTCCCAGTGAAGTCAGCAGGAATTGTGTGACTGTAGGAATTGCTCTGCTTCTACTTGTAATATATCTTACCCAAGTAACGAACAGGCCACCTGCAACTTGAGTAGTGAGAAATCTTTCACCCTTGTTTTGTAATCTCCAACAGGAGCAGCACGCAGAATACTCTATGTCTAGGAAAAGAATGCAGGGTTCCTGGTTGGTCTAAAGAAAATAACTTCCTTATTTGTATGGAAAGAAAAGAGGAAGAAAAATCCATAATACCCTGAGAGAAAACTGTTTCTGGTAAATTGTGATTGATTAATGACTGCTTTGTTCTGGTGTTAAAAAATGCCAATGCGTACAAGGAAAAAAATGAGGCTTCAAGTCACGCAGAAGGATTGCTTTCCCTATAAACAATGTGCTTTTAGCTTCTTGATGTTATTATTTAAACGTTTGCACTTGCAAGGGTGCCAAAAAAAATCAGACCCCTTCAGTCAACTGGATTCAATACTGGCTTCAACTGAACAACTCATGTTACTGACTGTTTGGAGTACTGTCTTCAGTTCGTCCTGCTACTGGTTCTGTTTGTGCACTCGCCACAGTGAATCAACAGTCAGATTTTTCAGGTTACAGAAACTTTTTATGGGAGCTAGTTTTAATCTTAAACGGTTTGATCTGTGTTCCAAAGGACTTTTGCTCTCAGAGTTGCTATATTAAAAGGCCGATACTACGTGAGTTTGATCCTATGCCTATTGAAGTGAACTATAAAGCTCCCATTGATTAGAATGCTGCAGGACCAGCTCTTAGAAGCATTTCTCCCTACACCACAGTCCCTTTTTAATGTAGATGCACTAATCCATACCTTGTTGGTTCCTGTTATAAGTCAAGATCTTGTGTGATGAGATGTGAGCTTTCAGTCCAGATGTACTGAACGAGGCCCTCAGTGGAATACAGATGGGGACCATATATCTCAAGAACCTCCAGTTACAGGTAAGCAACCTCCCTGCAGTGGCCTGCAGTGTGCAGGAAGTCAGACTAGATGATCATGATGGTTCCTTTTGGCCTTAAAATCGGATATATATTAAATATAGATTTATAATCACCAGTGACAGCAGGGGCATCATTTGCTATAGGGTAAGGGGGGACAGTTGGCATCCCCACACTTTTCATAGGTCTATACGATCCATTATGTCTTCCACTTTTTGTCTCCCTATCCCCCCGCCCAGTGCCCCAGCTTTTCTGGATATAATGTTAAGCAGAATGTTCTACATGCTGACACAACTTCTACTGCCCCCAGGAATTTTTCTGAAATGAGGCCCCTGATGATAATCAGCTGTTTATTAATTATTATTCATATTACTATTGCCCCAAGATGATCCTTGCCCCATAGAGCTTACAATCTAAGTAAATTCAGACTGTAATGCATACTGTGTCATAACATTTAAATTACTGCCATAGCTAAGGTATGAAGTTAGAAAGCTTATTTCATGATCAGGGCAAACAATGATGGCTAAAAGTTTTCAGACGGATAACACTGGAGGAGTTAGCATAAGCAGGGGATACTAAATTCTTCCTGGGGTTCCTATGCAGTGCAGCGAATGGCTTGTCAAAGTACTTACTAGAAGAACTGGATTCCAAATGCCCCAAGGCAGGAGTGAAATAGAAAAATCAAAGCACAGATTTAAGAAATGAAAGATCACAGGAGAACCAGGGAAATTAACAGAGGGGCAAGAAATAAGAAAATCATCCTGCGGGTGAGGTTTGAATATGAAAGCAGAAAGCACTGCAGGAGCAAGACTGAAGGTCCTGAGCTACTTAGATTCTAAATTCCTCCAGCATCAGCACTCACAGCCTCACACTGCCTGGCCCAGCTCTGGGACTCCTTCCCCTGCTGTGCATGCTGATGCCGGAGCAACTCAGCTAAGGGGTGCCGGAACGGGTGGGGGGCCAAGAGGTCATGGCCCCATTGCTTTTCCTGCTTTAAGGATGAGCAACAGGGGGAGGACAGGGGGTGGAGAGGAGCGAGAGGCAGGCCTTGGGGGAAGAGGTGGAGTGGGAGCGGGGCCTTAGGGTGGAGGGCAAATGGGACGATGATCCAGGGGCCGGAGGCCCCTCCACTTCTAGGAAGCTTCCAGTGGCGGCACTCCAAAGGCGGCGGGCTGGCATGCCTCCAAAGGGTAGTGACCTGCGCTGCATCCTGCATTTCTTGCCCCCTGCATGGCTAGCCTTTTTTGGGGGGGCTTAGCTTCCCCAAGCCTCTCATATGCGCCGCCCACGTTCATGAACCAGAACTGACAGGGCCAGATTGGAGCTACGAGTATCACAGTGGCTGTTCCAGAGAATCTTGACTAGTACTTGTGGCGGGAGGGGAATGGGAGGAAAGGTGTAGCAGAAGTGTTCTGTCCAGGGGAGGAGGAGCCTGTCGCCCCACAAGTCCTCCCCTATTGCTCCGCTGGAACAATAGGGGGCAGGTTCCAGTTCTGATGAGTGGCAAAGAGGTCCCACCGAGGGGCACCCCAGTTCTCGAAGAGGTACCTTAGCATGGTGGCATCATGCAGCTCTCACTCGTGATTGAAGTAGAGAGTCCTGCTGAGTGCATCGGCCAGGGAATTCTAGGTGCCTGGGAGATACATGGCTTGAAGCGTTATGTGGTTTTTATGCACCAGTTCCAAAGGCAAAGAGACTCGAAGCAGAGGGAGGGTGACTTGGTGCCACCCTGCTGGTTGATGTACACTACTGCCATGTTGTCGGAGAGCAGTTGAACATGGAAGGACTGAATGAGTGGGGGAAAGGCTTGAGAGAGAGACAGTGGTGGAACATGGTGTGGGGTCTGTGACGCAGGTCCGCGATGATGGACGTCAGTGTTGCAAAGTGGTCTACTGGAAGGAAAACTCTCGCCACATGGAGTCGAAACACGCACCGATAAAGTGCATCATCTGTGTAGCTTTCAATACTGATTTTTCCTCATTAATGCAAATACCTGAAGATGCCAATAGCATGTGAAGGGCGAGGATCGCAGAGGTTACTTCCTGGTCTGATAGCACCAGGAGGAGCCAGTCGTTAAGGTAGGGGTATACCGAATGGCCAAGGTGGCACATTTGGGCTGTTACCACAGTGAAGACCTTTTTGAACACTTGAGGAGCTGTCAATATACCAAACGGAAGGACCCAAAACTGGTAGTGTTGGTGTCCTACCTGAAAATGGAGAAATTTGCAGTGGGCTGGGTGAACATCTACATGGAAGTAAGTGTCCTTCACATTGAAAAGCACAAACCAGGCTCCCTGGGGGAAGGAGGAAATAATCGATGCCAGTGTTACCATACAGAATTTGGACTTTCTGGTAAAGGTGTGCAGCACCCGAAGATCTAGAATGGGGTGGCGCTCTCCGCCCTCCTTCGGGATGAGGAAGTACAGTGAGTAGAAGACTCTTCTCTTGTATTGAGGTGGAACAGGCTCTATGGCCCCCTTGAAAAGCAGAGGGTCCACTTCTCGTTGGAGAAGGCGTTGATGGGATGGGTCCCCTGGGGAAGTCCAGGGCGGGGTGTTGATGAGGTGAGAACGAGAGGAATTCTATGGAGTATCTGTAATGGATGATCTCCAGTACCCAACTCTCCATGTGCCCCAGTTGTGGACGAACAGGGCAAGACAGTGCCCAAAGACGATATGGGGCACTGGGGGTGGCATCGGGGAAGGTTCATAGGTCTCAACCTGCATGTCAAAACTGAGGTTTTGGCTGCTGCCGGGAAAGAGTCAAAGAGGTGATTGTGGTGAAGGTGGGCAAGTACGGCCATTGCGAACGATGCTGCATACATGGTACCTCCTGTTGGCATTGGTAGTAGGCCAGGTAAGGAGAGTGTTCACGTGGATGGAATGCTGGTCTCTGCTGCCTGCATCTTGGGGCCGGGGTGTACATATGAAGGGATCGTAGCGTAGCCCGGGATTCCTTCAGCAAATGAAGGGATTTGTCCGTCTTCTCGTGGAACAACTTGTGCTCATTAAAGGGGAGGTCCTTGATTGTATTTTGGACCTGCCTGGGGAAGCTGGACAATTATAGCCACGAGTCCCAGTGCATAATGACCAGGGTGGCTAGAGAGCGAGAGGACACATTGGCTGAATCTCCACCAGCCTGGAGGCCCACCCTGGCCACCATTCGCCCCTCATCTACCAGCGTCTGGAATTGCTGCTGTTGGTCCGGTGGCAGGTTGTCCTTGAACTCTGCTAGCCTACTGTAGTTATTAAAGTCATGCTTAGCTAGCAGAGCCTGGTAGTTTGCAATCCGGAACTGTAGTCTCACCGAGGAATACACTTTTCTGCCTAGCAGGTCCATCCTCTGTGCCGCCCTGTCTGGAGGAGTAGACTTCTGTGGGTGCTGGCGTGCCTGTTCTGCTGCCACGTGGACAACGAGAGAGCTGGGGAGTGGGTGTGTGAAGAGAAAATCTGCCCCTTTAACAGTCATGAAATACCTCCTCTTCACCCTCTTCGGTGTGGGGGCACAGGAGGCAGCAGTGCGCCATGCTGCCCGCATCAGTTGAAGAATTGATAGAGCCACCCAAGTGGGCTCCTGGGGTTGGAGAAAGTCCAGGAGCTGCTGTTGTGGGTTCTTGACCTCTTCCAACGGAATCCTCAAGTCTGCTGCTGCCCTCTGGAACAAGTCCTGGTACTGGCGATTGTCTTCGAGCAGAGAGCGTGGGAGAGGAATGAGCGCTTCGGCTGGCAATGATGAAGCAGAAGTGGTGACCGGTGGAGTTGGTGGTACTGGTTCGATGTCTGCCCCTTCCCCATAGGCCGATGGAGCCCTTGGGCAAATGGGGGATCATCGATAAGATGCCTGCGATGGTGCCTGGCGTCCATGGTAGGGATCACAAGGTGTCCAGAATGGCCAAAAAGAAGGGTCCCCAGGATGTGGTGGGCCCTGTGGGTAGCGGTACCAGGCCTCCGCTGCTGGATCATCACTCTCACTCATGCCCGTCACCCCAATCGGGGTATGGGCCGCCAACCACAGATCTCCAGAGTCCTCAATCCTGGGCCATTTGCTCTAACTGGTTCCAGGTATAGCCTATTTTCATGCTATCAGCCTGAAGGTCGCGTCGCCAGGTGTTTCTTGGACGGCCTCTTTTCCGCTTGCCTTGGGGATTCCACCGCAATGCCTGTCTAGTGATGTTGGTTGGCTGCTTGCATAGTGTGTCCTATCCAGCCCCACCTTCTCCTTCTAATTTCTTCCTCTGCTGGAAGTTGACGGGTCCTCTCCAAGAGGTAGATGTTGCTGATGGTGTCTGGCCAGCGGATCTGGAGAATCCTTCTAAGGCAACTATTTATGAAGGTCTGGATCTTCCTGGTGGTTGTTTTAGTTATCCTCCAGGTTTCAGCTCCATACAATAAGACTGATTTCACATTGGAGTTGAACAGTCTAATCTTTGTTGCCAAAGACAGCTCTCTGGAGCTCCAGATGTTCTTGAGCTGTAAGAAAGCTGCTCTTGCCTTACCGATTCTTGCTTTGATGTCTGCGTCTATGCCACCCTGTTGGTCGATGCTGCTGCCTACGTAGGTGAAGGACTGCACTTCTTCCAGAGGGCTTCTGTTCAGTGTGACTGGGTCATTACTGATGGAGTTAATCTTGAGGATCTTGGTCTTGTCCTTGTGGATGTTGAGGCCAACCTGTGATGACGTGGCTGCCACTACGTTGGTCTTCTCTTGCATCTGCTGTTTGCTATGCGAAAGGAGTGCAAGGTCGTCGGCAAACTCTAGGTCATCAAGCTGGGTCCACAACGTCCACTGGATTCCGTTCCTGTGCTCATAAGTCTTCATAATCCAATCAATGACAAGAAGAAAGAGAAATGGTGACAACAAACATCCTTGTCTGACTCCGGTTCGCACCTGGAAGCTGTTTGTAAGCTGCCCTCCATGGATCACTCTACAGTATATGCCGTCATATAAGTTCTTAATCAAGTTAACCACCTTTGCTGGGATGCCATAGTGCCGAAGGAGCTTCCAGAGAGTCTCTCGATCCACGCTATCGAATGCTTTCTCATAGTCAACAAAGTTGATGTACAACGAGGAGTTCCACTCCATAGACTGCTCAACTATGATGCGAAGCGTTGCTATCTGGTCCGTGCATGATCTATTTTGCCGGAAACCTGCCTGCTCATCTCATAGCTGTGGATCGACGGCATCCTTCATTCTCTCTAAAAGGACTTGGTTGAAGACCTTCCCTGGCACCGACAGAAGTGTGATTCCTCTGTAGTTGGCACAATTGCTGAGGTCTCCTTTCTTGGGGATTTTAATAAGATATCCCTCTTTCCAGTCTGCCGGAATCACTTCTTCTCCCCATATCTTCTCAAAGAGGGGGTACAGCATTTCCAATGAAGCATCCAGATCTACTTTCAGGGCCTCTGCTGGGATATCGTCAGGTCCAGCCGCCTTCCTGTTCTTCATCATAGTGATGGCTTTTCTGATCTCATCTCTGGTTGGTCTGTCACAATTGATTGGAAGGTCTTCGCTGGCTGGGTCAATGTCTGGTGGATTTAGTGGTGCTGCTCTTTTTTGGAACTGCTGGCATTTTGAGGAACTCCTGAATAGACCAGCACCACCACTGGATCATATGCTGGGGTAAAAGGCAGCCTGGGCGATGAGTCCAGACTTTGGTGAGGCATTGTAGAAAATGAGGGTTCCAGCTCCGAGGACTCCAAATTTGGTTCCGGCAATGGGGGGACCATTGGTAGTGGAGGGCTGTGATGCAACAATGGGACAAGGTTTCTTCGGCAGTCGCAGCAGAGGTTTGTCCTCCAGAGTGGGGATGACACTGGTGTGTGTGTGGGGGGAGGGGGGGGGTCCAGAGAGACATGGAGACTGCGGATATGGAAGGATCAGCTCCTCCGTCAGTAAGAAAGGCTCAGAGTCCCTGGTGTGTGTCTGGAAATGACAGAGGGCCCAGGTGGTGTCTGTGGGGTCAGCCTATCTGGGGGTGCAGAGACACTGGTGAGATGGGCGGTGCACATGCTGATCAGTGTTCTGGACGCGTGGATACCAGGGCAGTCGTCAGTACCGTCGGATCCCGTTTGTGCCTGGCCTTACCCTCCACACGGGGAGGCTTGGGCGCTGCTCTGGTCGCATGCAAGATCTCATCCAGCCTCACCCGGATGGGTAGGAAATGCTGCACATAGGAGCAGTCCATGACGTGAGAGTGTTTTTTACTCTCATGTCGGGACTTGTCCTTTGTCGTCAGTACCGATGGATCCAGGGCACGCAAGGTGCTTGGAGGGGTGCTCAGCACCAGTAACAGTTGCAATAAGACAAGGTATTAATTTTGGCTGGCAAAAACCACCCCTGAGAGGGTCACCGAAAGCAAACAGAGCAAGAGGAGCTGGGGGAAGGCGATGAGCAGCCTCGTGGAAGCAGGGATCTGCCTTAAGTCACTCTCCTTTATAACATTTTGCTGCTTGTTTTCATTCCCAAGACTCCATCACAAAGGAATTCTGGAGGTGGGTTATTTGGTTTAGACATACAAGGCCAGGGGGGAAATGGCCAGCTCTCAAATGGCAACATTTAGAAGCCAAATTGGTTTTGGCAGAGACATGGCACCATTACTCCCCACTGCGCATTCCCTCTCACCCACAGCCGACGATGACCTCAGCTGGCAGAAGACTTTGAACTCCAATGATGTCTAGTAAAGATGCCACCGTGAAGACAAGCCTTGGTGCATTACAGAACCAAGTTCTGGAGCTGCCCAAGGAGTCTGCATCAAGGGCGCCAGAGCAGCAGGGGTGAAGGGACCATGGCCCTCTCACTTTTTGAAAGTGGACAGGCCTGGCCCATTCACTTTTCACCATGTGCCACCCCCCACCCCCCCTCTTCCCCGAGGCCCTGCCCCCCCCCCATAAACTTTTTTTTTTTTTGCAAGATTTTTTTGCATTAATATTTATAAGCCAGAAGCGACAAAGAGTCCTGTGGCACCTTATAGACTAACAGACGTACTGGAGCATAAGCTTTCGTGGGTGAATACCCACTTCGTCAGATGCATGTAGTGGAAATTTCCAGAGGCAGGTATAAATATCCAGACTAAAACAGCTACCCCTCTGATACTATAAGCCAGGGTGCATTTTCAGTATTACCTACCAAAGTGTTGAAAAATCATGCGTCAGAACCACAAAAATCAGGAGATTATTTTTTTTAATCATGATTTTTAAGCCAAAGAATACATTTGAAGTTCATTCCATTTGCCTTCTGGTTTGTCTCTCTCTAAGGTCCATTTGGGTCACATTTTCAAGCTTTTCTTTGGAACCATTAAGCTAGAAACATCTTTTAAAACAATGGAAGCTGAGAGTCCCACCTAATCACTTAACTCCAGGAGCTGGGACTTTAAGAAAGTCTCCAAATATTGTGAAATATGATAAAATTGTGACAGTTGGCAACACTGCAATTCCTCCCAACACAGGATTTCAGAGCGGATAGAACTCCAAGATGCTCTCCTTTTGGAATGGAAAATGTCTAGATTTTAAACATTCAGGGGTATCTTTGCATATCAATGACCCTCCTTTTCTCTTGAAATTCTTTCTACAATAGTGCTACTAAAACGTCTTCTCTCCAGGTAGAGATCAGCAATAGGCAGAGTCTGTAAAGGTGTATGGCTAGGAGTTAATTAAGAGCTTCAAGTTAGGCTCCTGCACCCAGGTTTAGGTTCTAAAGCCCAGATTTGTAGAGCTACTTTGCTCAGTGTTGCTAAGGCCTAAATGACACAGGAGCTTAAGGCTCCTAGACAGGCAAAGCCAAGGCTTACACCTCTGTTTAACTTCACTCACTTGAAAAGTCCCATTCATCACAAACAATTATGGGAGTTCTAACTGGTCAGATGCAGTAACTGATAGAATCATGGAACATCAGGAGATCCAACCACCCCTTGCTCAGATCAGCACCAATCCCCAGACAGATTTTTGCCCCGATCCCTAAATGGCCCCCTTGAAGATTGAACTCAGAACCCTGGGTTTAGCAGGCCAATACTCAAACCACTGAGCTATCCCTCCCCCTCTGATTGGATGAGTGTACATTCAGGCTGATGTCAGAGTCCGAACCCATGACCGTCAGCACTGAAAACATGAGCCTCTGCCATCTCAGGAACAGGACTAAGTCCTTTAGTTTGAAGCAGTCACAGACTCAGACCTCTGGGAATCAGCTACTAGGATCCAGATTAACACGGTAACACCTTTTGCAACTATTCATCATCTTTGGAGCAGGGATTTTCCACATCACACATGCTGTGCTAGTGCCCTGCACAGTGCAATGGTTAGTGAACTCTCCGAGACCCTAAAACTACCCGTACTTTGTGGTCTTGGCGTGGCATGTGGCCTACTAACAGGGACACAAAGAGTCAGAGTTTAATTGAGACCTAGCTGTGCAAAACAAACGGTGTCCCCATGAGACAGAAAACTACAGGGCCTGTGTGTGTGTGTTTCCATCGATAAAGAATGCCCTGTGTGTTTGTTCCCTCTAGGCCCTGTAGAGGGACATTACAAGAGTGTTTCACTGAGCTGAGTTCATGCTCTGCAGCTTGGCAGGGAATGACCAGTTTCACATTTCTCCTTGAACTCCAAATACCATCTTTGTATATGTTATTATTAGGGCTGTCAAGCGTTTAAAACTATTAAACACGATTAATCGTGCTATTAAACAATAATAGAATACCATTTATTTAAATATTTTTGGAAGTTTTCTACATTTTCAAATATATTGATTTCAATTACAACACAGAATACAAAGTGTACAGTGCTCACTTTATACTTATGTTTGATTACAAATATTTGCACTGTAAAAAACAAAAGAAATAGTATATTTCAATTCACCCAATACAAGTACTGTAGTGCAATCTCTTTATCATGAAAGTTGAACTTACAAATTTAGAATTATGTACAAAAAATAACTGCATTCAAAATAAAAATGTAAAACTTTAGAGCCTACAAGTCCACTCAGTACTACTTCAGCCAATTGCTCAGACAAACAAGTTTTGCAGGAGATAATGCTGCCCACTTCTTGTTTACAATGTAACCTGAAAGTGAGAACAGGCGTTCGCATGGCACTGTTGTAGCTGGTGTTGCAAGCTATTTATGTGCCAGATGCACTAAAGATTCATATGTCCCTTCATGCTTCAACCACCATTCCAGAAGACATGCGTCCATGCTGGTGTTTAGCATATCTGGCACGTAAATACCTTGCAATGCTGGCTACAAAAGTGCCATGCGAACTCCTGTTCTCACTTTCAGGTGACATTGTAAATAAGAAGCAGTTAGCAGTATCTCCCCTAAATGTAAACAAACTTGTTTGTCTTTGCGATTGGATGAACAAGAAGTAGGACTGAGTGGAATTGTAGGCTCTAAAGTTTTACATTGTTTTGTTTTTGAGTACAGTTATGTAAAAACAAAATCTACATGTGTAAGTTACACTTTTCATGAAAAAGAGATTGCACTACAGTACTTGTATGAGGTGAACTGAAAAATACTATTCTTTTGTTTTTTACAGTGCAAATATTTGTAATCAAAAATAAATATAAAATGACCACTGTACACTTTTTATTCTGTGTTGTAATAGAAATAGGGTGACCAGATGTCCCGATAAAACCAGGACCGTCCCAATATTTAGGCGTTTGTCCTGCATCCCAATGTTTGGTCGGGACGCAATTTGTCCCAATATTTCGCGGTACTCCTTTTTTTTTTTTTTCTTCCCCCGCGGGCACTCCATTTTGCTCCGCCAGTGACCCTCCCCCCTCATGTCCCGATATTTTCTTCCTCTCATCTGGTCACCCTAAATAGAAATTGACATATTTGAAAATGTAGAAAAACGTCCAAAACTATTTAATAAATTTCAATTGGTATTCTATTGTTTAACAATGTGATTAATCGTGTTTAATTTTTTTTTAATCGCAGTTACTTTTTTTGAGTTAATCGCATGAGTTAACTGCGATTAATCGACAGCCCTAGTGATTATCCATCAGATATACTTGTATATAGTAGTCTCTGTCATCCAAGGAGCTCCAAGCACTTTAAAGACTAATTAAGGGTCTGTCTTCACTGCAGAGTTAACTCGGGTGATTGGCACCCAGGTTGGCCTGGGCCAGGTGGGAGTAGCCATGGTGCAAAGTTACACTGGCATTCCTGCATCCTTCCTGGTGCTGCACTTCCCTGTGTGTGTCACTAAGGCTTCCCTTGGGTCTTTGGGCTGCAGTAACTGAGCTGCTCTGGGATTCTTTCCCACTGAATTGTGGGAGAGCTTGTCTGTCCATCTGGGGACACAGGAGGAATTGCGGGAAAGGCACTGGAGGACAACCAGTACGGAGCGACTTAGCCTGCATCCTCACTGCCAAGTGGGTGGGTTATCAGCCCATATGCAAGCTGCCCCCAACCTCTAGCCTACAGACCAGCAAGATTGGGTGTAAAGCACTGCCCCACTTGGGTGAGAGGGCTTTGTGTGTGGACAGGATAGGGGCCAGGGGCAACACCTGGGTAAGAGCTCAAGTTAACCCTGCAGCGAAGATAGACCCAAAAATCTCACAGCACTCAGGAACAACACTCGCATTAGACTCATTTCAGAGGCAGATTACACGGAGGCACAGGGATGTCCAAGCACACAGCTAAGCAGTAGCGCAGGATTCAAAGTAGTGACTTTGCCACAGCGCGTTCATCCATTGCACACCATCAACTGAAGTGCAGGATATTTCTTAGTTTAAAAGTGCTGTTTGCACTCTGTGAGTGTAGAGGGCTAGGATATAATATGGTACCTGGAGCAGCATGTCCCCTTCGGAGAACGTTTCCCCGTTGATCTGCAAATTCATCTGTCGGTTCCCTCCAAGCGTCCCAGGCTGATCTGCTAGGTGGCCGCCGTGGTTCGGCACAGTGGCTGTGAGCAAGAGGGTAAGAGAGGACAGTGATATCAGCCCACCGTGAAGGCATCGTCACTCTTTTCCTTCTTTCTCATATCTGGGGGCCTCACTCTCTTTCAGCTGCATCATGCTGCCTGCTTCAGGGGCTTCCAATCTGACTAATCCTGGTCAGAGACAACCTGGCGGAGCTGAAACACGAAACCTGGAGCTGAAAGGAGAGCTGGTGCAGAGAGGCTGTGTGCTCCATCTCCCTCGGGGGCTGCACAGATAGCTAGCGATCCCCTGCCCACGACATAAACGCCCCTCCCTGCTCCTTCTCATGTTCAAGCACCTTTCACCCCCTGAGTTCAGGCCAGGAGCTGAAGCAGAAGAGCTAAAACACAACAAGACAAATGGGAGTTAGACACTGAACTCTTATTGACTTTAATTGGACCTCACAGAGCTTCCAGAAGGTTCCAGTGAGAGGGACAGTAGGACAGCTGTTTCAGCCTGGTTTCCTATGGAGTTACGGTAGTGTTTCTAATGGGTTTTAGTCCACTCCAGGTCAGTGACTGTAGGGACCTTTAGACATCAGGTTTGTGGAGAAAGGCCTAGCTGGGATGGGCTCACTGGGGTGAGAAAAATGTTGGCAGGATGGGCGAGGAAGGTGGAACCGTGGCCCCACCTTCAGAAGGCATTTAAGGTCACGTATTTTGCAGTACCTTATTATTGAAGAGGGTAGAATAAAGTAGACTGGTCACTAGAGACTCTGTAAGCTGTGATGGACACCAGGAAGATGACTGTGGATGACCATTTGTATTGTGCTAATGCCAAGTGGCCCTATTGTGCTAGGCTCTGTACACACATCATTTAAAAAAAAACAGTCCTTGCCCCAAAGAGCTTCCAATTTAAATATAAGATGAGAGAAAACAGGTGGATTCAATGCAAGCTAGCAATGAGATGATTAGGAACAACATGGTAAGCCATGGCCACAGCATACCAGCTGCCTATCTCTCAAGTGTTCTGTAGGTATCACAGTGCTGTTGCACTGAGTGGCTCAAAAGGAGGTTTTTTGTTTTTTTAAAAAAGCACAAGAGTAGGAGCTAGGAGACCTGGGTTCAATTCCCAGTTCTGCCACAGACTTCCCATGTGGTCATGGGCAAATCATGTAATTCTTCTGCACCTTAGCGTTCTCACCTGTAACATGGGTATAGTATTTACCTAGCTAACAGGGTTGGATGTGTGGCTGAATTAACCAATGTGTGCAAAGCATCCTGGGAGCCATTGTGGCCTGCAATGACAACACTGGTATTGCAACTGCTGCTGAGTACATCACAGGAGTCAAAGCACAAGCGTGGAACTCATCTCTGATACACGTAGAGCTCCCATAGGACCAAAGGCTGGATCAAAGGAAACAGCGGGCTAAGTGACGTGGTCTCTTGGAGTGGATGTTCATGTCTATCTAATAGGGGGAAATTGCATCTAAAATTAAATGTGGCTTATAAGTATAAATGATACGTATCAATACCTGCAGCTCTACAAGTGTCTTTCATTCCAACGTGCTTTACAAGCTGTGCTGGGATTACTTCACCTGCTACTGAAGTAATAAGAGCGGTATTTTGTACCTACCATATACAGAACAGCAACCCGTTCCGGAGTGGAACATGTCAGCTCTTTAATAGTGCACAACACCCGTACATTACAGTTTGGGCTGGAAAGGGAAGAGTATCCTATTCAGTGTGTGTTTGAGAGATAGACAGTGGCGGGAGTGCGGTGGGAGAGAATTTTAAGTTGGTTGAATGTAGGTGCCAGAATTGGACGCTGAGCAAAGCAATCTTTTCGAACAGTGACAATAGACCTTTAATGACCACCAGCGAGTTATACCATTGGGATTTGCTTTTAGATCCCATCTAATGCATGGTGCCTCTGTAACCCACACACCTCCTGGGTGTGGTGCTCTGTCCCCTCTAGTGGCACTGACACTACTTAAAGATTAAAGAGTCTGCTATAGCCTTAGCTACCAGCCATGTGGCTTTTGGCTCATGCACTAAACTTCAAAGGTTCCAAGTTCAATCCCGCCCACCACCGACTGGGGTCTATCGGAGTTACACCTCCACCAAACACAGTGCCATTTACTAGAATCACTGGTGCCGTTCCTATGCTTTCCTCACAAGTTTCCCAGGCTCAACCTTTGGTAACATGAGTGAGAGCTCAGTAGGGAGCCCTATTTCCCCAAGACCAACAAGCACGTTCCATCTTCCTGGGCCCCTCACTCTCCTCTACTGGTGCCTGACATTTCTGTTTTCCTTGCTTCATCCATCTCCACCACCAAGCATTGGCAGGCTTGCTTGCTGCACTAGGAAATGCCATGGTCCCTGGAAGCTGGCATCCCTGGTTCCTTTGTTTGCAGTTGCACTTTCACTGCAAAGACAGGATCTTTGATCTCCCATTATTTTGTGAGAAGTTCCCACCTTTGAGCATTGCTAGCTGGCATCTCTGTGGCTGGCTGCATTGCGTAATTAAATGTTACCACCCAACAAAGGTACTTTTGTGGCTTGGAGGAGGATTCGGATCATTGTTCATTTCTTTTGCCCATCATTGCTCATTCTCATTAATTACAGGCCCTCAAGGTAGACTGTGGTGAACTTTGTGATTTCTGTGTGAGCTCTTTCCACATGGGAAGAGATAAAGAAACAATGGTTTCAAGTTCCTACAGATCGGCATGTTGACTGCGTTGCCATCTAGATATTTTTCATGGACTGCTCTAGCTGTGCGTAAGCCTACTTCACTGAACTTCATATCACACTGAAAAACTCGCCCTAGTCTGGGTCAATCACAGCTCCAGAATGAACTGCTTTTCAAACATGGGCAAGAATCTTACCCAGAGGCCAAACATTGCCCAATGACTCTTTATTGAATACAATAGAAAAGAAAGGCAAGAGCGGCTGGCCTAGTGCATTGTGGGTCCAATTCTTAGCATCCACCAGGGCCAAAACTGCCCTGGACATAAGATGGAGCAAAAGCCTCACAGTGCAACGTGCTACAGACCTGCCCTGTCTTAGCCTGCCTATCTCCTGCACTGGAGTTTGTGAGGCGGCAGTGTAAGGCTGCTTATGGCAGTCCTACGGGGTGCCCAGGCCAGAGAAATTCTCCTCCAGACCCTCACGGCATCTCCACGGTCCTTAGATGCCGCGTGTGGATCTGAATCTCTCACTACGTTTAAATACCATGGTGGAGCTCTGCTTAGGTATGGAGCATAAGAACAGGAGAAAGACTCTTTATTGTCTGGCTCACCACACTCACCCCAGCTTAGCAACAGCTTTTGTGAGTCTCACTGTTAGCTCTGGGTGCGAAGAGCAGCTAGGGACAATGGGAACCTGCTCATGTGATGAAAATACAATGAAGACCCTCTCTGACTTCACAGGGAGTTTTGCCTGCATAAGGTGCCAGGATTCAGCACTCAAAAGGTTTATGAGAAGAGGCACAAGCTATTACTCCCCCCCCTCACCCCCCCCAGCAACCCTGCCCCAGGGAAGCCTTTGCTAAGTCAGACTGTGGGGAGGAATTTCTTAGGTGGGGAGGGGGGCTCTAGTTTGCTTTGCTGTTTGAAGTTGAATCTCTCCAGGGCATCTCACAGTGGATGCCTCTGCCTGTGTCCGCTCCAAGCATAAATACACCTATTGTTCAAGAAAGGAAGCCTTGTTCCTGAAGGTATCACATTAGCGCTGCTGGGGGCTGGCTGCTGCTGGGCATTGCCAATGCACTGCAGAACCTCTCGCCTTTGGTCAGCAGCCAAACTCCAACCCAACTCAGCAGGGATCATACATTGTTCCCACCTAGTAAGTGGTCAGTAGCCTGGGCACGATGGGGCTCAGTTCCAGGTGTTACAAACTAACCGCTACACATGGTGGACTAAGCAGAGGCGCCAACAATTGCATTGGTCTTGGGCACTGAGCTACTGCTCTGAGCCCTAGAGAAAATACCCCCCAGATTGGCACTGTGCAAAGTAATGCACATTGGAAAACATAATCCCAACAATACATATAAAATGATGGGGTCTAAATTAGCTGTTACCACTCAAGAAAGAGATCTTGGAATCATTATGGATAGTTCTCTGAAAACTTCCACTCAATGTGCAGTGACAGTCAAAAAAGGGAACAGAACGTTGGGAATCATTAAGAAAGGGATAGATAATAAGACAGAAAATATCATATTGCCTCTGTATAAATCCCTGGTATGCCCACATCTTGAATACTGTGTGCAGATGTGGTCGCCCCACCTCAAAAAAGATATATTGGAATTGGAAAAGGTACAGAAAAGGGCAACAAAAACGATTAGGGGTAGGGAACAGCTTCCATATGAGGAGAAATTAATAAGAAAGGGGCTTTTCAGCTTGGAAAAGAGACATCTAAGGGGAGATATGATACAGGTCTATAAAATCATGACAGCTGTGAGAAAGTAAATAAGGAAGTGTTATTTACTCCTTCTCATAACACAAAAACGAGGGTCACTCAATGAAATTAATAGGCAGCAGGTTTAAAACAAACAAAAGGAAGTATTTCTTCACACAACGCAGAGTCAACCTGTGGAACTCTTTGCCAGAGGATATTGTGAAGGCCAAGACAATAACAGGGTTAAAAAAGAACTAGATAAGTCCATCAATGGCAATTAGCCAGGCTTGGCAGAGATGCAAAATGATGCTCTGAAGTGACTCTAGCCTCTGTTTGCCAAAAGCTGGGAATGGGCGACAGGGGATGGATCACTTGATGATTACCTGTTCTGTTCATTCCCTCTGAAGCATCACTGTCGGAATACAGGTTACCGAGCTAGACAGACCTTTGGTCTGACCCAGTATGGCCGTTCTTATGTTCTTATGACTGGGTGACCTGGCAGGCCAGTGTGTGGGGGAAGCCTGCCATCCTGAGGCCTTGTAGATAAACAGAGAACTTCACTCATCAGGGCTCTGAAGCCAGTGCCTTTCACCAGTGCTAAATCCACACCACAAGGTTTCATGCAAATCACTGACAATTATGCAAATTGTCGCATGGACTAATTTGCATAGAATGGTACGCATGGAGCTGCACAGAACTTGGCAGCCATGTCCTTGTCCATTTCCAAACTCGGATCGTGCAGCTGCCTGGGTTAATAAAAGGCAGCACATTCTGAGCGTATTGCATAGAATTGGCTTTGATATCTGCCACAGAAACAAAAGTGCCGTTCCTGACCGCTCTCTTGCTATGCGTACTAGGCAGCTGGATTAGAAGGTAACAGTATATTTTTGCAGCAGGCGTCAATAGATTACAGGGCACATGACTAAGGCAAAATATGGACATCAAAGTTTAATACAAAACCGAGCTAGAAAAGAAACGATGATCTCGGGGTGGGAGCACAAAAAAAAGATGATGAAAGTCAGAGCATTTTCAAACCAGATCACTGCAATTCCACTGCTGCCCAGATTGCCCCTAAGAATACAGTGGGTGGGGGAACAGAAGACCCAGCATCT
This sequence comes from Terrapene triunguis, assembly GCF_002925995.2. NCBI lineage: Eukaryota > Metazoa > Chordata > Testudines > Emydidae > Terrapene > Terrapene triunguis. The sequence continues at coordinate 2,453,197 of NW_020664524.1, read as the reverse complement.
CCTGTGGATTTCTTCACTGACACTTTAATACCCACTAAAACGCAGAGATTACAGGCGACTGCAATTCTGGGTCCTTTGCTGCAGAAGAGGAAGAGACACGTGTGCTTGGCAGAAGACAGAAGGCTGGAGAATTTTGCTGGAGAAGCTCTAGTGGCCCTAAGAATGCTGCCTGGATTTCTGACCTGAGAAGAGAGCAGCAGATTTGATTGGTTTCCCACCCTGCTTGCTTTAAAAGCAATGGATCTTCTCAGTAAACTGAGTTTTTCCCCAGTTTTTGAGCACTCTCTCAGCACAACACTGAGGAACCAGCTTCTTCCCTTCCCTGACTTTCCTCTAGCTGTAGTCACAAGTAAAGGTCATAGTAGCTTTGAGGGGATGGGGGGGGGAAGGCCCTTAAGATCACATGATTATTTATATGACCATAGTCCCTTGGAACCCCAATCAAAGAACAAAGCCTCAGCGTGCTATGTGCTGTACAGACAAATTCACATCTACATGTCCAAGATGCTGCAACAGACGGGTGGAGAGGGGGTGGTTCATTCGGATGAGGTTAAAAGAGCAGAGCTGAGCAGAATAGCAGAAGTCACTGCTTACCACATGCCTAACCAACGCCAGACTGGAGTGACTTGGAAGCAAATGTGACTTCCCGCCGCCTTCCCCTGAGCTGCTGTGGTTGCTCGGTCCCCCAGAACTGTCAGAGCACTCCAGCCACACCCTCGCCCATGCTGGGGAGTGTGAAGGAGCGGGAGAGGGAAGTCACCCCAACTCTCTGAAGATCTGGCATGGGCCCTTCTTTTCAGGGCCTGTCTTGAGATCCCTGGAGGTTTGGAAACCCCCGCCCCCCCCCATCCCAGTGTTGTCTCCCAGCTTGTTGTCACCCCTTTGCAGATTGGCCACCCGAGGGAGCCACTGGCTGGTGAAACTGACGGCAGGCTGGTTGAGCGTATGTGGGCCTCCAGACCCATCCTTCACGAGGGCCATCACATGTCGTCACTTTACCCTGAGGTCTCCCACTGACTTCCCCAAAAGCTGAGCCAACCCTCCCCCGAGGTGAAACTGGCTGGAGTCAGAGACTGGCTTTGTCTGCGGTAGATCTGGGAAAAGTGAGCTTACAAACAGCACAGCCATGGAGAGGGAAAGCAGGCGATTAAATACAGACAGCAAGTCTGGCCGGTACAGTAAAGGAGAAAAGACAGGAAGGGGAGACGGGGCAGAAGAAGGGCAGGAGGGTGAGAGGAAGGAGTCAGCATGTCTCTACCTGTTACTTGTCCCTGACAGCCACCAAAACCACTGCGCTTTCCACCTCCCTACTATAGGAGGCCTAGTTTTTCCCCTTTGAAAAATCTGGTTGCCCATGCACAGCCTGTCTTGCATACACAAGCCATAGCATCCGAGTCACTGCAAACCCTCAGAGGTCAGATGTCCATTGGTCAGCAACAGCACTTGGCCGATCAGACCTGCCTCTAAGTCAGTACACCCTACACTCTTGGAAGAAGTGACCCTCAGAAGAAACGCAACAGTGAGACTGGCCAACATGGGCCCCCCAAGCTCAGGACTCTTTGCTCATGTGCATTTGGCTTGGCTTTCTTATTCCGTGCCACGCTGTCATTCAGCATATGGTTGTGATGAGCAAGGATCAAACAGCAGCACAGAGCTGTTATGGAATTAGTGCTGGATAGTGAAAGAAAATAAGAGACCTACGTCTCTCCAAGTGGAATTTGCAGAAAGTTCATCAGTGCCACAAAACCCTGCTGATGGGAAGAAATTCCCGAGGGCCTGCTATTTTGGGAACTCCCAGATGCTTCCCACAAGTTGAAATAACAAGAGTCCCTTACAGAGCTGCACTGTTCTCATTCAGTGACTGTCTGGGTAACAACCTGGGGGCTTTATGTTGTACATAGCCAACTGCAGACTGCCTCTTAGGGTTACTAGCATCGCCTTTGCTAGTAGAAGCCAAGTCGCCATGGTGGTTATGGCACCGTCAGCTTTAATAACTGACCTAGTTAAAAGGAAAAATCAGCAGCTCAAGTTTCAGGGTAATACATTTCACATTGAAGTACCCCAGCTCCTATGCAGCAGTCAGAGAATCCTTTGATTGATTGACAAGTACAGCTCCAGCAAATCCAGGCTCCAAATCTCAGGAAAGGCTTAGCTCTTAATTCCCAGATCAAGAGAGTTTCCTCAGTTCCCCTTTACAGTCTTGGCCTGTCTGTGTTTTGAATCTTGCAGTTCCAAAATTCTTCACATGCCAGGACCAAGGAGACCTACTGTCCTGCCCTCCTTCCCAGCCCCGGCCCCACTCAGGCTGATGTTTTATTCCTACGAATGCAAACGAAGATTGGGCTGGGTCACGTCTGCTGTGAGTCTGAAGGAGTTCTCCCACCATTGGTCTAACTCCAGTGCAGTTCCATGGGTATTAGCAACAGCACAAGCATTAGTTAGACTGGCCACTAGTGATTTTACTACCTGTTGGTCTAGACCTTCTCTGAGCAGGATCAGGTGACATGGTGGTGGTAATGCAGGTGGCTGGTCTACGCTCACATGGCCAACATTGCCAGGCCAATGGTGAGAGAATTCCCGACACAGCCTCTGCAAGTCTCACTGGCAGCTCAGGGTGGATTTTCACAAGCTCTCAGCATTGGCCTAACTGCTCCCACTGAGGTCAATGGGAGCAAGCTCAAGTCAAGGCCGAGTGCTTCTGAAAACCCCACTCCATCTTCTTCAGGTCTTTTTTCTGAGCATTTACTCTGATCCCCAACTGCACCCAAAACACTTCCCAACTCACTTGTGTTGCACAGACGTTGAAATGGACTGATAAAGTAAATGGGCAACTCAGAGAATTCCAAATGATCATCTCCTGCATCACTAATGAGAATCAAATAAACTGATCCTTGGTGGATTCTGTGGTGTTGGGATTGAGCTTTAAAGCCCGACATGGTTTGGGTCTTAGCTACTGGACCTGAGAGACTTCCTTATTCCTTGTGTTCTGTGGTGGAGGCTCTCGCTCTAGGGGAATGTCTGTCTAAGAGCTAGTAGAATGGCATCAGCCATGGAGGGTTCTTCAGTCTAGAACTTGCTGCCCTAGGAGCCTGACAGAACTAAGTTTGTTCATTTTCACAGTTCAAAGGGTATCATTTTCTTCAGGCTTATGCCTAGGGCCCTACCAAATTCACAGCCACGAAAAATGCATCATGGACCGTGAAATCTGCTCTCCTCCCTTGAAATCTAGGCTTTTGTGTGCTTTTACCCTACACTTTACAGATTTCATGGGGAGACTAAATTGGGTGTCCTTATCCAAAAGGGAGTTGCAGGGGGGTCACGGTATTGCCACCCTTACTTCTGCGCTGCCTTCAGAGCTGGGCAGCCGGAGAGCGGTGGCTGTTGGCTGGGCACCCAGCTCTGAAGGCAGTAGTGCAGAAGTAAGGGTGGCAATACCATACCATGCCATCCTTCTGCGCTGCTGCCAGTAGCAACACAGAAGTAAGAGTAGCAGTACCACAGCCCCCCTTGTGACCAGCCCCCCTTGTGACCCTCCCCCCAACTCCTTTTTGGATCGGGACCCCTTAAAATTACAACTCCGTGAAATTTCAAATTTAAATAGCTGAAATCATGAAATTTATGATTTTTTAAATCCCGTGACTGTGAAATTGACCAAAATGGACCGTGAATTTGGTAGGGCCCTACTTACACCTGATGGCTTAGGAGGGGTATTTTGATACTTATTTTACTATGATTAATATTTTTATTTACTATAATCAACTTTATATATTTTTGCGCCCAAGTGCCAAGCTCTGGTGAAGAAAGCCCTTTAAATAAATGTAAATAAGATGCTGAATGCAAAACGTACATCATTCATCACTGGCACAGTGACCTCTAGTGCCCTGGGGAGGATCGCCTTTGAATGGAGTTCCCCACAGCAACTCTGCTAAAATCCCATCCTGTGCCCGCCTTGGGCCTCATGCCCCCGTGATAAGAAAACCCTGTCTACATGAGGTGGCTGAACTCGCTTTGGGGTGGTCAGGACACAGAAGACTGGCACTGAAGCCACATTTCCTATGGATGCAGGGCACAGTGCAAAGCTACCTCAGCAGGGAGGCTGAATTCCTGTCAGAATGGCCTGCCCTTGGACGTCTGGGGTCAAAGGTTAACTGTGAAGACGTGCACGATTCAGATCCCTGAGCCATGTGCCGCTGGTGACAAACAGAGCAGTATGCCCAAAGGTGGCAGCCAAAATAAGGCTTATGAACAAGAGAGTCCTTGTGCCTCCAAACAGTTCAGAGCAATGACTCTGCATGCGCACTTTCAGGCAAGTCGGGACACCTGATAATCAAGGGAGCTGCATCCCCAGGCAGAACATCTGCCCCACTTTCCATTAGCACAAAGACCTCCAGCACAATGGCTGCTTTTGAAGAGTTATGTCCCAAGCAGCTGTTTTGCACCAAAGAATGTCTGTTGCAAGGATTATTTCTTCACTTAGAAATGGCCAATCACAGACTGCACATGAAAGAACGCGCTAGGATTTATAAAAGGTTCTGCCATTTTCCCTCAGGGCAGGATGGAACAATACACCCACTGTATTCTGTACAATGCAAATGAGTTTTAAAGCAGCTCCCAGAGGAGGAAAGAAAATTAATTTGTCCTCCTCAAAGCTGCTCTGTTCAAAGGCCTCACGGAAAGGCAGCAGAGTGAATGGCATCAAAATCCAAACAGTCCAGGCTCAGCTCTCCTCAGGAACCCACACTTTGAACGGCTCTGAGGGGTTCTGGCATTCATCTCGACCTTCCCTCATTTCCCTGTTTGGCACCTGGCCTCCTCCAGTCCCCTGGTACAAGGATTCAGTCTCACAGCCCCTGGATCTACAGGCATGAGGCAGCCGATTGGAAAGCAACTCCTGCCAATCGTTGGCATGTTTCCATGCTGGGCTGTGAAAGAAGTAAATCTTTACAGTTTTGTATTTTCTCCGTCCACATATCTTCTTAGTATGGATAAGTGAAGCTCTGCAGCATAATACATATAGGGCTGCCAACTTTGTAATAGTTAAAAGACGGACACTCCAGCAGGAGTGCCGGAACCTCCCCCACCCTGCCTCTTCCCCCCGAGGCCCTGCCCCTGCCCCATTCCCCCGAGGGCCCCACCTCTTTCCCCAAGGCCCCACCCCCCATTCACTCCTCTTCCCCTCTCCTCCTGTCACTCACTTCTTTCCCCCTTGCTCTCTCCTACCCGGGTCGGGAGGGACTCACCTGCAGAGCTGGGGCTGGGAGCTGCAGCTGCCTGACGCAGGTAGGAGGCAGCCCCGGCTGAGTAGAGGATGGTGCAGGTAATGACCTGGCTCCTCCCCGCCTCCCCCGCCCACAGTAACTGGACTTTGAGTATCCAGGCAGTAGATCTGACCGGACACTGTCAGGTCCCCTTTTCGACCGGGCATCTGGTCACCCTAAATACATACCCAAGACTATGGTAAAAGAACATGAAACGTCTAACAAACTCACACAGCCAGGAAATTCCCATTTGCCCACCTAGGGCAAGAGGCCTTTTCCTGGGGATAGATTCATAGATTGTAGGGCCAGAAGGGGGCATTATAACCATCTAGTCTGACCTCACTGATCTTACCACACTTCAGTTTTCATCTGACGTTTTCCTTTCAGATGTGCACCTTGCTGGCTTTCCACCTCCAGCTGCCACAGCCATCACATGTGCTCCTCAGGGAGACAGCTGAAGAGAACATGGATGGAACCAGGCCCTGTTGAAGTCCATGGGAATTTTGCCATCAACTTTTAATGGGGCCAGGATTTCATCCCCTCTGCTTATACAGAATGCAGAATTCAGAGCCGGAAGTTGAATAAAGCCATTTTCCCTCTTGAACAGGCAGCTCACTGGCTGCTCACCAAAAGCAAATCTGAGCTAGCAGCAGCCAGGTCAGAGTGAGCCCTGCCTGTGGCATTCGACTTTCCTCTGGCAGGTAATTTGAGCCACAGTTTGGCATTTGTCCATTTCACTCTCATAGACTGCAGAGCTGGCTTTCGAGAAGTTTCACAGTCAACATTTCAGAATCTGCCCTTCGCTGCCCCTGGGGAGAGACTCTGGAGGAGGGTTAAGGGGGGGACAACCAGTGAACAGCAAGGGGAAGGGAAAGAGCAGAGACTGATTTAAACTGTCTTCAGGGGCACCTCCCATGTTAATACACTGAGACTGGACTGTTAGTGTTGATGACGGATATGAGCAACACCAGCAGTCCCCACAGACTGCAGCGCTCAGTGATCTGGAAAAGGAACAATGGAGTAAGGCGCCCTCTGTTACTGCTCACCTGGAAGAGCTGCCTGCAAATAGACCACCCAGATAGAATCATAGAAGATTAGGGTTGGAAGAGACCTCAGGAGGTCATCTAGTCCAATCCCCTGCTCAAAGCAGGACCAACCCCAACTAAGGAACTCATGCTGGTCCTACAGCTCAACCTGTTTGTAGGGCTGGATGAGCCACTTTGGCTAAGATGAAAGAACTGATCCACAGAGGAACTGATCCCTGCCATTGCCTGAAGCTGGAATCCAAATCTCCACTAAGGTTCAGAAGCCTGGGCAGCATCTATTTCCAGTCGGGCTTAAGTTTCCTGTTCCTGGCATGGACCAGAAGTGCTGGAAAGCTGCAAGCAAAACATTTTCCCACACTGTCTTTCTGGCCTGACCAGAAGCAGGAAGAGTTTCCAGCTCAGTGCTGAATCAGTCGAAGGAACAGAGAAGCATCAGAACATTTGGATCCAAACCTTTAAAGATCTGGTTACCACTATCAGTGTCCCAATGAATCATTGAGCTATCCTGCCAATGATCTCATGAGGGATTGGTTCACCTTGGAACTATTGTTTCCAGCAGAAATCAAGTGTCAAGGCAACTGGTCAGATACCACCCTAGTGCGTCACTGTACCATTTTTTTGTTGTTGCATATAGCTACAATCCCGAAAGATGGACCAACCTCCTGTTGAACCTGGGCTGTATTTCAAGCAAACTCAGTCCATCTCCTGGGGGTTTCAGACTGAAACCACTAACAAAAACAGAGGGTGTGCTGCTATTTTGCATGGCTTAATCCCCACCCCAGTAAAATCACATTGGGGCTCTGTCTCACTTTGGTGAAAACAACAGTCAAATCAAAACACAGCAGGGAGGTTTGCCAGGCCCACCCCCTGGTGAATGGAAGCCCAGAAGCTGTGCACAAATTGCATACGCTTTCATTCAGAGAGATTCTTGTTGTGCCATGCATCCTCTTTGAGTCACAAAATAAAGAGAGACAAAGATGAGGTGTCTATGGGACTGTATTTGTATTCTGCTAGGAACACCTTCCTCTTGAGTGAAACATTCTCACCTTCAAAATATGGTCATTGCTCTAAATGTTCATAAGGAACCCCATATAATTTGTGGGAGCATGATTTCCTTGGGGACGAAAAGAGTTAGGTTTAATAAAACGTATCCTAAAAGATTACAAAAACACTATTGAGCAAAGGTGGGTTTCTTCTCTTTTGCATGTTTCAAATGGACAGACATTTCAGAATGTAGCTGAAATGAGCAATAGATTTAATCATTTCTTGGCACAAGGGAATTACCTGCAGAAGCCAACTCCTCCTGGTCTGCTCTGCTCGACACAGTAAGGTTACAAGAATGAGAAAATGGGACCTAAGCATCCAAATCCCTTCCATGGTTTTGAAGATCTCAGCCTGTGTCTGTACAGCACTTAGCACAACAGGGTTGTGGTCCAGGACCGTAGGCTCGGAGGCGCTACAGTTCTACAAATAACAAACAGTAATGTAATAATACATGCCTTCAGCAGGGCACCATTCTCGCCTGATCTCATTTTGCTCCTGTTTTAAAACTAGAAACCACAATTGAAAATCAAAGAGCGAATGGTGCAGTAAAAATGCTCCTTTTATTAGCCTGGCCCTTGCTTGAGAGCTCTTGCTATCCGGATGAGATCCATATGCTCCTCTGCTTTGCTAGAGCTTTCATTGTACAGGGTCCCGGGAAGCTGCCATTTACTGTTTTACTCTAAGAGTTACCATCAGAAAGTTCCAAAAAACCAGCCGCTTAGGCACGTCCATAGTAATTTTCATCAATCCTGCTAGATACCAGAATGGAAAGTAGCTGAGCCAGGACATCGAATATAGGAAAACACTGGCCACTCAGCATTCTGGGAGAGTTAAAAGAAAAGATGGGAATTATTATTATACCACCAAACTCTTATGGAGCACTTTTCATCATCAGATCTCCAAGCACTTTACGGTAGAGGTCAGTATTATCTCCATTTAAGAGCTGGGGAAACTGAGGCACAGAGCAGTGAAGTGACTTACCCAAGGGCAACCAGCAGACCAGGGACAGAGATGAAACTAGAACCCAGGTCTCCTCAGTCCCAATCCAGTGCTTTATCTATTAGGCTACACTGCATTCTATGCAGTAAGGGGAGCCCTTTGACCTTAAATAGTCCCTGTGGTATTAATCCTCCCATATTGCATATTACTGATGCCAGAACTGGCAGACCTGTAGCTGTTCTAGTTCCTTGACTCACATGATCAGATATTAACAATAATTTTCAGAAGAACTAGCTTGTTTATTACATCTGTGACTTAAGACAGATATTAATTAGGGGTGAGATAATAAGAATCTTCCTAAACCTGCACTCAAGCCTAAACCAAAAACAGTTTGAGGTTAAAAAAAGAGTTTGGCTCAATTGCTCCTTATTAAAATTTTGATTAAAACATACAGCCACATTTTGCAATTATGCCTACCTCTGAACGGCTAGGTTCCAGCCTACGCTGCATAATGAAATCCCCAAATACTACTAGAAAGGCTGCTCCCAGGAGTCTGCAATGCAATTTAGGTGATACATACACAATGTGCCGGGGGGGGGGGGGGGGGGGGGGCTCTATCCTGGGAAACAGCGTCTTTGAAAAAGATTTGGGGGAATCTTTTTCAGGAAGAGTAAAGAGATTATTTGACCTCTATATATGGCACTGGTACAACCACTGCTGGAACACTGGGTCCAGTTTTGGTGTCCACAATTCAAGAAGGATGTTGATAAATTGGAGAGGGGTCAGAGAAGAGCCATAAGAATACTTAAAGGATTAGAAAACGTACCGTATAGTGATAGATTCAAAGAGCTCAATTGATTTAGCTTACCAAAGAGAAGGTTAAGGAGTCACTTGATTACAATCTATAAGTACCTATATGGGGAAGAAATATTTAATAATGGGCTCTTCTGTCTAGCAGAGAAAGGTATAACATGATCCAATACCTGGAAGTTGAAGCTAGATTTGGACTGGAAATAAGGCATACGTTTTTAACACTGAAAGTAATGAATCATTTGAACAATTTACCAAGAGTCATGGTGGATTCTCCATCACTGACAATTTTAAAATCAGGATTGGATGTTTTTCTCAAAGATCTGGCCTAGGAATTATTTAGGGGAAGTTCTATGATCACAATGGTCCCTTCTGGCTTTGAAATCTATAAATTTTGCAGATTCAAGAAGTTGCGGCATTTGAGGATCTTATTCAACTGCAGACCAAAAATTTCAAACCTTGAAGTTTGCCCATATTACACTTTAATACAAATTTCATTTCCAACAGTGACAGAGTACCAAGCAGATCTGGGCAATCACAAGAAATTGTTCCATAATTGGTCACCCTCTTCTGGAAGGTACCACCAGATGGCAACAGTTACACATACTTCTACAGGCTCTTCTTTTCTTTGTGTGTGAACAGCATAGAGAAATCATATATTGTTAGTTTTGTGATGCAGTTTCAGTGGGGAAGCTGTTGCAAAGTGCCTCTCTCTCTGCCTTAATCTTTCTAATTAGAGTCAATTCTTGGGGCAGAGTTCCTCCCTGAGAACCTAGGCATTGGTGTTCAGGCAGAGATTCCTGAAACAGGGGACTTGCCTGCATGAGGTTTAGGACCATCTCTGTTCCAGGAATGATATACATAGTGTAAACAAACAAGTTACAATAAAAATATACTAGATTTCACATCACTGATTTCTCCTCTGCAATGGGAACAGACGTACAGGGAAATCATGCCTCATCAATCTATTAGAATTCTTTGAGGGGGCTCAAAACATGCAGACAAGGGTGAACCAGTGGATATAGTGTACTTGGACTTTCAGAAAGTCTTTGACAAGGTCCCTCACCAAAGGCTCTTAAGCAAAGTAAGCAGTCATGGGATAAGATGGAAGGTCCTCTCATGGATCAATAACTAGTTAAAAGACAGGAAAGAAAGGATAGGAATAAATGGTCAATTTTTATAATGGAGAGAGGTAAATAGCTGTGTCCTCCAGGAATCTGTATTGGGACCTGTACTGTTCAACATATTCACAAATGATCTAGAAAAAAGTGTAACCATTGAGGTGGCAAAATTTGCAGACGGCACAAAATTACTCAAGACTGAAGTTTGCTTTGCATTTAACTAAGAGTTACAAAGGGATCTCAAAAACTGGGCGTCTGGGCAACAAAATGGCAGATGAAATTCAATGTTGATAAATGCAAAGTAATGCACATTGGAAAACATAATCCCAACTACACATAGAAAACGAAGGGATCTAAATTAGCATTACCACTCAAGAAAAATCTTGGGGTTATTGTGGATATTATTCTGAAAACATCCACTCAATGTACAGCAGCAGTCAAAAAAGCTAACATAATTTTAGAAATCATTAGGAAAGGGATAGATAATAAGACAGAAAATATCATAATGCTGGTATATAAATCCACGGTACACCCACACCTTGAATACACAGCTTCCATCTGAGTAGAGATTAAAAAGACTGAGAATTTCCAGCTTGGAAAAGAGACGACTAAGAGGGGATGTGATAAGAGGTCTATAAAATCATGAATGGTGTGGAGAAAGTTAATAAGGAAATGTTATTTACCCTCACATAACACAAGAACCAGGGGTCCCCTAATGAAATTACTAGGCGGCAGGTTTAAAACAAGCATAAGGAAGTATTTCTTCACACAATGCACAGTCAACCTGCAGAACTCGTTGCCAGGGGATGTTGTGAAGGTCAAAACTGTAGTGGGGTTAAAAAAAGAATTAGATATGTTCATAGAGGCTAGGTCCATCAATGGCTATTAGTCAAAATGGTCAGGGATGCAACCCCATGCTCTGGGTGTCCCTAGCCTCTGATTGTCAGTAGCTGGGAGTGGATAATGGGGATGGATCATTCCATGATTGCCTGTTCTGTTCATTCCCTCCAGAGCACCTGGCACTGGCCACTGTTGGCAGACAGGATACTGGGCTAGACCATTGGTCTGACCCAGCATGACCATTCTTATGACATCGCTCTCATTTGGCAGAGGAATGACCATTCAAACTAAACTCTTGAAACCAGTTCAGTGGTATGTCTGACCCTGTCCATGAAGATTTGTTTGTTCCTTGCCCTAATACTTATTCACAGGAAAACTCAGAGTGGAAGTGACTTGTTCTAGCCATACTCCTGTTTACAGCAATTTCAATCATCCAATCAGGGAAGAGAAACAATACCATGTGACCAACATAACCAATCACACATGAACACTCAAATAGTTGCAGCTCACAAATAATTCCTAGGCTGAAATATTTGAATGAGATGGTGGAAGAATTTTACCTAATTCTTCCATGGATTTTGTCCATTTAGCAAAAAAATCAGGAAAGCCAAGGCAAGGAATGAGTTACAATTGGCTAGGAATGTTAGAGACAACAAGAAGGGGTTCTTCAAATATGTCAGACAAAAAAGAAAGATCAGTGATGGTGTCGGTTCGCTGCTCAGCGGAGAAGGTGAGCTGGTAACAGAAGATGATAGAAGGGCAGAGCTGCTCAATGCCTACTTGCTTCAGTCTTCACACAAAAAATAACATGTGACCAGATGACTAGCGAAGTTATCAAAGACAATAAAGGGGAAAGGATGCAGATCAGGATGAGTAAAGAACATGTCAGAAATCTTCTGACCAATTTGAATGAATTCAAATCAGCGGGGCCTGATGCTGTTCACCCCAGGATACTGAAGGAATTAGCTGAAGAAATCTCGGAGCCACTAGCAATAATATTTGCAAACTCATGGATGACAGGAAAGATCCTGGAAGACTGGAGAAGGGCTAACGTAGTGCCCATTTTTATAAGGGGGGAGAAAGGAGGAGCCAGAAAACTATAGCCCAGTCAGCCTGACTTTGATACTTGGGAAGCTACTAGAGCAATGTATAAAACACTCCATTTGAGAATACCTGGAGAATGATGGGGTAATCACTAGCAGCCAGCATGGATTTATCAAGAACAAATCATGCCAAACCAGCTTGATTTCCTTCTTTGACAGGGTAACTGGTTTGATAGATAGGGAGAGTGCAGTGGACATAATATACCTGGACTTCAGCCAGGCTTTTGACACCAGTCCTACAAGACATTCTGATAGGTAAGCTGGAGAAATGTGGGCTTGGCAGAACTACAATTAAGTAGATACATAATTGGTTAAATAACCACATAAAATAACTATTAATGGAATGATGTCAGATTGGAGGAAGGTCTCAAATGGAGTTCCCCGGGGATCTGTTCTGAGTCTGGTGTTGCATAACATCTTTATTAATTATCTGGATGTAGGAATGCAGAGCGTACTGATCAAATCTGCAGATGACACAAAGCTGGGAGGGGCTTGCAAGCATTTGCGGATAGAGCTAAAATTCAGAGGGATCTTGATAAACTGGAGAACTGGGCCATAGACAACAAAATAAAATTCAGCAAAGACAAATGTAAGGTGCTACACTTAGGGAAGAAAAACCCTAAGAAGAAGAAGAAGAAGAATGGGGGATAATGGGCTTGGTAGCAGCACTGCTGAGAAGGATCTGGGAATTGTGGTGGATCACAACCTCCACATGAGTCAGCAATGCGATGTTGTGAAAAAAAGCAAATGCAATTTTGGGTTGTATTAACAGAGGCATAACAGGCAAATCAAGGGAGATGATAGTACCGCTCTGCTCGGTGCTGGTTAGGCCTCAGCTGGAGTACTATGTCCAATTTTGGTCACCGCTACATAGAAAGGATGTGGAGAAACTGGAAAGAATCCAGAGATGAATGACAAAGATGATCAAAGGGATGGAACACAAGCCATATGGGCAAAGGCTGAAGGAACTGGGTATGTTTAGTTTGGAAAGGGGGGGGGGGAAATATGATAACGGTCTTCAAGTACTTGAAAGGCTGCCATAAAAAAGATGGAGAAAAGTTGTTCTCTTGCCACAGAGGGCAGGCCAAGAGGCAATGGGTTCAAACTACAGGGGGGAGGGATAGCTCAGTGGTTTGAGCATTGGCCCACTAAACCCAGAGTTGTGAGTTCAGTCCTTGAAGGGGCCATTTAGGGATCGGGGGCGGGGGAAATTGGTCCTGCTAGTGAAGGCACCTGCATGAAGCATAGTGGGGAAAAAAACAACAAGGAGTCCGGTGGCACCTTAAAGGCTAACAGATTTATTTGGGCATAAGCTTTCTTGGGTAAAAACCCCACTTCTTACCCATGGAAGCTTATGCCCAAATAAATCTGTTAGTCTTTAAGGTGCCACCAGAGTCCTCGTTGTTTTTATGGATCAGGGCCACCCAGAGGGGGAGGCAAGTGGGGCAATTTGCCCCAGGCCCCAGGTCCCTCAGGGGCCCCACAAGCCCTGGCCCGACGGCGGTCCGGGTCTTTGGCGGCATTTTGGCAGTGGGGGGCCCTTCAGTGCTACCGAAGACACGGAGCGACTGAAGGGCCCCCTGCCACCGAAGACCCGGACTGCTGCCAGGTGAGTTGAAGCGCCGCAGCTCCCCCGCTTTGCCCCAGGCCCCCTGAATCCTCTGGGTGGCCCTGTTGTGGATACAGACGAACACGGCCACCCCCTGAGACTTGGGGAAAAAACAAATTGCTGGGGCTAGACCTGAGGAGTGATTTCATTTCTGAACTCTCCCTTTTGCTTTATGTGACGACGTAGCCTGCAGCAGTGCAGGTGCAAGACTGACAAGCAATGCAGTGTGCATCGCAGTAAGGAGCTAGAGATATAGGCCAGGGGAGGGTTGCATCTGGCACACTTCATTGGCCAGTTTTGATGAACTAATTGCCGATGTCGTGATTAAATAGGAGGGCACTATTTCCCCTGCTCTGCATAGTATATCCAGCATTTCCTTCTTCGCCTACTCACTGTCAGTCAATTTCATGCTAAGCTGTTAGGCCTAGAGACTGGTGGTTTGGGGTTATTGAGATGCAACACCATAAACAGCAGCGCCATCTCCCCCAGGACTGAAAGGGTTACTGCTCATAAGCCCTTCTGATGTGTATTGCGCGCTGAGTAAGTCTGAGGTTAGGAAAAAGGCAATGCACCTGCAAAGTACACAACAGGGAGAAAGCACTCTGTCCAAAGACACTGCAGCTCCTCCGGGGAGGCTAATCCAGGAGAAGGGGGAACAGCCCCTGGGGGGTTGGACCGTTCTGAACATCATTCTTTCAATTCCTTCTTTAGAAGCTGGAAGGTGGGGTTTGTTTTCTTTCTGAAAGCCTACCTCTCGTTCCTTTGTTATTGTAGGGTTCCTCGTGGCAGGTGGGGATGACCATTAAAGAAGCTGTTTTGAGAGCATTCATATAGAGAGATGTATGGAAAAACTGATGAGAAAAAATAAAAAGCAGCACAAATTTGGGACCTAGCCATACCGACAACCTTTAAATAATACCGAGCCAGATTCTGCCATCCTCATTCCCAGGGAGTAGCACCTTACCATGTGAGCAAGGCCATTGATTTGAGTTATGGTGGCAGAATTGGTCACTGAATGTCTGCTACGCACTAGGAATGGGGCGAGAAGGAAGCTAAGCAGTTTGTCTGATCTCTGACTTGCACCTTTAAGTCTCTTAGGAGATTTGGATGCCTGATTAATTTAAAGGGAGATGGGGCATCCAAATCCCTTTGGAGGTCTCAGCATTAGAACATTCATTCCTGAGAGTTTCCAAGCTTACATAACAATATATGCAAATCTTCAGAGGATCAAGTCCCTACCAACCAACTGAGCTAGCAGACTGAAGCTGGGAGGTTTCTGTTCAGCTTCACTGCCTTGGGCATAAACAGGGAAGCGTCTTGTGGATTCTAGAGCTAGAAAAACTGGAATTCCCTCCTGGAGCCTCAGATGAGAGATAAAATCTCCGGGAGAGTGCCAAGCACTAACATTTTAATAATAATGATAATAATAACTTTATTTGTAAAGTACCCGCTCCCTCCTTAAAGCCTGGGGGTTCTGAACAACAGTCTAAGACAATTTCTCTTTAACTAATCAAAAAACCATCCCAACCTCAGCAAAATTACAGACAAGGTCAGTAAACAGAAAACATCTATTAATTCATCTCTCAATTGCTGTCACTCTAGCCAAAGAAAATGGTAGTAGACCAAAAGTTTAATGTATATCCCTTCAGAGGATCTCCAGAGTCATCTCCTTCCCAGCCTTCCATCACTCTTATCTCCTTACTGTGGGGAGCATCTGAAGGGTAACAAACTTGGGCAGACACAGAAAGAGGGTAGGCAAGGCACGAAGATCCAGGATGCTAACAGGGACACAGCTAGCATCCCCCTCTCTCTTATATCAAAGCGGGCTCTGCTGCCCACCCTGATGGCAGTGCCTCCCGGCGAGAGGCGTGTTTCAGGCCATCCAGCGCTTTATAAAAAGTCAAAAGTATCATTTTAAAGCAGGAGCGGCAAACTTTTTGGCCTGAGGGCCACATCGGGTTTCGTAAAATGTATGGAGGGTCGGTTAGGGGAGGGGGTCGTGGCCCGGCCCCCACCTTCTATCTGCCCCTCCCCCCTGGGGACTCCTACCCCATCCAACCTCCCCATTCCCTGATGGCCCCTCTGGGACCCCTGCCTCATCCACACACCCCTGCTCCCTGTCCCCTGACTGTCCCAGGAACCCCGCCGCCCCATCCAACCCTTCCTCTCATTCCTGACGGTCCTCCCTGTCCCCTGACTGCCCCCGGAACCCCTGCCCCTGACTGCCCCATCCAACCCCCCCACCTTCCTAACTGCCCCCCGGGACCCCTGCCACCATTCAATCCCCTGTTTCTCCCCCAACCACCACCCCGAACTCCCCTGCCCTCTATCCAACCCCCCCTGCTCCCTGCCCCCTTACCGCGCTGCCTGGAGCACTGGTGGCTGGCGGCGCTTCAGCCGCGCCGCCCGGCTGGAGCTGGGCCACGACGACGACGCCACCACGCAGCACAGAGCACCGGGTCAGGCCGGGCTCTGCAGCTGCGCTGCCCCAGGAGCTCACAGCCCCACCGCCCAGAGCATTGCGCCAGCGACAGAGTGAGCAAGCTAGCTGAGGCTGCGGGGGGACAGCAGAGGAGGGGCCGGGGGCTAGCCTCCCGGGCCAGGAGCTCGGGGGCCAGGCAGAACATTCCCACAGGCCGGATATGGCCCGCTGGCCGTAGTTTGCCCATCCCTGTTTTAAAGTCAACCTGGAAATCAACAGGCATATCGCAGAGCCTGCACGGACGGATGCGCCACTTAATAAGCACGTTGGCGAACTCTGCAACGTCCAGATGGCTTTAAGATGTGGCCCAACATGGAGCATGTTTCCGGTGGTCTAATCTCAAGGTGACAAAGACATTCTGTGTAACAGTGGCACCGTCTGCATCCAAAAGTGATGGTGCCTACTATCTGGCTGCCAACCGGGGAGCAAAGTGCTTAGCCCAATGGGCTCCGGTCCACGACTGGGGCTCCTAGGTGCCACAGTTATATAAATCAGAAATAACAGTAATAAAAGCCAACCTGGCTGTGGCTACTGGTAGAAGCTGGGAGTCTAACCAGGTCCCCAAATGTAATGATGATGACGCTGACCTACACACGGTGGATCTGCGCCTCCCGATGAAATGGGCAGAGATTACTGGTGCCATATCCTCCAGTTACTCCCCTCCATCTTATCTGGAATGAATCTAAACCAGCTAGCCCCCATCCCTGGCCCCATCTCTCCCCCACACACATAGCAATGTTAGGGATTCCCTTCTTAAAAGAAAACCCGCCATACTGTTAGCAACCAGTAACAATGTTGACAGCAGGAAACCACCCTGGGCTACTGCTGATGTCAAAAGTCAGCACTGCCCTTTGACAGTGTGCAAGGACTGGAACAGCGACCGCTGAGGTGTACCAGGTCAACCCTTGCTAAGAATTAGGGTTGCCACCATTTCAGAATCCTGACACTTGGCAAATCCAGTGCACAGATCTACCAGCATTTGAGTCAGGGTGAGAAAACTGAAGTATAAATTAGACCAGAGTGGGTACAGGAAAATTCCTTCCTGAATATTTGTTCACATTTCAGTTCAAGTGGCCCTTTCACATTGTGTCCCACAAACATACCAGTGCTAGAGCTTTTTGCAGAGTTAAAATTTCTAAAGACATGAAACGACTGCTTCTTAGAGCAGCTTGTCCTGGAACTCATATTAGTCTGAAGTGGAGCACAGGATCTGGTCCAAGAGGTGAACCACTCAGTAGCAGCAACCATAATATAATTAAATTTAGCATCCTTGTAAGAACAGTAAGGTGGCAAAATTTGCAGGCGACACAAAATGACTCAATACAGCTAAGTCCAAAGCTGACTGTGAGGAGTTACAAAGGGATCTCACAAAACTGGACAACAAAATGGCAGGTGAATTTCAATGCTAAGTGCAAAGTAATGCATGTTGGAAAAAATAATCCCAACTATTCTCTGCTTTAGCTACTTTCCCCTCCATCCCCATTTCATAAAAGCTCAGCCGAACTCAAACAGAACTCATCAGAGCACACCCTGAAGAGAAATAAAGAAGAGGGCAAATTGCCATTGGATCTCAGAATGGAGGCACTCCAAAGTTGTGGGTACATGTGTGTGTGAACAAATTAGCTGGATACTTTTTCCAATAGCCCCTGAAAGGTCAGCGTAATATACTCGGTTTTCAGCCCCTTCCTCCTCCCCCAACCCCTGAAGTCTCTGGCTACTACACAAGACTCATTAGTTCTTGCCAGCACTGAAGTGCCCCACGGGCATCCACCCAAGAGTGGAACACACATCTCTCTCTCCTCCCTCCCATTCAGACAATGCCAGAGGATTTGCAAGGGCACAGAGAAACAGCAATTAATTATTGCAAAGTTTTGCTGACTTAAAAGTATCACCTCCGTAGCTTCTAGGCATGAAGTGTCATCCGGACCAAATAAAGAAAGCTGCCTGCACAAAGCCTAAGCTGCCAAGATAATGGGGCAAATTTTCAGATATAAAAACCTATTTGTTACAGGATTCACTCATCAATAGCAGCACCTCCCCGTGGCCGCATCTGGGGATTAGCTCCGCTCAGGTGTGATGCCCTCTTCCTCACACCGTGGTCCCTCTCTCTCCAGGCCTTGGGGTGCACCTTCTTTGTGACTCAGCCCTCCGGCCAGGTCACTACACTCCTTCCCTTCTGGGGTAACTCTCTGGACCAGCTGTCCGACTGGCATCTCCCAAACTCTTGTGTCACTTCTCAGTGCCTGACAGGGGAACCCAGGCCCACCCTCTACACTGGGTTCCAGTCCAAGGACCCTATAACAAGCATAAGAACAGCCATACTGGGTCAGACCAAAGGTCCATCTAGCCCAGTATCCTGTGTTCTGACAGTGGCCAATGTCAGGTGCCCCAGAGGGAATGAACAGAACAGGTAATCATCAAGTGATCCATCCCCTGTCGCCCATTCCCAGCTTCTGGCAAACAGAGGCTAGGGACACCATCCCTGCCTGTCCTGGCTAATAGCCATTGATGGACCTATCCAGGGCCGGCTCTACTGTTTCTGCCACCCCAAGCAGAGTGCCGAATTGCCGCCATGGACGGTGGGAGCAATCCGTGTGCCGTTAGGGCGGCACGCGCGTTTCCGCGGCGGCGGCAATTCGGCGGCAGCTTCTATCTTCAGCCGGAAGACAGAAGCCGCCGAATTGCCACCGTGGGCAGCTGAACATAGAAGCTGCCGCCGAATTGCCGCCGCCGTGGAAACGCGTGTGCCGCCCTAACGGCACACGGACTGGCCCCGCCATCCGCGGCGGCAATTCGGTGTGCTGCTTGGGGGCAAAAACACATGGACTGCCATCCCTTGCAGATTGCTGCCCCAAGCACCTGCTTGGAATGCTGGTGCCTGGAGCTGGCCCTGGACCTATCCTCCATGAAATTATCTAGTTCTTTTTTGGACCCTGTTATAGTCTTGGCTGTCACAATATCCTCTGGCAAAGAGTTCCATGGGTTGACTGTACATTGTGTGAAAAAATACTTCCTTTTGTTTGTTTTAAACCTGCTGCCTATTAATTTAATTTGGTGACCCCTAGTTCTTGTGTTGAGAAGGAGGAAATAACACTTTTTTATTTACTTTCTCCACACCAGTCATGATTTATAGACCTCTATCATATCCCTCCTTAGTCATCTCTTTTCCAAGCTGAAAAGTCCCAGTCTCATTAATCTCTCCTCCTATGGCAGCCATTCCATACCCCTAATTATTTTTGTTGCTCTTTTCTGAACCTTTTCCAATTCCAATAATCTTTTTCAGATGGGGCGACCACATCTGCACACAGTACTCAAGATGTGGGTGTACCAAGGATTTATATAGAGGCAATATGATATTTTCTGTCTTATTATCTATCCTTTTCTTAATGAGTCCCAACATTCTGTTCGCTTTTTTGACTGTCACTGAACATTCAGAGAACTATCCACAATGACTCCAAGATCTCTTTCTTGAGTGGTAACAGCTAATTTAGACCCCATCATTGTATATGTATAGTTAGGATTATGTTTTCCAATGTGTATTACTTTGCATTTATCAACACTGAATTTCATCGGCCATTTTGTTGCCCAGTCACCCAGTTTTGTGAGATCCTTTTGTAGCTCTTCGCAGTCTGCCTGGGACTTAACTATCTTGAGTGGTTTTGTATCATCTGCAAATTTTGCCTCCTCCCTTTTTCCAGATCATGTATGTATATGTTGAATAGGACTGGGCCCAGTACAGACCCCTGGGGGACACCACTATTTACCTCTCTCTATTCTGAAAACTGACCATTTATTCCTACCCTTTGTTTCCTATCTTTTAACCAGTTACCAATCCATGAGAGGACCGTCCCTCTTATCCCCCGACTGCTTACTTTGCTTAAGAGCCTTTGGTGAGGGACCTTGTCAAAGGCTTTCTGAAACTCTAAGTACACTATATACACTGGATCCCCCTTGTTCACATGCTTGTTGATCCCCTCAAAGAATTCTAGTAGACTGGTGAGGTATGATTTCCCTTTACAAAAGCCATGATGACTTTTCCCCCAACAAATTATGTTCATCTATGTGTCTAACAATTTTGCTCTTTACTATAGTTTCAACCAGTTTGCCCGGTACTGAACCCAGCTATCTATGTTTCTAACGATTGAATCCCCCATAACTATTACCTGTCTCTTCCCAATAACTGGAGTTCCCTCCCCCAGAGAGGTATCCTCAGTGTGAGAGGATACCACACCATTCTCTGGAAGGAGGGTCCCAACTATGGGATCGTTTCCCTCTGCGCCAGTTGGGGAAATGGCATAACAAGATCTGACGGCTGGAAGCTGAAGCTAGACAAATTAAAGTAAGAAATAAGGCACAATTATTTTTTTAAACAGAGAGGGTAATTAACCATTGACGCGACTTATCTTGGGACAGGATGGATTCCCTGTCACTTGGAGTCTTTAAAATCAAGACTGGATGTCTTTCTAAAATGACAGGCTGAACCATCAAGCCAGTATCATAGACTAAGCCCTTCCACTCTGCAGCGCTGGCAGATTTCCCTGTGGTACCAGCAATGGGGAGCTGCCAATTCCAGGACAACTCTTAACCACATCTGCCTGCAGCCATCACTCAAGGGCTTGGGATGGTAATGAAGGTAGCAAAGGAAAGCCAAGTTCAGGTTATTGAAAGAGGACACTGTCAAGCTGTTATGGATTTAACTTGCTATAAAAGGTCACCTTTATGGAAGTATCACTTGGACTTTCCTTGGAAAAGTTTTCATGGCACATCTGTTAAAGACACTTACAATCCAATGCCTTGTGTCACTTCTAAAGCTGCGAGAAACGGGCCTGAGCCTGTTTACAATGGGACATAAAGGCTGTACAAGAAACTGGACAGCGTTTTAATTTGAATAAAGGTTTCCCCAATTCAGCAATGAGCAATTTTTTTAAAAAGGGAAGCTACCCTGGGAGGAAACCAGAGATTCAGAAGCAACTTTCAGGATGAAAATCAGCTTTGCACCCTAATCAGCTTGACCGGGTTCCTGTAAATTAGGTGAACATGGATTTTCCGCTTCCTGTGACTCTGGCCCCCAAATCAGTCAACACTACAGACCTGCCCATTGTTCTCAAACAGCCATGCTGTGTTCCAGGCAAGTGGTAGCATGCACCACATTTCAGTCTCTCCTCCACCAATGGACCCCACCTCCAGAGCACACGGAGGGCAAGTCAGGATTCAGAGGGCTGTCTAGTGTGCCCTAGTTCAGTGACAAGCTCACCTCAATGCTCCCATTTTAAAGAAATAAGATGAATCCCAGGCTGACATGT
The DNA here is from genome assembly GCF_002925995.2 of Terrapene triunguis. Classification (NCBI taxonomy): domain Eukaryota; kingdom Metazoa; phylum Chordata; order Testudines; family Emydidae; genus Terrapene; species Terrapene triunguis. The sequence continues at coordinate 2,431,642 of NW_020664524.1, read as the reverse complement.
TGCACTCAAGTTCTCTGCACAGACTGGAGTTTTTAAAGCACATTTAAAGACAATCAACTGAGCCATTTAAAAGCTCTAGGTGTGTTAATAAACCGTGAATTTAACAGTTGCAGAGGCATTATTCAGGCTGTAAAACTAATGTATTTATTAGTTATGAGATGCTGCTCTTCAGACCATCCAACTGCTTCTGGTATATTAACAAAAATATGGAGAGCCAAGAAATTAGTGGCCAGATCCTCATCTGGTGTAAAGCTGAGTAGCTCCTTTGGCTTCAATGGAGCACCATGAGCTGATGACAGTGCTGAAAGGTAGTTACTTTGTAATGTGCAGGTATTACTTTCTAATGAGGACTTTTATTATGCATATGACACATCCTACATAGGGGTTTCAAATACAGCTTTTCCAGAATACAAGGGGAAGAGCCAGACTCTAATCACTCCAAATAGGTCCATAATGTATGGTCAGATTTCATTTTGAAAGGCTGCTTTCCAATCCACGCCAATGACCAAAACCCTGGTACCCAGTTTCTATGCTAGGATCTCAGGATTTTAGTTAGCCTAGTCATGGACATCCTGGAATCCAAGATTCTCTAATAACTGAGAATGAAATGTTTGGGGAGGGATGTAATACGATTGCTCTAGTTCAACCACAAGATATGGGTTTGATGCAAGAACTACTGGGTGACATTTGCTGGATCGTGCTATGCAGGAGGTCAGATGAGAAGGCCATAATGGTCTCTTCTAACCTTAAAATCAATGAACAGCAAGGCCACCTTTAGTAACCTCTCTGCAGGACAAACTACTGTGGTGACATTGCCAAATGCTGTGCTGGTGGGTAACCAAGGCATGAACACGATGAAGTCGTGCAGCCCTGTAGGGTGTTTTGAGTCACTAATGTTCTGCAAACATTTGTTTGGGTTTGGCTGTATTTGTTCCTTTTAGGATATGTGCTGTTTACAGTGACTGGCAAGGGCTGGAGGATGCAAATTCAGGTGTACACTAGGTCTGGTCCTGAATCTGAAATAGGTGCATTCAATTTCTTTTTAAGTACTGCTATAATTTATATTTTACAGAGACAGACAAGTCATCCAATAGGACAAGCAACTTATTCCTTGCAGACTGCATGATGCCAAGGCTATGCCTACCGAACAAGTGAGACTCCCATCAGGACAAGGTTGATGTCTTGTAGGATTACCATGTAAGACTTCACTGGCGCTTTCATTTGGGATCTGTAACGTTTTCTCCTTCACCAAAGTTGCCATCAAATCTAACAGCTGACTCTGGCTTTCCTATGATGTCCCTATTGCTCACTGGAATTTCACTTCCTAACTAGGGAACAAGAAGGAGGCAAGAGCCAGCCCATGAAATTAGCTCAGAGAATGGAGCCCAATGAACAGCTCCTGGAGTGTGGAACAGGCTGGCACTGACAGCCACGTCAGGGTACGTCCCCCTGCTCCTCTCAGAAGGGAAACACACACTGCAGTAGTTAGCTGGATCAAACCCCAGTGGGCAGAAAGAACTCTCCTTTCACTGAAAGCTGCTCCTGCACTCCCTGTCCTCTGCCCCAGGATGAAAGCCGAAGTGCATACCCACCCCTGCCAGCAACACAGTCCCATTGGGTCAAGGCAGCTGACGCAGGTGATCTTGGTCTTTCCTTTCAGGCAAGTTTTAAAGCAACTCTATTTCTTCCCCCTGGGCCGGATCAGGCCCCAGAACATTACTGAACTGAATTAATGGGTGCTATATGGAATCCATTCAACACTGCAGATTGCTTGGAGATTATGTTCTCGTGGCTTTCTACAGCCATACGTTCGGGAACAAGCAACCTAATGGTGTGTGCTAACAGGTTCCAAAGCCACAACCTTGCAGCCTAGAGTGTGCAGTTCTCGGGATATCCAGGACTGAAAGTCACTTTGTTACCGCCCACCCCCACCACTAGTGAGAGGGAGTTGTGCCCGTGATAGCTGGGTGTCAGCTCCCTGACACCGCCAGACTTTCAGTCACTCCAGCCCTCCCCTCTGGGCTGTGCCAGCTCTGTCTTTTGCCTTGAAGGTTAACAGGAGGTGCCCCCAAGTCCCCAAGTTCCTTTGATGCATTCCCCTGTGACATCCAGCCCCCAACACTGGCTACTCACCGAAATCCCAGGTCCTCTGCCCCAAAGAGCAGTTACCCCAGTTTACTAGTTCTACCTTAAACCAGTGGCTCTCAACAGGACCGGCTCTAGGATTTTTGCTGCCCCAAGCAGAAACAATTTTGGCCGCCCTCCCCCCCCCCCCCGTTTTTTTCTTACCCCACCCCCGGCTCCGCCTCAGCTCCGCCCCTTCCCCAAATCTCCAGCCCTGCCTCCTCCCCCCAGGCTCTCAAGCCTAGGAGGGAGGGGGAGAAGCGGCGCGAGTGCCACGGCCACTCGGAGTCTTCCCCCTCCCTCCCTCCCTCCCTCCCTCCCAGGCTCTCGAACCTGGGAGGGAGGGTGAGCAGCGGCGCGCGAATCAGCTGTTTGCGTGAGCGGCAGCAGCGGAGGTGAGCTAGGGCGGCCAGGGCACATTTTTAGGGGCGGCATTCTGGCCCCGGCCATGCCGCCCCTAAAAATGTGCCGCCCCAAGCACCAGTTTGTTTTGCTGGTGCCTAGAGCCGGCCCTGGCTCTCAACCTTTCCAGACTACTGTACCCCTTTCAGGAGTCTGATTTGCCTTGTGTATCCCCAAGTTTCACCTCACTTAAAAACTATATGCTTACAAAAATCAGATATAAAAATACAAAAGTGACACAGCACACTAGTACTGAAAAAATGCTTACTTTTTCTCATTTTTACCATATAATTATAAAATAAATTAATTGGCATATAAATATTGCACTTACATGTCCGTGCATAGTATATAGAGCAGTATGAACAAGTCATTGTCTGTATGAAATTTTAATTTGTACTGACTTTGCTAATGCTTTTTACGTAGCCTGTTGTCAAAGTAGGCAAATATCTAGATGAGTTGCTGTACCCCTTGGAAGTCTCTGCATATCACGAAGTACGCATACCCCTGGTTCAGAACTACTGCTTTAAACCACTGCTCCTGTGTACTACACAGCACTTGTGAGCCCCTATAATAAACCAAGAGAAGTTTATTTAAGAAAGAACAGAGGTTCCACTAGAAATTATAGAGAGAAACAGAAACAAATGGTTATAACACAAAACAAAATCATAAAACGTCAACTAGGGCATACACATATTAATGGAGTTAGTTACCTTTCCTAGCTAATAACGTAGGTTTCTCCCCAAAGTTCAGCTCATTCAGAGCTGACTGAGATCACCAGGAACCTGCAGGAGCTAATCTTTCATGAAACACCCATGCCCAATGAGAGGTCTCCTCTGTGAATGAATCCAGAGAGCCTTTCCCTCATCATGCGACACACTGAATCAGTCTTTTGTCTTTCCTCATAGACAGAGCCATCCCCTGTCTGTTCTACTTTTTCTTTTTACCTCCATGTGGTTTCCATGTCTATAATCTGTTTTTTGATGGTTTTTCATTGACTTTTCTGTGTGGTTGCAATGGTGGACAATTGATTATGTAAATGACTAGCCAGGGAAGGGTGACAACTCCCTCCCACTTGAATGAGGCATCACTAAGACATATTATTCCCTGGTGACTAACTTTCACTCCAAGACCACCAGGCATACTTTCCAATGTAGTTACATTATTCCTTAAATACTACCTATGTGAATCTTCGTAAGTTGTAACTTTCAGCAGAGACCTCACTTGCTACCCTTTATGGATAAATACCAAGAAAGTGGTATATTAGGTGTAGTGAGTTTGTCAGGTCTGAGACAGGAGTTGCTTGTAAAGAACTGTGAACACCAAACCCATTGGCATTACAGGGCCTCTGGGTCACATGCTCCCAGCTCAATGCACAATAAACACACAGGAAACACATCACGCTAGATTCTAAAGTCAATTACATTCATGTAAATCCAGAGTAAAATGACAAATGTACTGAAGTTTTTGCAGGGATTGTCCTTTGTTTTTCTAAAAGCACGACAGGGCACTTTGAGAGTAAGTAAGGGATGTCTTCCCCAGCCCACTCTCCAGTTTGGAAAAGGTATTTTTTTAAATATTTATTTTTTGCTGCTGTTTTATAATACAACGGGTACCGTTAAAACAATCCTTTAGATTTTTACCGCGAAGCAAGATATTACTGGTTTCCTTATACTAAGAGATCTGATCCAGCTCCTATTGACATCAATTGATGTCAATGAAAGTTGGATCAGAGCCATAATGAGACATCTGTCAGAAACTGTGATGGGGATGGTCATGCCTAGTGGTCAGAGCCGGCGCAGCCAGGCCTAGTGGTCAGAGCCAGAATCGGGAGCCTAGAGCAATGTTGGAGTGAGGCTGGAGCAAGAGCAGGTCTGGAACAGGACTAGGAACAGGGCTGGAGCAAGAGCAAGTCTGGAGCAGGCTAAGGCTTGGGGAGTTCGTTGCCACTGTGAGGCAGGAGTGAGTTCCAAGCCCTGGAGTGATGTTGAGCAGAGTGAACTGCTGTTCCCCGTGTGGCTTATATACCTGGTCTGCCAGTCACATGACCTGTTCTGGCTTATGAACTGGCTGGAGCCTAGCACAGGAGTGGCCCATCACCTTATAGTATCCACCTCTGGTCTTGTGTCTTTTACTGAGAGTTTAAGCTCTTTGGGGCAGAGACCCTCTTTTTGTTGTGTGTTTGTACAGTGTTATGTTCACAGTATACACACAGAGAAGTTGGATAAAAACATAAAATACTCTTGCTGGAAGGTGCAAGGTAGACACCAAGAACCCCAAAACAGAGAGAGACAAAACAGGCTGCTCCCTAAGGTAGGGAGGCATAACTTGCCCGACCTTGTTCCAGGCTGGCTCTTTACAGACTGACTCTGATTGCACGCTTCCTTGCAGAGCCCCCTAGCCTGCAACCCGGACCAGGCAACTCCCCACTCTTAAAGTGATAGGTTGCAATTCCAATACAGTCCTCAATACACCACACAGAGCACAATGAAGTCCTGGTCCATGATAGGAGTTTCTAGGTGCTATCACAATACAAACAACTAATAAACAACAACAACAACAGTCACTAGTGTTTAATATTTCTGCCATGTAAATTACATGGGTCGGACTCACTGCACCTCTGAGGCCACAGAAGGAAACGGGACTGAGTCTATTAATGCTGCCCACACCACAAATGAACCCAGCCCTGCTCTGCACAGAGATAATGCAACAAAAGGAGCCTTTGAGAAGGTCTTTGCCTTTGGAGCAGGCACCTGAGAGATCCTGTCACCAAAGCACATTTGTTTCCAGGAGACACACAGGCAATGCAGGAGAATTATTATTGCAATCAAAAACCCATGGAGTTACAGCAGATCAGAGCAAAACAATTCCAGTTCTATCAAGCACGGGAAATCCCCGGAACAATTTAACAGAGCATGTTCCCCATGGTTTAATATGAAGCGGGGACTGTTCACATTCAATACAGTGGAGAGGGAAGACTCAGACTAAGCCAAGAGAGCTAGAGGAATGCCATTACTGGCAAGATCTCAATCTGAGCCCATCAGAGCATTCCTCTGACACATAGCACTGGGCACCAGAACCAGCTACAAGAAGCAACCTCTCTGGACACAGGCATTGATCCCATGGACCTGCTTTTTATTGTTTTTACACACACACAAGCCAACACTTCTGCTTAGATTGGGGTGGTGAGGGAAGAAGATAGATATTAGATAGCTAGATATTAAAAGAATTGCCTGTTCATTACACTAGACATGAGGCACCTACATAACATAACATAAGAACGGCCATACTGGGTCAAACCAAAGGTCCATTTAGCCAGTATCCTATCGACTGACAGTGGCCAATGCCAGGTGCCCCAGAGGGAGTGAACCTAACACGTAATGATCAAGTGATCTCTCTCCTGCCATCCAGCTCCACCCTCTGACAAACAGAGGCTAGGGACACCATTCCTTACCTATCCTGGCTAATAGCCATTACCGGACTTAACCTCCATGAATTTATCCAGTTCTCTTTTAAACGCTGTTATTGTCCTAGCCTTCACAACCTCCTCAGGTAAGGAGTTCCACAAGTTGACTGTGCGCTGTGTGAAGAAGAACTTCCTTTTATTTGTTTTAAACCTGCTGCCCATTAATTTCATTTGGTGGCCCCTAGTTCTTGTACTATGGGAATAAGTAAATAACTTTTCCTTATCTACTTTCTCCACATCCTCTATCATATAACGTGATTTTAGTCAATTAGGCAATAACGTGCCATCGCTGGTAAATTGTGGGTCCGGCTGGAGAATCTTGCCTGTATGCTCGGGGTTCTACTGATCGCCATATTTGGGGTCGGGAAGGAATTTTCCTCCAGGGTAGATTGGCAGAGGCCCTGGAGGTTTTTTGCCTTCCTCCGCAGCATAGGGCAGGGGTCGCAAGCTGGAGGATTCTCTGCGACTTGAAGTCTTTAAATCACGGTCTGGAGACTTCAACAGCTGAGATAAGGGAAATTGGGTGGGTCAGCTTTTGTGGCCTGCATCATGCGGGAGGTCAGACTAGATGACCATACTGGTCCCTTCTGACCTTAAAGTCTATGAGTCTATATCCCCCCTTAGTCTCCTCTTTTCCAAGCTGAAAAGTCCTGGCCTCTTTAATCTCTCCTCATATGGGACCCGTTCCAAACCCCTAATCATTTTAGTTGCCCTTCTCTGAACCTTTTCTAATCCCAGTATATCTTTTTTGAGATGAGGAGACCACATCTGTATGCAGTATTCAAGATGTGGGCATACCATCGATTTATATAAGGGCAATAATATATTCTCCGTCTTATTCTCTATCCCCTTTTTAATGATTCCTAACATCCTGTTTGCTTTTTTGACTGCCTCTGCACACTGCGTGGACGTCTTCAGAGAACTATCCACGATGACTCCAAGATCTTTTTCCTGATTTGTTGTAGCTAAATTAGCCCCCATCATATTGTATGTATAATTGGGGTTATTTTTCCCAATGTGCATTACTTTACATTTATCCACGTTAAATTTCATTTGCCATTTTGTTGCCCAATCACTTAGTTTTGTGAGATCTTTTTGAAGTTCTTCACAGTCTGCTTTGGTCTTAACTATCTTGAGCAGTTTAGTATCATCTGCAAACTTTGCCACCTCATTTTTACCCCCTTCTCCAGATCATTTATGAATAAGTTAAATAGGATTGGTCCTAGGACTGACCCTTGGGGAACACCACTAGTTACCCCTCACCATTCTGAGAATTTACCATTTATTCCTACCCTTTGTTCCGTCTTTTAACCAGTTCTCAATCCATGAAAGGACCCATGACAACTTAATTTACGTAAGAGCCTTTGGTGAGGGACCTTGTCAAAGGCTTTCTGGAAATCTAAGTACACTATGTCCACTGGATCCCCCTTGTCCACATGTTTGTTGACCCCTTCGAAGAACTCTAATAGATTAGTAAGACACGATTTCCCTTTACAGAAACCATGTTGACTTTTGCCCATCAATTTATGTTCTTCTATGTGTCTGACAATTTTATTCTTTACTATTGTTTCAACTAATTTGCCCGGTACTGATGTCAGACTTACCGGTCTGTAATTGCCGGGATCACCTCTAGAGCCCTTTTTAAATATTGGCGTTACATTAGCTATCTTCCAGTCACTGGGTACAGAAGACGATTTAAAGGACAGGTTACAAACCATAGTTAATAGTTCCGCAACTTCACATTTGAGTTCTTTCCAACATTTGAGAACTCCCCCCTTGTGGGTTCCCATACCAGCTGCTCCAAGAAGCAGTCATTTAAAGTATCGAGAAATTTTGTCTCTGCATTTCGTCCTGAGGTGACATGTTCCCAGTCAATATGGGGATAATTGAAATCCCCCAATATTATTGAGTTCTTAATTTTGATAGCCTCTCTAATTTCCCTTAGCATTTCATCATCACTATCACTGTCCTGGTCAGGTGGTCGATAATAGATCCCTAATGTTATATTCTTATTAGAGCATGAAATTACTATCCATAGAGATTCTATGGAACATGTGGATTCACTTAAGATTTTTACTTCATTTGATTCTACATTTTCTTTCACATATAGTGCCACTCCCCCCTCCCGCACGACCTGTTCTGTCCTTCCGATATATTTTGTACCCCGGAATGATTGTGTCCCATTGATTGTCCTCAGTCCACCAGGTTTCTGTGATGCCTATTATATCAATATCCTACTTTATCACAAGGCACTCTAGTTCACCCATCTTATTATTTAGACTTCTAGCATTTGTGTACAAGCACTTTAAAAACTTGTCACTGTTCATTTGTCTGCCCTTTTCTGATGTGTCCGATTCTTTATGTGAATGTTTCTCATCTGATCTGGCCCTTACATTATCCTCTTCCATCCTCTGCTCCTGACTATAACCTAGAGAATCTCTATCAATAGACTCTCCTCTAAGAGAAGTCTCTGTCCGATCCACGTGCTCCTCTGCAGCAGTCGGCTTTCCCCCATCTCCTAGTTTAAAAACTGCTCTGCAACCTTTTTAATGTTAAGTGCTATTATATGGCATACACCTGGCTGATTTTTCACCAACTATCATTTTGCTGGTGTCCAGTGTATGCCGGTGAGTGGATTTCATTAACTGAATAGTCATTTGTGTTCTGACTCCCATTAAGTTTTCATAACTTCACCACTTCTGATCCAATAATGAAGTAATTAAAAATACTTTACGACTTAGTATAAATCCTCATCTTTCAGCTCAAGATCTGGGGCATTCATACCAGATACAAAACCATTCCATCGCAGGCAATCTGTGCTCAGGAGAGGCACAGAAGGATGGTCCAGGGTGCAGGATTGCATGGTCTAGTAGGGTTACCACCTGTCCGGGTTCTACCCGGACAGTCCAGCTTTTGACTTCTGTGTCAGGGCGCCATTTAGGGTTGCCAGGTGCCTGGTTTTCCACCAGAGTCTTTTTGAGTGGAGCAGGGGCGGGGCCTTGGGGGAAGAGGTGGAGCAAAAGGCGGAGCCTCGAGGGAAGAGATGGGGCAGGAGCGGGGCTTTGGGGGGGAATAAGCAGGGCAGGGCCTCTGGGATCCGGTTACCAGCGATTAGAAAGGTGGCAACCCTATGGTCTAGATCAGTGGTTCTTAACCTGAGGCCCAGCTGTGTGCTACAGGGCGGTGGGGTCCAGGGCCAGGGCTGCCATGCAGTGTGGTCTGGATCAGGGCTGCTACCCGGCACCACACAACAGAATACAGGTTCGGGGCTGCCGCTCAGCCCCCCGTAGCGGGGTCAGGGCTGTCACCCAGCCCCCTGTGGCAAGGTCCGGGGTTGGGGCTGCTGCCCGGGCCCCACACAGCAGGGTCCGGGGTTGGAGTCGAGGCTGCCACTTGTCCCCACACGGCGGGGATGGGGGTTGGTGGTGGGGTCAGCCGCCCGGCCCCACACAACAGGGTCTGCGGTGAGGGCTGCCGCCCGGCCCCACACAACAGGGTCCGGGGTTGTGGTCGGGGCTACTACCCAGCCCCCTGCGGCAGGGTCTGGGGTTGGAGCTGCCACCCGTCCCCACACAGCAAGGTCTGGGGTCAGGGGCGAGGCTGCAGCTTATCCCCACATGGCGGGGGTCGGGGTTGGCGGTGGGGTTGGGTCGGGGCTGCCGCCCAGCACCACGCAACAGAAACCGGGGTCGGGGCTGCCGCCCAGCCCCCTGCAGCAGGGTCCGGAGTTGTGGTCAGGGCTGTCAGGCAGTGGGGTCAGGTCGGGGCTGCCACCCGGGCCCCACTCAGCAGGGTCTGGGGTGGGGGCCACCTTATGTCTTGTTCATATTACTGTGAGAATGCCCCTACCCAATAGCTCTAGGTGCGTCTACAGCACTAAACGAATCACATCATAGATAAATTAAACAAACCAACCCCCAGTCCAATCAACCTAAACAAATCCAGCTGTTCAGCCAGAGCAATGGAATACAGAAATACTTAAGCCTATCTCCAAACCGCTCTTTCAATAATGTTCCCCCATCACTATTTTCCAGGGTGTTAAGAATCTCTACAGTAGGCAAGGAGCTAAAATGGCTTATTAATTTTTATATACACACACATATATATATATACACACATACACACACACACACACACACACACACACACACACACACACACACTTATTTCCCTCCAGACCATTTCCAGCATACGAACACTCACCCCATCAGCACAATGGTGGCCCTCTGAAAGCTATCACAGAGTGATCTGGTTTTCCTTCCTTTCCCTTCAGATCAGCTCCCCGAGGAATTTTTCAAAAAGTCAAATCGCGTTTTTTATTCCGCGATTCCATCTCCTCATCTCCCAAAATTAAGAGCAATCCTAAGAGTTCCTTGGCAAACACTTCAAAGAAAACATCTGGGAAGTATGTGGGATAAGGAACACAGGTCAGCAATGAGATGTTTCTTCAGCTCTTGCTGGTTAGCGAACAACATGCTTTATCGCTTTCAAACCCAGGGTAAAAATGAGAGCAAGCTCTGTAAGCATCACAGACACACAGAGCGAGGGTGTTATGCTTAGCTCACAACTGGATTTGTCTCTGTTGTGACCGTTACAAAGAATAGCTTTGAAGTTTGGGAGGCTTCAAAGGGGCTGCAGTTGGTATTTGAGTTCCAGACAGCATTTGTCGAGAAGATTAAATTATTCACATTCTGAAGAACTCACCAGTTGCTCAGTGTCCCTAGCCTCTGTTGCCAGAAGCTGGGAGTGGACAACAGGGGATGTATCACTTGCTGATGACCTGTTCTGTTCATTCCCTCTGGGGCACCTGGCATTGGCCACTGTTGAAAGACAGGATCCTGGGCTAGATGGACCTTTGGTCTGACCCAGTGTGGCCATTCTGATGTTCTCTCTCCTTTGCTTTTTATTTAAATACACGTGTCAGCTTTTCAGACTGAAACCATTCCACCGCGGGAAGGCTGTGATAGCACAGGCTGCTGCTGCTGCATAGCTCTTGACAGAGCCCTTTTCCTGTCCTTTCAGGCTGTTGGTGCCATTTAGCCTAGTACTCTCCTTTCTATGGCCCTGGCGGGGAAGGGAGTGGATGGTGGTGGTAACGCAGCTGGGATGTTCAGGGCTGGGTTGCTCCACATGTGCTACAGATGGCGCAGGGCCTCTTCTCTCCCAGCTGCCAGTCATGGCACCGAACTAAGCACTCCCTCAGAGGAGAGTGCACAGATCTTCTCGCCTGCCTGCCATGCTGTGATGGTCATGGAGACAGTGAACAATGCGGACACTGAAAGCACCCTCCACCTCAGAGCCCGCTGAAACGAAGGAGGCAGTGTGCACAACACGGCTATTGTTTCACGCTCTTTGCGAACACAGCCTGACACCTCAGCCCTTGTTAGACTTGCTTCAAGTCCTGAAGATGCATCCATGGATTCTCTGCAACCATAAGAGCTAAAGACTAGCTCAGCGGTTCTCAAACTGTGGGTCGGGACCCCAAGGTGGGTCCCAACCCCGTTTTAATGGGGTCGCCAGGGCTTGCATAAGATGGGCCTGGGGCCGAAGGCTTCAGCCCTGGGTGGCAGGGTTCAGGTTACAGACCCCCCACCTGGGGCTGAAGCCATTGGGCTTTGGCCTCCCTGTCCATGGCAGTGGGGCACGGGATGAGGCTTTGGTCCCCTTGCCCAGGGCAGCGGGGTTTGGGTGGGCTCAGGCTTTGGTTTCCCCTCGTGGGGTCGTGTAGTTAATTTTTGTTGTCAGAAGGGGGTCGCAGGGCAATGAAGTTTGAGAACCGCTGGTTCATTGTGGCTTTAGGAAAGCAGAGACTCTGGAGAACAACTGAGAGGTCTGCCTGCACCTCTTCAGCCATTCCTTCGCCCCGGCTTTTGGAAACAATGATCTACTGCCAGGTCCCTACAGACAGAGCTCCTAGCAGCTTTGCTCTTCCGTTAGCATGTGCAAGCATCCAAAGTCCTGAATCACTGGGGTACTTCAGCCTTCCCTTGAATTCAACCTAAAAAAAGCATGCTCCCGACTACAAAGCTGAGCACCCCTTTCACGCCGGCTGAACAGTCTTCACCACAACGTTAACTGCAGCCTTCAGATCTGCTCACGCCCAGAGCAGTCACTGCCTGAAGACTTAACTGAGAACCTCACTTGCCCAATCCCCACAGCCTCCCAAACCCATCAGTCAAACACCAATAGCTTTGCAGATAGCCCAGAAAAATGTATGAGCTTCCTCCGTTTGCAGGGAGTTGTAAGGCACGGGGTGAAAACTGAAATAACAACAAAAGGCCTAGGAGGGTGTAGTTGCTCTTTGTCTTCCTTTCCCCTCCTCCCCAATTCATGTAACACGCCGTATAGCAGCAAAGGGCTCACATTCCATTCTCCTATGCCAAAGGCTAACCCATAATTAAAGTAACGCACAGATTCAACAATGAAACTGCACAATGAGCATACATGAATATGCCCCATTAGGGTACCTCTCACAGCACAAGTGTTGCCGTACAGCAACTGTAAGCTCTTCTCAACCCCAGATGCCAAACAAGACCATATCCACATAACAAAGGAGAAGCCCAGTTTCCTTTTCTAGCTGTTGTTTGACCCCTCACAGTCAACAACTGCTAGAAGGAATATGGGTTTGGGTAAAATGTAATCTATTTGCTAAGCATGCATACAGAAATAATAATGGGCGTTATTGAAGCTGTAACAGCAAGCAGAAGAATTAAAACATGTATTAAAAATAGGCTTGGGTATAGGTTTTAAGTACTGTATTAAGCATTAAAGGGTTTAGAGTGAGGCTCTGTAGAAGCTGGCAGTTTGCATAAGCTAACATAAGTAATATGTGCTTCGCCTAAGGATATAAAATTTAGCAATATGTATCTTGTAGTAGTTTAGCAATGTATTCTGTGATAAATAGCTAACCCAAAAACAAATTTATGGTAGCATCTTAGAGTATTTTTGCAATAAGGTAATCATGGAGCTAACAGTTGTAATGTAACGAAACTACATAGACTTTAATTGTTGCAAGAGGCTTCTGTCAGTGGTCGGAAGTTTAACTATGGTTACTGGAATACCACGCATGGGCAAGGGTCAAAACCTTATCAAATATGGTTGCAGACATGTGTGGGTAGATAGAAAAAGGTGTATAATAGATGTGGTTATCCATCCTATTATTGGGATACTGGGGGATGACATGGGACACCCGTGTAGGCAGTCTGGAGGAGGCTGCAGGAGGTGAGTCATGAGAGGATATATTTTAAATCAAGTCCTCCTGCCTCCCAGACCTTCCTTATCCCAGCTGTGAACTTGCCATGTGGTACAACCCTGGCATGTTTGACTGATTGGGGTTTCTTCCACTCCCAATGCTTTGGCACAAGACCAAGCAGCTGTTTTTTGTAATTGAAAGATGGGGGCTTGGCAGCAGATAAAATGGAAGAACCAGGAGGCGGCCTCCATTCATGCCATGTGGTCTTTAAAGAACAGACATAGAGAACGACATACCCCCTAGAACAAGTGACATCCTCTGGCCTCAGGTACCAAGTGGTACAGCAGGTTGTTTGGCGTTTTCTGTTTGTTTCGTAAGATGCCGTGGTGATGGGCATGCTATGAGAACCTGACCAGGATCACTTGATAATTATTTGTTCTGTTCATTCACTCTAAAGCACCTGGCATTGGCCCAAGCCTGGCCTTACCATGAGGCAAACTGAGGCAGCCGCCTCAGGTGCCAGACTGTGGGGGGAGCCACTAGGACCCAGAGTGTAGAAAATTGTGTCTGCTGCTGGTGCATATGTATTCTCTCTGCTCTAGCTGCACAGAGATGGTGGAGTGCTGTGCTGGAGGAAGGAGGGCACAAGAGACATAACAGGCAGGTAGGAGAAAAGGTGAGAGGGAATAACAGAAAGCAGCAGGAGCTGCAGGGAGAGAGAGGAGGAGGAGCCTCTTATGTACCTCTCTAGCATCCCCAGGAGCCTGGACTGATTAACACCAGTTTCTCAGGGAGCTTCCTGTTTCCTGCTGCTTCCCTGAACCCACTTGCGGAGAACAGGCAGTCAACTGAAGTAGTAGGAGCCAGTTAGGCCCTTAAGACGCTGATATCTTCCCTCACTCAGGCCGTGCTACCAGCCTCCTTATTTGTCCCCTTCCATTGAGTGTTGAGAGCCACTATAGCTGGCACAGAACAGCAGTCATGAGTGAAAGAAGAAAACGCCCCTCTGGGGCAGCATTCAGAAAAGAAAGAAAGCAAAGGAAGCTTTTCTATCTAAGCAGGAAGGAGCTCTCCTGAGATACATAGACACAAATGTTCACGGTGAGCCTTCCGGCCCCAGCGAGGATGAGAATGGTGAGGAGATGCCTCATCTTCCAGTTAGTCAGAGTGCAGGTGACCTGGCAGCTACTGCAGCATCCATATCTCCATCTCAAATGGATGTAACCACGCACATTCCTGAAGAAAAGTGTAGATCAGAGAAGAGTGTGATGGAGGCCCAAGAAACAGCTGCTGATGAGTTTAGTTCCTTAAGTCTACATGATCCAGGATTGTGGACCCACTTGAGCAGTAGCCTGAGGGACTTCCTTGTACTGCATGGGCCACAGCAAGTGAAAAACTTCATGTTCCCCAAAGACAATGAAAATAGAAGTTTCCATCCAACACAGTACTGGCGTGAAATCCCCAATGGTGACAAAGTAGAGAGGCCCCCCAGCTCCCCCCTTGCCATGCTCGGGCTCTGCGGCTCCCGGGCATGAGAGTCGCCGCCGGGGCGCGGGGCCCTGAGACTGCTCTGGGAGGGGCAGCGGTGGCTCACACTCCCGGAAGCCACAGAGCCCGAGCATGGCAAGGGGGGAGCTGGGGGGGCACACGGGGGCCTCTGCCCGCATGCATCTGCTGCAGGAGCCCCCAGGAGCCCCCAGACGGCAGCTCCTCCCTGCCGAGCTGCTGCAATGGCCCAGGCTCGGCAAAGCCAGTGAGTGGACTCGGGGCGGGGGCTGCCAGGGTGGGGAGGGCTCGCGGGGGGGCTGTGCACCCTCCAGGGGAGTTCAGGGGGCAGGGAGGGGGGAACCTGGTCTGGGGAGCAGCCCCTGGGTACGGCTGGCCCCTGGGCATGGCTGGGCCCTGGGGTCTATAAAGGCTCGTTGGAATTTGCCCCTCAATGAACCGATGTTACGGGGGGGGGGGGCGCGCAGGGGAACGCAAGGTGGAAGTTTCACCTAGGGCACAAAATATCCTTGCACCGGCCCTGCTCATTGCCATTGTGGGAATGCTTGCTACCCAAAACCTAGCACTGCCTGGCACTTCAGATCAGCTGTATGTGCCAAACAATGGAAACTTCCTTAAAATTGTGGAGCTGATGGCTGAGTTTGATGCTGTACTCCAGGAGCATCTAAGAAGAGTCCCCACCCAAGAAATGTACACACACCACTACCTTGGAAAAACAATTCAAAATGAGATCAGACAGTTACTGGCAACAAAAGTCTAACAGAAGATTGTGGCAGATTTGAAGCCAGCAAGATATTACTCTGTTATTCTGGACTGCACACCTGACATCAGCCATACGGAACAAATGACTTTAATGGGGCGTTTTGGAACAATGGCAAATTTTGAAGCAACATCTGGGAACATTCTCTCTGACACTGAAACCACTGAGTGCCACACGATGGAAAGTCGAGTGGAGGCGATAAAGCCTATCAAACACCACATTGGGAAGACAGATGATGCCATAGTTGCCATTATGGAGGATAATGCTATGACAGGAACTGTTCTTGGGAGAACAGTGGCACCATACACACCACTGCCAGCCAATCCCGTTTACTGTGATCATTATTCAGATGTGAGACATGGTAAATCCAAAGATACCCCACTGACTTTCAGCCTCTTTGCGGCTGAAACACAGCTTGCTTTTGACTTTACAATGCTGGCCATTGGGATAAAGGTTTCCTTCATGGTGTGGAACGACACCCACATCTTCCACTTGCCTCAGAAGGAGAAACCCCCTTAAAGCTTTAATGGATCTGTTTAGTGTCGAGTGGCTTGGAATCCCTCCAGCTAGCTCTGGAACCTTGCACTGGGGTTGATTTCCTAATGCTAAATTCAGATGCTGTGCATTTCCAGGAAGCATCATGGAATGGTTGCAGATGTGCCGAAGTGCTGGCTTAGCCAAGGGCAAAGTGAGGGTTTAGAGAGAATGGCCAGAAAAAAGGGCTCTGAATATATTGATTGGCAGAGTGGAATAGCCTGCTGGGTGCCCTGAAAATTACGTTCTTCTACACCCTATTCACTGCTTCAGGCTGCAGAAGGCAGGACTGTGTAGAGGAGAGAAAAAAGCTGTGTGCACTTGGATGTCAGGGAGATGCAAGCTTCAGTAGCCGGCTTCAATCCCTTGCACTTCAGAGCCTAGATTGTTTAAACCTTCCTCCTGTTAGTGGATGGGATTATTAGTAGAGCCCTGCGCAGGTACAAAATTTGTATCCATATCCAATCCACGATCCGCAAACATGGTCCGCTCTAGTCCCATTCAGCTAGGTGTCTTGCCAAGGAGCATAGTCTAACCCTGTGGAGATTCTGTTCTAAGAACAGAAGAATGGCCATACTGGGTCAGACCAATGGTCCATATAGCCCAGTATCCTGACTTTAGATGGTGGCCAATGGAGGACCGGCCCACAACATTTTAGCACCTGAGGCCCCATGCCCCCTTGCTTGGACCAAAACTTTGAAAGGTCTCAATTCTGCCTTCTTCCTGTTCTACTCCTCTCATGGTACTGCTCTGCTTCCTACCCCAATAAAGGAGAACTAACAACTTAAAATGCCTTGTTCAAAAATGTTAAGTAACACTTAACTTTCAAACACCTGAACAGCAAACGTAACTTTTCTTGTCTGCATAGTAAACACTGGCATTTTTATCTGTTTGAATAATCAAAGTGGTGCTTTCCGTGCCTTCTTGGTTGCAAAGATTTTTAACTGCTTCCTGCTGAAGGTCCACAGTCTGGGCCAGCTCATGCTCTATTGAGATGGTTGAAAGGCCGACCAGCCTCTCCTGTGTCATTGCGGTGTGTAGATATGTTTTTATTAACTTCAGCTTGGAGAAGCTGCGTTCTCCACTGGCAACTGTTACAGGAAGTGTTAGACGTATGCGCAGAGCAACAAAAGCATTTGGAAAGAGGGTGGACATCTTATTTCTTCACATATATTCCAGAACAGCCTTTGGAGTTGATTCTGCTGAAATGTATCTTGAAAGGGCTTTCAGTTCATCACCTAAATCACTCGCATCGATATCGCTCATGTCATCATGTGTCAACACTGTCTCTAATGCCCTGCATTGCTGGTGTAGGTCTTCTTCAGGTATAGTGAGGGGTTTTGGAATATCATACAACATCCCAAATACACTGCTGTGTTCCTTGAGCTGCAGGAAACATTCTTCAACTGACTGTATTGCACAATCTAGCACCTGGTTAAAGAATTCAACTTTGAATTGTTGTTTGGGGTCTCTTATGGGATTATCCCATGCCTCGTAATCAAAATGTCTTCTTCTTCAGTGACTCTTGTATTCTTGAATGGGTGGAAAAATAGCTTCAGTGTGAAATTCCTCTGCCAAATTCTGTGCACTCTTCAGAACATTTTGAAATCCCTCATCTGACCAGTAAGACTGTAGGTATGACTTTGCTTTGTCCAGCTGTTCCATTGCTCCAGATATAGCAAGGTCAACACCTTGGAGTCTCTTGCTTACAACAGTTATTTCAAACAGTATGTCATGCCACAACACTAAGCCACACAGAAATTTGAAGTTATGTATGTTTCTGGTGATTCCATTTCCCTCTGCCACTGTTCTTCCACAGACAGTTCCTGTCATAGCATTATCCTCCATAATGGCAACTATGGCATCATCTATCTTCCCAATTTGGTGTTTGATGGGCTTTATCGCCTCCACTTGACTTTCCCATCGTGTGGAACTCAGTGGTTTCAGTGTCAGAGAGGATGTTCCCAGATGTTGCTTCAAAATTTGTCATTGAGTTGATGCAGAGAAAAATACATAGATGCTTTGAATTACATTAAAAAATTCAGCAGCCTCACTAGAAGCTGATGCTGCACCACTGACCACCAAGTTCAATGAATGAGAACTGCATGGGACAAAAAAAGCTCGAGGGTTTAACTCTCGGATCCGTGTCTGCACTCCCCTGTTCTTTCCTCTCATGTTGGCACCATTACTGTAGCCATGACAGCTATCGCAATTCCCATATCTTCCAGCTTTTTAAGAAGCACATTTGTCATACCAGCTCCTGTAGTATCATCAATGTCAATAAATTCTAGAAAATGACTGTCAGAGTCACTATTGCAGGGACATTTTCACTAGGTTCTGTTGTTGTTACAAAACGCACCAGTAAAGTCATTTGTTCTGTATGGCTGATGTCAGGTGTGCAGTCCAGAATAACAGAGTAATATCTTGCTGGCTTCAAATCTGCCACAATCTTCTGTTTTACTTTTGTTGCCAGGAACTGTATGATCTCATTTTGAATTGTTTTTCCAAGGTAGTGGTGTGTGTACATTTCTTGGGTGGGGACTCTTCTTAGATGCTCCTGGAGTACAGCATCAAACTCAGCCATCAGCTCCACAATTTTAAGGAAGTTTCCATTGTTTGGCACATACAGCTGTTCTGAAGCACCACGCAGTGCTACGTTTTGGGTAGCAAGCACTCTAACAATGGCAATGTGCGTTTTCAGAACATTTTGCCAGTAAAGAGACTCTGATGCAATCTTCTCTTGATGCTGATCATCTGTGGTGGCCTTTAACCTTAGTCTCATCTCAAGCTGTTTCCACCTATGGAATGCTCTCTGTTCATTTGCTGCTTTCTCATGGCATGCCAGATTTCTAGCCAGATTTTTCCAGTCCTTTGTTCCTGTAGAACCCAATGTGGCTGGAACATTAGACTGAAAGAGTTTGCAACAAAAACAGTATGCAGCATACTGGGTTTTTGAGTACATAAGCCATGGCCTCTCCACTTTGTCACCATTGGGGATTTCACGCCAGTCATGGTGTTGGATGGAAACTTCTACTTTCATTGTCTTTGGGGAACATGAAATTTTTCACTTGCTGTGGCCCATGCAGTACAAGGAAGTCCCTCAGGCTACTGCTCAAGTGGGTCCACAATCCTGGATCATCTAGACTTAAGGAACTAAACTCATCAGCAGCTGTTTCTTGGGCCTCCACCACACTCTTCTCTGATCTACACTTTCCTTCAGGAATGTGCATGGTTACATCCATTTGAGATGGAGATATGGATGCTGCAGTAGCTGCTAGGTCACCTGCACTCTGACTAACTGGAAGATCAGGCATCTCCTCATCACTCACATCCTCGCTGGGGCCGGAAGGCTCACCACGAACATTTGTGTCTATGTATCTCAGGAGAGCTTTTAGATAGAAAAGCTTCCTTTGCTTTCTTTCTTTTTCTGAATGCTGCCCCAGAGGGGCGTTTTCTTCTTTCACTCATGACTGCTGTTCTGTTCCAGCTATAGTGGCTCTCAACACTCAATGGAAGGGGACAAATAAGGAGGCTGGTAGCACGGCCTGAGTGAGGGAAGATATCAGCATCTTAAGGGCCTAACTGGCTCCTATTACTTCAGTTGACTGCCTGTTCTCCTCAAGGGGGTTCAGGGAAGCAGCAGGAAACAGGAAGCTCCCTGAGAAGATGGTGTTAATCAGTCCAGGCTCCTGGGGGTGCTAGAGAGGTACATAAGAGCCCGGGCAGCTCCATGCACCAGCGCAGCAAGCGTGTGCCTGGGGCGGCAAGCCGCAGGGGGTGGCCTCTCGGTCACTGTGAGGGCTGCAGTGAGGCCGCCTTTGGCGGCATGCCTGCGGGAGGTCCACCAGTCCCGCGGATTTGGCAGCAATTCGGCAGCAGGGACGCCGAAGGTGTGGCACCAGTGGACCTCCCGCAGGCATGCTGCCAAATCGGCGTGACCAGCGGACCTCCCACAGGCGCACCACCGAAAGCCACCTGACTGCCGTGCTTGGGGCGGCAAAAACATAGAGCCACCCCTACGTAAGAGGCTCCTCCTCCTCTCTCTCCCTGCAGCTCCTGCAGCTTTCTGTTATTCCCCCTCACCTTTTCTCCTACCTGCCTGTTATGTCTTTTGTGCGCTCCTTCCTCCAGCACAGCACTCCACCATCTCTGTGCATCTAGAGCAGGGAGAATACATATGCACCAGCAGCAGACACAATTTTCTACACTCTGGGTCCTAGTGGCGCCCTCCCCCCTCCCACCCACCCACAGTCTGGCACCTGAGACAGCCGCCTCAGTTCGCCTCATGGTAAGGCCAGCCCTGGCTGCAGAGTGCCTAGCAGTTCTGAAAGCACCCACTTACTTTTTACCGTACAGTGTGACACAGCTCGTAGGAAGAATGACCAACAAAGATAATAGGTCATTGACAGTGCTCTATTCACACATGTACACCAAGCATCACCCAATTCCTAACAGGCTCCAAAACAGCAGGGCCAGGTAAAGCACAGTACATCAAAATGTGTTACCGAGGGTCACTGCTAAAGTGCTCTTTCAAAGCATCCCTGAGCCATATAACTCCGTGTTGAGCTCTTCTAATATCCCATGTGTCTGGCTATTCAAACTCAGCAGATAGCTGCTCTGCCTCCACAGAAACTTTCCCCCTTTGCTTCACAGATATTATGTAGGACACAGCAAACAGCTATATCCATCGCAATATTTTTCTCACTGAGATCCAATCTTGTGAGTAAACAACACCAGCGACGCTTCTAATAATCAAAATCACATTCAACTGTCATAGAATCATAGAATATCAGGGTTGGAAGGGACCTCAGGAGGTCATCTAGTCCAACCCCCAGCTCAAAGCAGGACCAATTCCCAACTAAATCATCCCAACCAAGGCTTTGTCAAGCCGGGCCTTAAAAACCTCCAAAGAAGGAGACTCCACCACCTCCCTAGGTAACGCATTCCAGTGCTTCACCACCCTCCTAGTGAAATAGTGTTTCCTAATATCCAACCTAGACCTCCCCCACTGCAACTTGAGACCATTGCTCCTTGTTCTGTCATCTGCCATCACTGAGAACAGCCGGGTTCCATCCTCTTTGGAACCCCCTTTCAGGTAGTTGAAAGCAGCTATCAAATCCCCCCTCATTCTTCTGTTCTGGAGACTAAACAATCCCAGTTCCCTCAGCCTCTCCTCATAAGTCATGTGCTCCAGACCCCTAATCATTTTTGTTGACCAGACCCTGTCATTCTGCACCTGCTGAGCTGGTAGCTGAATCTTTCCTTGGTGCTGTCAAGGTGGCCAGTGTAGAGCTTCCTGAGTCAGGAGACTAAGGGGTAGACTGGGTCTCCCAGAATCACTACTGACATTTCAACATCGCCCATTGTAATCCACCACTCTGGAAATTCCTTGCTTGTAGCTTTCTGAACAGTCCTGTGTTCTTAAAGATGCAAGTGTCGTGCACCTTCCCTGACCAGCCAATACTGATGTCAGTGAAGCATTGTTCGTATAACCATAGAAAAGTAGCCAATTTTGTTGATGTACTCTGTGGCAAGGTGGCCTGGTGCCAAAATAGGGATATGCATGCCTTCCCTTGCCCACTGCAGTTCGGGAACCCCACTGCTGCAAATCGATCCACTGTGTGCTGCATGTTGCTGACAGCCACACTCCTGTCTAGCAAGAGGTAGTTAATCACCCCCATGCTTGCATAACAATGGCCCCCCATAGTGGATTTTCCAATTCCAAAATGATTTCCCACTGCCCAGCAGCAATCTGATGTTACAAGTTTCCACAGTACGATTGCCACCCGCTTTTCCACAGTCAGGGCGACTCTCATTGTGGTGTCCCTACGCTGGAAGGCTGGGGCAAGCTTGGCACACAGAGCCAGGAACGTGGCCTTGCTCATTCAAAAGTTCTGAAGCCGCTGTTTGTCATCCCAAACCTGCATTACAGTGCGATCCCCCCAGTTAGTGTTCATTTCTCAGGCCCCGCAGAAGCTCTCCACCACTGGCAGCTGCTCCATGCAAAATCTCAGCCCAAATAATTAAAGTTTGGCCAAGTTATTAGCAACTAAAATCAGAGGCTTTTAATGGTAAGTGTTGGGCAACTTATAACACAAACACACACATTTTAGAGCACATGCATTATGTAATATATGTATACATATATCTATTATGAAATATTAGGGTGACCAGATGTCCTGATTTTATAGGGGCGGTCCCGATTTTGGGGTCTTTTTCTTATATAGGCTTCTATTACCCCCCACCCCTTCTCCCAATTTTTCACACTTGCTGTCTAGTCACCCTATGAAATATATATATTTAATATCAAGTTTAAATATATTTCAACATTCATAGAATCATAGAATATCAGGGTTGGAAGGAACCTCAGGAGGTCATCTAGTCCAACCCCCTGCTCAAAGCAGGACCAATCCCTAGACAGATTTTTACCCCAGATCCCTAAATGGCCCCCTCAAGGATTGAACTCACAACCCTGGGTTTAGCAGGCCAATGCTCAAACCACTGAGCTATCCCTCCCCCCTAAGGCTTTTCTTTCATAATCCTGAAGCTCCTAGTTTCTTTCAGTTATTCGGATAACAAGTTTTTCTGCTTTTCTAGTAAAGAATGAGGGGAGAGAGAAGGAATGTTTACATGCTTATAGCAAAGAAAGTTTGTTACAAAACATGCATTGAGTTGTGCAGTCTGACCGCACATTTTTGGTTTAAAAATCCCACACTACAAAACAAACTCTAAAGGGCACCATTTGGATTTAAAAAACAGAAAGGCCCTCTCCCCCTAAAGTTCTCTGCTGCATTCCCTGGGGGTAGACACAGGTGCCCGTTTGTGAATCAGTTACAACCCCAGCTGCCAGGAAGATGACAATCCAGATCACACATATTGGAAAAACAAAAAGGAAGCAAGAAATAGCTCTCTCTCCATTGCTGATGCACTGAGGGCAAAGTCTTGTATTTAGTTGCCTTCGGAGATTTAACCCCTGAAATGCAGGAGCCCGGTGAGAGGGGTTGGCTTTTCATTTCTCTCTTTAGCCCAGGGTCTGTACACTGTGCATTGAGGAATTCAATGCTTATTCTGCAAGGGAGCATTACAGTGAGGTGGGGGATTGAGAGGGGACTTAAGAAAACACACACATGCACACAGTAGGTACACATCCTTCTCCCAACCCTGCCCTAAAGCTCTGATTAGCAAGGAGGTGAATGAACTCTGACTCACAGTGTGTGTTTTACCACATGTATTTCTAGAAATGATTATTGAAAACATGCCAAGAACCTTGTTGGCTGGTGAAAGGGGTCAACAGGAAGGAAAGGTACTAGAGCACCTGGGTGTTAGGCACCAAAATACCTTTAAAAACATGGTTCCTAGTGCACACTCCCTTTCGCTTTCATGCAGCGTTATATAGAGCTGGTCAGGAAGTTTTCAACAAAATGTGATTTCATTGAAAAATGCCAAGTCCAAAACCAAAACTGTTCCTTGGAAAGGGTTGGTTTCAACAAGCTTCCTGGGCACAAAAATAAATAAATAAATAAACAATAATAATTTTGAAATGTCACATTTGGACATTTTCAAAACGTCAAGTTTCAGCTCAAACTGATTCTAAAACAGGGTGAAGTAAAAAGACAAGAATCAAAACATTTCAATTTACCCGAACCAATATATTTTTGTTTGTCAGTTCATAAAAGTTTTCAAGATTGAATTTTCATTCCAAATTGGGATGGGACTCTGAAAATTCTCACGGGAAAAGTAAAACCATTTCCTGCCCAGCCCTCAAATTAAGGAAGAAATGAGAACAATATAAACACTCAGTGGTAATGCCAGCACCTGGGGGTGGTGAAAACCTCCCCAACTTGTGGGCTTTTTTTGATCATTGTGAATTAGATGCTGCTGAAATTGAAACACAGGCTGCGGGCATAACCGGCACTCCTTCGCTGCTGGCCCCCTGCACTTCCCCAGTGCAGAGTGCTAGTCCTGCCAGTTTGGGGGTTAGTTTTATGATGGTACAGAGACTCCAGGTGTCATGTGAAATGAGTTTGGAAGGACTGGATTTCAGATCTCCAGCAATATCTTCCCTCTCTAATCAGTAGAGCACTTAAGCACATGCTTACATCTAGGTGTGGAAGGATTCATTTTTTTTTATCAGTAGATGTCTTTAAACATTGATTTTAATATACACATAAACCAACAAAAAAAATTTCCATCCATATTCACTGAAATTTTCAGATAGGCAAAGTAAGAAAAGTGATGTGTGAGAACTTCTTAGAGTTTGAGTTAAGGATATTTCCTGTGTATATTTTGACATGTGATGTTGACAATATGTGTATCAATGGTTATAAAGCTTTAACCTTAAACATTGATATTATCTGTCAAAATTATTCAAAAGTAAAAACTGAATTCTGCCACACCTACTTCTGGCTCATTGACTTCAATGCAGCTGAAGCATGCACTTAATTGGGATAGACTTCAGTACGTGCACAAAGTTAAACAGGAGGATTACACCTTCCAGTAGGAAATCTTGTGCAGGACGACTTAGAGAAATCCAACACATAAAAGCCAAGACCATCATGTCTATTGCACACCTCTTCATGGGATCTCATCCTTATGCCTTCTACAGTTTTTCTAGGATGAAAACATAGTTAAAATAAAGGCTACAAGACACGCCCCCTAACAGGATAGATTTAGTGGTCAGGACTGTGCCAGTCCACAGTCTGAAATAGTGCAAGGCTGCCAATCTCAGAGGGCTCTCCATCCCCATCTCCTATTCATTGCATGTGTGCCACGTATATAATGATCCTGCTATCACAGCTGGGACATGGACAGTCAGAACTGGAGTTGGCAGCTAGGAGGCAGGCCAGGTCAGGATACCAAATCAGAGTCCAAGACAGGCCAGAGAGAAAAACAAGAGTCAGGTGTCAGGAGGCAAGCAGGGCCAGCTTACCAGGAAATCAGAGTCAGGCAGCAGGAACAGATAGCACAGGGGACTCAGCCCTAGGCATGGTTAACTCAGTTGCATAGACAACTTCCTGTTCCACTGCATGGAAATAAATATCTGGATCAATTCATAGTCCCAATTACAAACTGATAAAGATGCCATGAAATGGACATTCACACAATTCATACTCAAAATGGTATCAGAATACCTTTTGGAAAACACCATATAGACCCACAGAAAATGCTAATCTTTCTATGTTCAGTGTTGTTTTAGCCGTGTTGGTCTCAGGATATTAGAGAGACGAGGTGGGTGAAGTAATATATTTTACTGGACCAACTTCTGTTGGTGAGAGGAAGAAGCTTTTGAGCTTACACAGAGCTCTTCTTCAGGTCTGGGAAAGGGACTTGGAGTGTCACAGCTAAATACAAGGTGGAACAGATTGTATAGCATACGTAATTAACACATAGTCCTCAACCATGATGACTACATTAATGAGGCCAACCAGCAACTCTCCAATGTCACCTACTATAAAGAACACAAAGAAGACGCCACACCACAATTTACCCAGGAATTTAAGGATATCATCAAATCCTTCCCCAAACAACTCCAAGAGAACCTCTACAAACTCATCCTTCAAGAACTTACATGCAAGATACACACATAAGGAAACCCAGGCAGACCCATCATATCTGACCACTGTACTCTTACTGAGAGAACATTGCAATGGATAGAAACCAGCCTCAAACCACACACCACACAAAGGGCCAGCTTCCTGCAGGACACAACCAACTTCCTCCACAAACTTCGTAACATTTTCAACCTCCCTCAGAACACCATCTTTACCACCATGGATGTCACCTCCCAGTACATCAATATCCCCCACAATGATAGCGTAGCTGCCTGCCTCAAATACTTACAAGATAATGGACAACCCTCAGATATCCATTTTACATTCAACAACAATCACTTTGTCCAAACCATGGGAAACAGCCAGGGTACTGGGATGGCTCCCCAAAAAGCCAACTTCTTCATGGGCCATCTTGAAGAAGAATTTCTGGCCAAATGCATCACAAAACCAATGATAACCTGAGATACATCAATGATATTTTCGTCCTCTGGACAGATGACTTCAACTCCCTTATAGATTTCTACCACAACTTCAACAACCATGACCCATCTACCAAACTCTCTCTAGAACACTCTCACACCAGCAACAATTTCCTGGACATCACAATCAGCTTCCACACTGGAACCCTACAGATAACTACATACAAGAAACCCACAGATCACCACACCTACCTTCGTAAATCCAGCAACCACCCCAAACACACCAAGAAATCTGTTATCTACAGCCAGGCACTCAGATACACAAAATATGGTCTGAGGAGAAAGTCTAGGATATACACGTTAATGCACTCAAAACTGCCTTCACCAAACAAGGACACTCCACCAGAGAAATAGATCACATCATGGAATGGGCCACCCAAATACCCAGTGATAATCTGTTTCAGTACAGAAATAAACCCCACTCCAATCACACACCCCTAGTTGTCACCTATCACCCCACACTGGAACCCAAACAGGGTATCCCCAACAGTTACAACCTATACTCGACAGGGATCCTATCCTGAAAGAAATCTTTCCTGAACCCCAATTCTGGCCTTCAAACAACCCCCCAAACTCTCCAAGCGCATCATCAGAAGCAAGCTCCCCACAGACCAGGACACACCAACTCAAAGCAGCACCAGACCCTGCCAAAACAACAGATGCAAAACCTGCAAGCATAGCTCCACTGCTACAATGATCAACACCCGACACAATACACCTTTCAAGATCCATGGGCCCTACACATGCCTATCACAACATGTTGCGAACCTCATCCCATGCACTAAATACCCCAATGGTCACTATGTGGGTGAAATCAGACAGACAATCTCTACATTCTCAAATGAACTTAACACAGGAAAATGATAAAAGACAAAAACACCCTGTCACCTGTGGGTGAACATTTTTCACAAAGCGATTGCTCTATGTCTGACATATCAGTCTTCATCCTCAAAGGAGACCTGCACAACACTTTCAAAAGACGAACATGGGAGCTTGAATTCATGACTTTGCTAGATTTAGTGAAAATATGGGAGTTGTCCTACCAACTCTAAGAGGTTAATTATTTAAGAGAAAAAACTTTTGTAGTGATAATAAAGATAGCCCATTACAGACAGTTTGACAAGAGGTGTGAGAATACTTAACATGGGGAAATACATTCAATGTGTGTAATAGGTCCCATCTTTTCATGTTCTCTGTATGTGTATATATATCTCCTCACTATATGTTCCATTCTATGCATCCGATGAAGTGGGCTGTAGCCCATGAAAGCTTATGCTCAAATAAATTTGTTAGTCTCTAAGGTGCCACAAGTACTCCTGTTCTTTTCACCTTGAATGGTCCCTTGAAATATGTGTTAACTACTTATGATAATCTGTTCCACCTTGTATTTAACTCTTAGTACCTTTCCCAGATCTGAAGAAAGCTTTGTGTGGCTCGAAAGCTTCCTTCTCACACCAACAGAAGCTGGTCTAATATCACCTCAGCCACCTTTTTATAAGCTTTTTGAGGCTTGCTGTAGAATTGAATAAGAAATCACATCCTGGGTGTAGAATTCTACAGGAAGATGCAAAACAGGGCTAGAAAATGAAGATCTTTCTCTGTTAAATACTGTAAGTTTCTGCGGTAGTTTCTACCCTGTTTGATTCATTTAGAGCTGGTTAAAAAAGAAATGGCAGAGAGGGGGAAATTGTGACACCTCCCCCCCCCCCCCCCCCCCCACACACACAAAACTTCCCCTTTTTTTGAAATGTAAAATTCAAAAAGAGTTTTGACTAGTTCTATAATTGGATGGAAAATAGTCAGGGAAAAGGGGGAATTCAGAAATTTGCCAAAAAAAAATCCCATTTCCCCCCAAAACTTTGACATTAAAACAAATGTCAATTTGCTCTGGTTTTATCCCGGTTAAGTTCTGTAGGACTTTTTCATAAGCAGTATGGTCTTTGGCCCTACAAAATAGCCAAGATCATGCATGTTTGATGTGGTCTTGAGAAAAGAAATGAAGAGGGGAAAAATTAAGAAAACAGAGGAAAAGAAGGCAGAGAAAGAGAAATAGGGAAAAATAATCCATTTCTATTAATATTTGATTTCACAGGCAATGTCATATTCATTGGCATCAGGATTCAAATATTGGCTCCAAAAATCTGAAGACAAACACGACTCTCAGTCCAAGATGGGCTCAGCCCTTCATTGTGTATCTTTGAATATTTGTATAATTACTTGTACAGTGACAGGTTTTTTTTAAACCTATGCAGCCACCTGTACCACAGATATCCAAATCCAGAGTCAGAATCCTAGTCACAGCCAGGAAAAGGACAAGACTTTCCTCTCCTTGTTCAACAATTTATTACAGCACTGTACCTTGGTTCCCATCTACACCACTTTAACCCTTCTGCTGCTAGTGACTCTACCAGGGACATTCCACAGCCACACTGTACCTGCCCTGTGTTACTAAACCAAGAAACATAGGACCTACCATATCAAATCAGAGCAACGATCCATGTAATCTAGTACAGAGGTCTCAAACACGCAGCCTGCAGGTGGCATGCGGCCCGCGGAGTTATTTCCTGCAGCCTGCCGTAGGCGCCGACTCCACTGGCAGCCAAGCTCCCCTCTCCCTCCGCCCCCAACCATGTCATGTTCCCACTCCTCTGCCTACCTCCCAGTGCTTCCTGCCTCCAAACAGCTGTTTGGCGGCGCTTAGAACTTTCCAGGAGAGAGGGTGGAGGAGTGGGGATGCGGCACGCTCGGGGAGGAGATGGAGAAGAGGCGGGGCCAGGGCAGGAATTTGGAGAAGGGGTTGGAATGGGGGCGGGGAAGGGGTGGGAAGAGGCAGGGCAGGGGCGGGGCCTCATGGACTAGACAAGCAGTTTGAGCTATGAAGTTCAGCATGTATGATTCTTTGCTGTGAGTAGTTGGGAAGAATGTTTGTTAAAAGTGGCAACATATTTTGTATGAATAGTTACTTTAAAAAGTTCCTGCCATTACAGCTATGTTGATAGACTGTTAGTGTAAATCATCATCAGTGTTACTGACCACATAAGGAATAGTTACAGGTGTTTATATTTTATTAAAACCCCTCTTCACTACAAAAGTTAATACATTGACTTTTAATAGCATACTATATTACTCTTCACTTTTTTCATTTTTGACTATACTTATGTAACATTGTATGAAAAGGTTTCAGTAATGCAGCCCCCGGGCCAATGTACTTAGGGTTACCAGATAGCAACTGTGAAAAAATGGAACAGGGGGTGGAGAGTAATAGGCTCCTATATAAGAAAAAGTCCCCCAAAACAGGGCTGTCCCTTTAAATACGGGATATCTGGTCACCCTAAATGTATTAGTCCTCATGTGGCCTTCGTGGTGATTTGAGTTTGAGATCCCTGGTCTAGTAGCAAGTGGCCAGTACCAGATGCACTAGAGGCAAGTGCAAGAAACCCATTTCCAGTTAATGGAATAACCTGCACAGAGGGGAAGCTTGTCAGTTGCCAGATGACTTATACTCTGATGCATGAGGGTTTATATACCATAATACATTCACCCTACCTAATACATTTGTGAGTGTTCTGATTACACTGCTCTACAGCCAAAATGCTTCTGAAATAAATGTAGTC
>NW_020664524.1:2255330-2401617 GCF_002925995.2 Terrapene triunguis | reverse complement strand
TTATCTCTGAAGCAGACAACTTCTCAAAAATTGTAGACCAGTGTTATCTATGTAAATGTCCCATCCTTCTTTGAAAGTCTACTAACAGCTTGACCTCAATTACATCTTGTGGCAATGAGTTCCACAGGCTAATTAACATTCCTGGCATGCCACTGAAATTCTAGGGCCAGGGCTATGAACAAGGGCCCCACCTGGATTCATGCATTCGGAGTACTGGAAAGGCTATGCACTATGCCATGATCTGATTCCAGTTTCTATTAAGAAAGCAACCCCTGTTCAAGACTGGTGGAAGAGAAACTGGAGCAGGATTGCCAGGTGATTGAACAGTTGGGAGGTTTGCAAGAAGTAAGAGAAATTTATTCAAGCCAATAGAACATTATAGCATAGCCCTCCGGGGAAGACAGCTCTCTGCCTTTCATCTTTCTGGCAGTTCCTTTTGTTTTTGAGATGATAGCTCGAGCTTACTCAATTGAAAATTCCTTCTGCAAAGCAAGCCTTGTCTAATTAGGACCTGCAGACATTGGGGCAGTTCCCAGTAGCAGACCATTCCCAAGGCCTCATGCTTTGCCCACAAGCTACAATTACATTTTTAAGGCATGTGTTGTGGGGGAGGAAAAGACTGTGTGGCAGTGTAGGTTAGGTTGCATGTGTTACCAGGAGAGGATTACAGAGACAGAGACCTCAATCAGGCTACAGAGCCTGAGACCTCAGGCTAGGATTGTCAAAGGAAAAGGAGGCATGTGGGTGTCCAAATCCTAGTGGCCACCGAGTGGCTAAATCTCTCAGGCTCCACAGCCAGTTCCAACCTTCCAGCGATAATCTGGCCCCAAATCACAGAGAACAGCCTATGGTTGGTGCCTCCTTGCTCCGTGCCAGAGCGATGCAGATAGAGCCAGAAGTGCAGGTGAGCCGAGGAGACCATGGGGGAAAGGCTCCTTTTTACAGGCGCCTGTCAAGGGGGTGCCTCAGCCCTCTCTGATGCGATGCGATGGCTCCACTGGGTCCCATCACCGGTATTCGGGCTCAGGTCTCCCAGCTGGCAACAAAGTTCTATCTCCCAGCCCTCCCCTCGCCGTGCCCTCCCGAACCCCGGGAACCTGCCCATTGCCTGTAAGGAGGGCTGCACCATAACTGAACTTAAAAGGGATTTTCCTGGTTACTCTACAGCCAACTCATTCACATTGGGATGGGCAGGTGGGTGAGCTTTCACCCCAATGTGGCCAGGAGGTCACTGCACAAAACTGTATCATCCCCTTCCATATTTCATTCCCTAAAACCCCTTCCAGTTTGAATCTGAATTAAGCTGCTGCTGAATTTCCAGGAGGGCTGGCTGCAAGATTGCCTGGAAGCCCAAGGGGCCTTGCCCCCAGCCACTGCATGTTGGGCCCGGTGCTGCGGTTTGCAGCCCCCACACAAAGGAAGCTGGGGAAGTGATGGAGAGACTGGCTGCAGGAAAGCAGACAGGCCGCAACAGCTAAGACAGAGGGGTCTATGGGGGAGGGACCGGGACTGTGAGTGAGACTCTGCTGGGAGGCCAGGGCCCGACTCTCCCTCACCTCTTGACCAGGAGGAACAACTGGACTCTAAAGGTATGGCTACACTGCAATTACAAACCCACAGCTGGCCCATGCCAGCTGGCTCAGGCTTGCGGGGCTCTTTAACTGCAGTGTAGACATTCGGGCTGGAGCCCTGGCTCTACGAACCTGCAAGGTGGGAAAGTCCCAGAGCCGGGGCTGCAGCCCAAGGCCAAATGTCTACACTGCAATTAAACAGCCCCTTAGCCCGAGCCCCAATCAGCTGACACAGGACGGCTGTGGGTGTCTAACTGCAGTGTAGACATACCCTCAAATGAGATGGAACGTCCCCCCAGCTCAGGCTCTGAACTTCTGCAAGCAGAGGTCGTGGGCCACACCCCAAACTGAAGGGAAAATAGCCAGGAAAGACAGGAAATGGCCCAGGGGAAGTTAATCTGGAGCAGTGGCCAGAAGGGACGTAGCTGCCTCTCACCTCTCAGCCCTGGGCCAGGACCTGGTGGAGGAGGCGGCCCAGGTCCCTCTACCCTTCTCTCCTTCCTTGGCCTACTGAGAGGTCGCAGAGGACTCTGGGGGCCGGAGGGTGATTTGATCACTAGGCCCCGCTCGGGCAGCCCGGAAAAGTGGTCCCAAGACTCAGAGAGAGTGTTTGACCACGGCCTGACCACTAGACTTTCTGGCCATCTACTGGTCCCTATTAGGACAGACGCACTCCCTTTGTATCCACCTGCACCATGTCCTGGCACAGTTGCCACCATTTTCCCATCCGCTGGCTCTCTCTTATTTCTCTTTTCCCTTCTGTTCCTTTTTCTCCCTTCTTGTCTTTCTTCTGGGCATCTTTTCTCTCCCGCCCCCCAACTCCTTTATTTCCCCTACCACCATTCTTTTCCTGCTCCTTCTCTCCCTCCCTCACTTCTGCCTCCTGTCAACTTAACAGGAGCTACAAGGGTGTATCTGAAGCTAGAGTATGCCTGCATCCCATCCTCCAGTACTGTAACACACGAGGTAGAATGGAACTATGGAGCAAACCCACAGACACGTGTGATTATTTGTAAACAGAACAGCACATGGACACAACTCCCCCTCAAACACTGGTTGAAAAGTAAACTACACAGGAGCACGGAAGCATTGTCTCTGGGAGTGGTCCACATCCTGCAAAAAAGAGTGGCAAGCTGGCATGTGCAAACAGTGAGCAAATATCCAAATTAAAGAAGGGGTTGGCAAATGATTCAATTTTTAGTGGTAAATATCAATTTCATCAGACACACACAAATCAACAAATATTTCCATCAGGACTAATCAATAGTTACAGATGAGTGAGAAAAATCCTGATTGAGAACTCAGAGTTGGATTTAAGGGTATTTAATTGGCATATTTTGACATGTGATGCTGACAATTTGTCTGTAACTGTTATAAAGCTTTAACTTTTTGAATCTCAACATCTACTGTCATTAGAAACTGTCTGACCCCTCAATTGCCTCCCATGGCATAACTTCCAGCAGCTGTGAAATTTTACATTGATAAAAACTGAACCAAAGGTTTAAAAATAAACATCAATACCAACCATCAAAATTGTATATAAAAAAATCCAATTCTGACAAGCCTGTAGATATTTTACAGTATGGCTCACATCATGAGAGAGACTGCTATAGATACCTCTCCTCCCATTCTATCTAGGGTAGTGGTCCCCAAACTGTGAGGCGCACCCCCGGGGGGCCACACAGGAACATCCAGGGGAGTGCAGCAGGGTCGGGGCCTGGGCCAGCCCCCATGAGGTGCACCACCCCACCCCTCTCTGCCCCTAGAACCCCAGGACAAGAACTGGGGAAAAGCCTGGATCCCTACAGCTTGAGCAAAACCCTTCTACCTAAGGAATGTGTGTAATTATGTGGATAAATTAATGATAGAAAGGTAAGGGAGATGTCATTTGATTTGTAAAAATCTACAGACTCAGAATGTTCGAGGGTGTCACCCTCTGTGACATGGCAGGGGGGGCTCCTGGCCCCAGCTCCAGGTCCAGCTGGTGGAAATTTCGATAATACAGTGTTGAAAATGGGCCAAGTTGGGTATCATTCAAAAGCCCTTTCTCCTACAAACACGGTGGTACCAAACATGACAAACCTAGAACAATTTTGCAGATATACATTGGAGAAAATGCTTAAAAATCAACTTTTTAAATTATATTCTTACCACAGGCCATGTCAAACATGCATCCTTCACAAAGTTAAGTACTCGACTGACAGAACTCTGTTATCAATTAATGCTCAGTAAACTTTTTTTTTAATATGGAGATATACCTATCTCATAGAACTGGAAGGGACCTTGAAAGGTCATTGAGTCCAGTCCCCTGCCTTCACAGCAGGACCAAGTCCTATCCCTGACAGATTTCCCCCCGCCCTCCAGATCCCTAAATGGCCCCCTCAAGGATTAAACTCACAATGCTGGGTTTAGCAGGCCAATGTTCAAACCACTGAGCTATCCCTCCCCCCTGTACATGATACCCGATTAATTTATTATTACAGATTACTAGAATTGTAAGGAGTACTTCAAGTTGATTTGTTGTCATCAGCACACACACAAAAAGAAGCAATTCAGTGGTATTGATTATCAGCTTGGTTTATTATGCTGAAAGAATTGTAATGAGGCACTGATTAAGATATCAGCATCCAACCAGAAATTACTGGAATCCACCTGCAAACGGTCTGCACATAGTTACATAACATAATTAGACCTCTTAGCTGAAAAGCAGACAGTCGTGTTTGAAGACATTTCTCAAAGGGTTCAGGACTTGCAAGGCCAGTTCCACATATCCAGTGTACATTCCACTCTCACTGACCTATTGTGCACGACAGAGGGCTGCAGTATCACAGAATGGAGCAAGCAATTCGATGAGAATTGACGACAAAGACAACTTTTGGGATGGTGCAGTGATACATGAAGATCCTTGAATCTTTGCTGCTCTTTACTCTATCTGTCAGTACTGCTGATTGGAACGTGCACCTGGCAGCACTGGAAGACTTAGTGAAATGCATTTCTGCTTTAGATTTAACCAACTGTTTGCTATGATTGCCTGGTATCTCACTGAAATAAGTGGTGTAGAAAAGCCTGACCCTGCCATACAGGAGGAGTTTTGACAAGGAAATCGGGTTGTTAAAAAGTTACCATTTCCCTTCTGTGCACTTGATTCAGATGAAGCCCTAGAACAGAAAAACAGAGCAGGGGAAAGTGTTACCGACTTGATAGGCATAACACAGCATCCAAATGCTCTTTTCCTGACAACCCCAGAACTCCATCGAATTCTGAATGAAACATTAAGTGTGTCTGGGAGGACATCCCCAGAAGTAACCATCTAGACTCATTAAATGCCAAGAAGGGGCAATTTTAAAGCTACAGGATTAGCGTGCTCACACTGGGAATCTGTTTGCATATGACAGACCATAGTGCATCAATGTCCTGATGAAAGCGTGTTCAAATCATAGAATCCTAGAACCACAGGGTTAGAAGGGACCACAAAGATCATCTAGTCTAACCCCCCGCCAAGATGCAGGATATGTTGTGTCTAAACCATCTAAGACAGATGGCTCCAGCCTCCTTTTGAAAACCTCCAGGGAAGGAACTTCCATGACCTTCCTAGGCAGTCTGTTTCATTGTCCTACTGTTCTTACAGTTAGGAAGTTTTTTCTGAGATTTAATCTAAATCTGCTATGTTGTAGTTTCAACCCATTGCCTTTTTTCCTGCCCTCTGTGGCAAGAGAACAACTTTTCTCCATCTTTTTTATGGCAGACTTTTAAGTATTTGAAGATGGTTATCATGTCCCCCCTTAATCTCCTCTTTTCCAAACTAAACATACCCAGTTTCTTCAGCTTTTGCCATATGACTTGTGTTCTATTCTTTTGATCATCTTTGTCACACTTCTGAATTCTTTCCAGTTTCTCTACATCCTTTCTGTACAGTGGTAACCAAAACTGGACATGGTTCTCCAGCTGAGGTCAAATCAGCACCGAGCAGAACGGTTCTATCACCTCTTGTGACTCGCATGCTGTGCCTCTGTTAATGCAACCTAAAATTGCATTTGCTTTTTTTGCAACAGCATCGCATTGCTGACTCATGTAGAGGTTGTGATCCACCACAACTCCCAGATCCTTCTCAGCAGTGCTGCTGCCAAGCCAGTTATCCCCCATTCTGTATTTGTGCATTTGGTTTTTCTTCCCTAAGTGTAGCACCTTACATTTGTCTTTGTTGAATTTCATTTTGTTGTCTATAGCCCAGTTCTCCAATTTATCAAGATCCCTCTGAATTTTAGCTCTGTCCTCCACAGTGTTTGCCACCCCACACCCATCTCTGTCACACCCATCTCTGTCATCATCATTATGTCATCTGCTGATTGATCAGTAGGCTCTGTACTCCTACATCCAGGTCATTCATAAAGATGTTACGCAACACCAGATCCAGGACAGATCCATGTAGAACCTCACTTGAGACCTCCCTCCAATCTGACATCATTCCATTCATAGCTAGTCTTTGTTTGCGATTGTTTAACCAGTTATGAATCCACTTAATGGTAGTTCCACCAAGCCCATATTTCTCCAGCTTGCTGATCAGAATATCATGTGGGACTGTGTCAAAAGCCTGGCTGAAGTCCAGGTATAATATGTCCATTGCATTCCCCCAGCCACCAAACCAGTTACCCTGTCAAGGAAGGAAATCAAGTTGGTTTAGCATGATTTGTTCTTGGTAAATCCATTCTGGCTGCTAAATTACCCTTTTATCCTTCAGGTATTCACAAATTGAAAGTTTTATACGATGCTTTAGTAGCTTCCCAGCTATTGAAGTCAGGCTGACTGGTCTATAATTCCCTGGCTCCTGCTTTTTCCCCTGTCTAAAGATGGGCACTACATTAGCCCTCCTCCAGTCTTCCGAGACCTCTGCTGTCATCCATGAGTTAGCAAATATTATTGCCAGTGGCTCCAAGATTTCTTCAGCTAATTCCATCAGTACCCTGGGATGAATAGCATCAGGTCCCGCTGATTTGAATTCATTCAAATTGGTCAGAAGATCTGACGTTCTTTATTTATCCCGATCTGCATCCGTTCCCCTTTATTGTCTATGGTAACTTCATTAGTCATCCAGTCACATGCTATTTTTTGTGAGAAGACTGAAGCAAAGTAGTCATTGGGCAGCTCTGCCTTCCTATTATCTTCCGTTACCAGTTCACCTTCTCCATTGAGCAGCGGACCCACACCATCCCATATCTTTATTTTTTGTCTGACATATTTGAAGAACCCCTTCTTGTTGTCTCTGACATTCCTTGCCAGCTGTAACTCATTCTTTGCCTTGGCTTTCCTGATTTTGTCCCTATATGCTCACGCTATTCCCATGTATACTTCTTTGGTGACATGCCCCTTCTTCCATTTCCTGTAAGTAACCCTTTTGGGTTTTAGATAGCTAGAAAGCTACGCATGCAGCCACAAGCTATAGATGGTATGGCTGAGGTACAAGCTCTCGACAAACCAGAAACCATTAACACCTGAGGAGAAATGGCTGAACACTTCATTATGAGGCTACAGAGAAAATACTGGACCTTTGACAAAGTCTACCTCAAGTCTGAAATGTATTCAAAGGAATAAATTAAAAATATTACCAGAAAAAAAGAGATGTCATGTCCAATAGAAAATCATTGACTCCACAAACATCTCCAACATCAAAATGAAGAAGCTACTGTCTCATGCTTGCCCGAAGGACAAGTGAACCACATAGCTTGCAGGACAAATGCTCCAGCATGTGAAGAATTGCTTAAAGAATGTTGTCATCACATGGCATAATGAAGCTGCTGCCTCACACTGTTCAGTGGAGTTTCTTCTGTAATTCCCAGGAGGAGGCTGACACTAAACCTTGCATGTCATCAGTGCCACTGAGAGAGGTGCTTCTAAACTCTGGATTTTTGTTCTAGTGCTCTCGGTGAGACTCTACCTGAGACCTCCGCAAGATTCTGTTTTTCTGCCTTCTGCTAGAAAAAAGTCTCTGTATCACTTGGACCATTAAAAGCCCCCACTCTGCCAGGTTTCCACGTCCTTTCAGGATGTGACACTGCTGGGAGGTTGGCTGGAAAGACCAAATTATCTTACTGGAAGGCATTTGATTCAGCCTCTGATGAGTCGCTCCTCATTCTGAAGGTGCTCAGAATGGCTGAGCCAGTCGCAGATGAGGTAATAATTGCACTAGAGGCATTCATGTGCCAAGTTTACCATTTGAAGACCAACATTACGACACTTGCAGAGTTACATTGGTGGATGTTTTCCAAGAAGTAGACAAATGGAGATAAATTGCCACCGACGAGAGCTGCATTTATACCTCCCATCAAGAGGACAAATTATCAAGCAATGGAATGAGTCTGAGATGATTGAGTGCATCCAAAACCACTTCCCTTGCCAGGCATGGAGGATGGACTGATCAGACCAGTTATGTGTGTTCCCAAATCAGTCCCAGCTAATCAAATGCTCGTGTGCACCACCCTGCAAATATTTGGCCTGCAGCCTGCCTTGTACGGAGATGTGTGTGTGCAACACGGGCAAGGATCAGTGTGATAACGTGTCTAGCAGAAGTGCCTTAGACGGAGATGACACGGATGATAACTTTGACGAAAAAACATTTTCAGTCGTACATGTCAGGGCCAACTTCTCTACGATTCCCAGAGATCAATGCCTTTTTTATGTAAGTAACGCATCCCTGCAGTAAAGTATAACTAAAAACTGTTGATTTTTAAATATTTTCTCGAATACGTATCTACATAATTGCTCTAGGTTTGTCATGTTTGGTACCACTGTGTTTGGGGGTGAAAGGGCTTTCAAAGAATACCCAACTCGACCCATTTCCGACGACACTATTATCAAAATTTCCACCACAAAGAGCACCTGGAGGTGGGCGGCGAGGCAGCGAGTCCCCCCTGCCATGGTACACCACTGAAATGATGATTCTGTAGATTTTTACGAATCAAATGACCACCACCACCACCCCGTGCACACACACTTACCTTTCTGACACTAACTGGCCCATGGAGTGACATTTTATCACATTATGCTCCCAAGTACATATCACCCACATATCCAGCACACAGGGGGACAGAACTCACCCTGCCCAGGAGGCTGCATATGTGCTCTGAGTGCCAGGCTTCCTGCTACAACCTGGACCAAGAGGTTTTAAAAAGATCTGAGAAAACAAACATTAAAAAAACTCCCAAATGTCAGATCCCCTCAAATGACTACACTGTATGAACAAAGACAGCAGGCTGAGCACCCCCAAAGGTAATCCCACCAAGAGGAAACAAAAATG
Organism: Terrapene triunguis; assembly: GCF_002925995.2. NCBI lineage: Eukaryota > Metazoa > Chordata > Testudines > Emydidae > Terrapene > Terrapene triunguis. The sequence continues at coordinate 2,392,755 of NW_020664524.1, read as the reverse complement.
GAGGGAAAACAAAATTTACCTTGCTCTTCCCAGCAGTGACTCATCTGTTACATGTGGTCTCATGAGGGTGTGTCAGCATCACCAATCAACTCACTTTAAGTGCCACACGTAGAGGCCACCCACACAGGAGGTGCAGAAATGGCCATGTGATTGGATATACTATAAATACAGCCCACACACGGCAAGAAAGGCTTCTCATCACGTGAATTTGTGAAATGTTAGGTGGAGCAAAATGGGCCCAGCTCTCCTGCCAGGTGCTCCAGTATTTTAATTATGCTCAGTGTTGACATGATGTAGACAACTAGGAGGAAAGCCATCCCATCTCATTGCTACTGTTCTGGAAACAGAGGCATGGTACATTCCCTCAGCATGGAGGAGAGGCTGCCAGCTGTATCTTCAGGACAGAGAGCTGTTGGAGGCCTTCCATAACTACTGGGAAGGTTCTGGCTCCATGGGAAACAATGTTGATCTTTCCATACCTGTTTGCTTTAGATGGTGTTATGAGAATGCTCTAGAAAAGAGAGGTGTGTCTATCCACCTGTAAGCAGTTAACAAACCATCTTCATTGGTTTTGTAGAAGCAACAGACATTGTGGTGTACTGCAAATGGCTCCTTATGGACAACTCTTCACATGCTGCTCTTCATGGGTGACACCCTGATCTTTTACCAGAAGCACAATTCCCGAATGTCAAGAGCAAGTAGTAAGGGTTTGGTCTCAAAGGCAGACAAACAAAGGCAATTACATGCAGTGTCAGCTCAGCCAATGGGGCATGCAGGAATATTGCAAAATCCGTTGGCAGGTCAGGTACAGGAACTTCAGGCCAATGAGAGCAGGAGACCCAAAGCATGGCTGCAGGTGCAGGGATTTGATACAAAGGCTTTAGTTGTCTGATTTTGGCCTATCTCCCAAAATGATACTTGTCACATATCGGTCAGGTGACTAGTCCCTTTTGCCAGGTAACAGGCAAACACTTCTGCCAAGACCATCCTTTCATACCCATCCATTCCATTTGGCAGCGCCACATCTGTAGCACTGGAAGCCAGTCAAGCCATGGTCCAGAATTATATTCCAGATCTTTATATACAAAGAGTTTTCAGACATGTATCATCCAAGAAAGGAAAAACTAAAGGAGAGTTCTGACCTCATTCCTTCCACTAATAGCTACATGCACCGAGTCAAAGGTCACGGAGACCAATTTGAAATTGCTCTTATGGTTATGATAGTAACTATGATAGAGGGTCAGCGCCTGTTTTCCCAGTGACCACCCCATCTCCCAGGGAGTCCACTTTAAAATTGAGGCTTTTGCTTTGAAGATCAGCAGCAAGTCTTCCCGTCACTTGAAGACACGATATCTCATTCTTTTATTAGCAGGTGCCTCCCACTGGAGCCAACGTTGCAAAACGTTTACCAAATGTACAGCATCAAGGAGACTGGGGAGGAATGTTGTATGCTCTCTGCCCTGCACATGTACCATCTTTGCTCCTTTAAATGCAAACAGCTTCCACTACCTCATTCAGACAAATACGGAACACCAAAAAAGCCATATCTGCATTTCTCTATCCACCAAACCAGTTACCCTGTCAAAGAAGGAAATCAAGCTGGTTTGGCATGATTTGTTCTTGGTAAATCCATGACCAACAGGATCCAATGAGAAAAGAGAAGGGTTGCCTTGCCTTTGCGCAAATTCTCTTGGCCCTCCCCGCCAACAGAACAGCCTTTTGTGTCTCTGCTCTCAGCTGCAAAAGCCTCTCTTATCTAACAGTTACTGCTCTGCAATGCTGAAATAGCTGCTTGCACAACCAGCTTGTCAAAATAACTCGGCTGGCAGCCCTTCAGCATTTCTTAGCACCACGGCTCGATTCTTAGTACTGAAGTTCCTGTCCTACTGGCAGAGAGCAAAGCGGAATGATTCACGTGTGAGGAACTGCCTTCTCTGTGGGATTAATCAGATGAGCTGAAGAAGCTTCACTTCTGTTTTTGTGCTTGTTTCTGATAATATGGCTGCTGCATAGGCTCAGATAACTTGGCAGTGCCCGGTACATCCCAGCATATCAGTATGGAGTGTTGATGTTGAAAAAGCAGTGTGTTTCTCTGGCATGATCTATGGTGGATCAAATTCTCATGTCAAAAATAACCTGAACGTCATCGACACTGTTGCTTTATGCTTTTAAACAGACGGCATGTCTCACCCCGGAGGTGGCTGCATTTCAGCAGCAGAGGAAGCAATCCCACCTATACACACCCACAGTGTGGGTTATGTATCAGCTTGTGAAGCACCAGAGAATTCTGTCAAATGAACCATGTTCTATCCTGGAGACCCTTGGACGGCAGGCACGCTAGGGGAAGAGCAGTAGTGTAAATCATCACCAATGCCACCCATGGGATAAAACATTGAGAAGCTCACTGAGTAGAGAATCCATTACTTTATGACATGTTTTATTCCCTTCTTTTTGAGGAGAGGAGTAATTTGCCGGCACGGGAAGTCTGCCTCTTGAATGGCATTACGGAGGACAGCTGGAGAGGTAAACACAAGTAGATTGGTTTGCCAAATAAATCAGCTTCAAGTCTTTTCCTGCACAAATGAATCGGGCTCGCTGGGTATCATGTGTCACATTAAATATCATAAAACATGCTTATTGGAAAAACAAACCTTTTGGTTTTCTTGAATCCATCTATCCTGGCTGCTCCCGGCAGGGGTTTTCTAAGGCTGTAGCAACACACAGCTTCAGAGACCACAAAGGGATGGGGGAAGAAAACGGAGTGAAGAAGATACTGAATTGAACAAGCGTTTTAGAGGAAGCTTGTATCAGCAGATCGGCATCCGCACCCAACTCAACCAGCCCCAATGGCCTTTCCTGTTTTGCCACCTCCTTCCTGTTGAGGGAAAGGACGATTGGTGGGGAATGCACTGGACTGAGGCACAAATTCCGTGCTCCGGTCCCAACTCGGTCACAGACACCTGGTGTGACTTTGGCCACTTACTCTCTCTCCACCTCAGTGCCACATATGTAAAATGGGGATAATAAAGCTCACTTTTCCCCTACCCTTTACCTGCCTTGTCTATTTAGACTGTACACTCTCCCTTACAGCACTCTACACCATCAGGCCCTGATGTGGATTGGGACCTCTAGCAACTACTGCAGTCATACTAATACAGGCAGTCCTCGGACTTATGACACAATTGACTCCTGAGAACCGTGTCGTAAGCTGAAAACCTTGTACCTTGAATCCCATAGGAAGACTATGGGATCGAGCGTCGTAAACTCAGAACAGGACATCAATTTACAAATAAGAGATCCAGATGATCTACTGTCCAACGCAAGAGCTGCAATAGCACTAAAACCTCCATTTCTAGGCTGGGTGAAACTAGCTGTATACGGCAAGTGCACTCACACATACTACATCAGCTTATTCCCTTTAACTGGTTGAACACTGCAATTGATGAGAATTTTTTCTTCCAGACTTCAGAGAAAGAGGCACTTGTCATTTTACTCCTCTCTTTCCAGACTCCTCAGGAAAGATCAGCAGCGTGCAAGCTGGATGGACTTGTGAGCATATGCAGCTATATCAAATCAGCACACATAACAGATTCAGGGCTGCTTGTCAGTGAGTCACTTAGCCCAGGCCCTGGGATTTCAAGATGGACAGAGCCATCACTTAGGTCAGGGCTGAGACAGAATCCAAAACTTATCAGTGGCACATTTTAAACAAGTGAGATGTTATATGATTAAAATATGACCATGTAGATCATTGTTGCTACCACTGTTACACAACTGCAACAAAACTTGTACAAACTATGTCATGTACGGTGTGAATGGAAAAGTTAGGGTTTACTGAATACAAATAGGATAATCACATTCATGTATCATTTTTGTATCTGGAGTTAGTCAATATTTCATATGTACCTGTATTTCAAATGTGTTTGCTCCTGGGTAACACCCACAAGATACTTACATCCAGTCTAGCCAGCATATTATGTTGGGAATGTTTAAGCTGACGGCCCATCAACGAACACAATGGGCCATGGAAGAAGCCTATCCCCACCTAATGAACTTTCCAGATGGACGTTCTAACTAAAATATGGGTAATGGCCCCTGCTATGACACATCGAAGCATGCAAGGGCATGTGACTAGATCATGTGGTACTAAACTCCATCTTGTGCCTGTACTTCTCCACAAACTATGTTGAGGGCTTTTTTGGGATAATGACGTTTTCCTCCACGTGGCAGAAGCTTTAAAAGGTCCTGGAAACATCTCCATTTTGCCTCTTTCCTGCTCAAACTTCTGGATTATGGATTTATACCAATGGGAGCATTCTAACCAAGGGACGGAGGTCCTTCCAATGATTTGGAAGCAACTAGAGACTTAACAAGCCAGCAGTTTATTCCATCTCTGTTCCAAAGCTGATCCAAGAACTTTGCAATTACTGTATGTACTTGATTCCTTTAACCAATTTTAACTCTCACTTTTCTTTCTTTCTATAAATAAACCTTTAGATTTTAGATACCAAAGGATTGGCAACAGCGTGATTTCTGGGTAAGATCTGAGTTATGTATTGACCTGGGTGTGTGGCTGGTCCTTTGGGATCAGAAGAACTCTTTGGTTTGATGAAATTGGTTTTAAATAACCACTCATCTTTAAGTCTAGTGTCTGGGTGTTGAATCCAGGACTGGAATACCTAAGGAGGCTGCATTTCTGTCTTCTTGTTAGCCAGTGTGGTGAGACAGAAGTTTACTTTTGTTGCTGGTTCGGTACATCTTATGGAAGAATAACCACCAGTTTGGGGCTGGTCAGCAGCTTGTCCTGAATTTGGTATTCTCAGTTGTGACCCACTGAGGCATGGTGACAACAAGGAATGAGGAGGATCAGATTTTTCATACCACAGCTTTGTTTTTCCTCTCTACCACTCCAGAAAAATAAAGAGAAAGTCGCAGCAGCCTTTATTTTGCTTGTATAAAGTGAATCGCTTGCATACTTGAGAATGAGAGCTTAAGAGGCATCCATTCAACAGAAACTGTCCTATTTTTACATTTAAATGCAACTTTAAAAATACTAATTAAATTTTGCCTTCAACTCTGTTATTCACAATTCCCTTTCTACAGTTATATTTCTTTGCTTACCAATCATGTCATTTTCCATTTGGCAAGGTCTGACTTATTCTAACCACTCCCATAACCAAACACATTAGAAATTAACTGAACTGCATGGGCGTAGTTTGGGGGCAGGGGGCATTGCCCCCTGAAACTGCAAGCCTTGGGCAGGCGTAGAATTTGCCCCTCCCCCCACATGCAGCCCCATTGACCTGACTGGAGCTGCCCCCCTCCCCCCAAATATAGAAGTCAAATTACACCTAGTGCAATGGTCTTCTTTTTGTTGGTTTAACTTTTATTTACATAACACTTTGCCCTATTGATCTCTCATATTTTTGACCTCCAGCATAAATCACGAACATCAGAAAAGCTCTAAAAACACCAGTCCATTAGTTCTGCTGAAGAAGAAGCCACAGAGGGGGCAGAAGAGATTAGTGTGTCTCCAGAGGCCCCGGTATAGATAATGTCTATTCTTTAATAAAACATTTTGAAGAGTGGTGGAGTACAATAAAAATGAATTCTCCAGAACCTGCACAATTTTCCACAATCAGGTTGTTTACAGTTCTAAAATAAATTTATTAGACCTCAAATCTAACCAAAAAGCCTTTGCTTTGACACAATTGTTGGAGAAATTTTTCCAAAATGAGATTTTTTTCCCCTCCCAGCTCTTTCAGTGTCACTTTTCTGCCACAGTTGAGTTTCCCCCTTGTACATACCAGAAAAGGGCTAAGAGTATGTCCATCTTGAATCAGACACCTACAAAGGCTCTGGTACAGCAAGCAGCTTGCTAAAATTGTTAGGGTTTTCTTTTTGGGGGATGGGGAATGATGAATGTCTGCAGACACCACCAAACTGTTTGCCACTGCTGAGACAAGGTGGCCTTCGTCTCTAAGTAGGGTTGCCAGGTGTCCGGTTTTCGACCAAAATGCCCGGTCGAAAAGGGACCCTGGCAGCTCTGGTCAGCACCGCTGACCGGGCTGTTAAAAGTCTGGTCAGTAGCGCAGCAGGGCAGGCACCCCCGGGAAGCTGCCGGCATGTCCCTCTGGCTCCTAGGCACAGGGGCGACCATGGGAACTCTGCGTACTGACCCCACTCCAAGCGCCGGCTCCGCAGCTCCCATTGGCTGGGAACTGCGGCCAATGGGAGCTGCGGGGACAGTGCCTAGAAGCAGGGGCAGCGCATGGAGTTACGTGGCCGTCCCTGTGCTTAAGAGCCAGAGGACATGTCACTGCTTCCGGGAGCTGCCTGAGGTAAGCACTGCCTGGAGCCCACACCCCGAACCTCCTCCCACACCCCAACCTATTGCCCCAGCACTGAGCCCCCTCCCGCACCCAAACTCCCTCCCAGAACCCGCACCCCACATCCCCTCCCACACCCCAACTCCCTGCCCCAGCCCTGAGCCCCCTCCTGTACCCAAAACCCTTCATCCCTGACCCCACCCCAGAGCCTGCACCCCCAGCCAGAGGCCCCCTCGCCCCACCGCACCCCAACCCTCTGCCCCAGCCCCATGAAACTGAGCGATTGAGCGAGGGTGGGGGAGGGCGAGCAACAGAGGGATGGAGGAAGGAGTGAGCATGGGGTGGAGTCTCGTCGAAGGGGTGGGGCCTCAGGGCAGAGGTGGGGCATGGGTATTCGATTTTCGGCAACTAGAAAGTTGGCAACTCTCTCTCTAAGACAGGGGTTCTCAAACTGGGGGTCAGGACCCCTCAGGGGGTCGCAAGGTTATTACATGGGGGGTCACGAGCTGTCAGCCTCCACCACATACCCCGCTTTGCCGCTAGCATTTATAATGGTGTTAAATATATTAAAAAATATTTTTAATGTATAAGGGGGGTCACACTCAGAGGCTTGCTGTGTGAAAGGGGTCACCAGCACAAAAGTCTGAGAACCCCGGCTCTAAGACAAGTAGGACAGGCTTGGTAATGGACTTCTTACAGAAGGCAGTAACCTGTCATGGAGTGAAGAGCAAAGGGAGATGCCTGAGCCAATGCCAACAGAGGTGATGGTTGTATAGTTGGTGGCAAGGGCTCAGAGTGGGGCTTGTTCCAACTACAACCTGAGCAGAGAATTAAACTATTAAAATAATTAACTGCAGTGGGCTATGAACTCCTCATACCCTGTAGTTAGATGGGAACTCCCAGGAGACCTGCACATCCATGAGAGAGCCAGGAAGATGGTGCATTTCCAGTGGGAGCCCCTGGATAAGGCTTGTCAGAGCTACCACTCTTCTAGCAATGGAGGGCTGAATGGAACCATCGGTGCTGTTCCTTAGAAGTGCTTTGTGCCTGGCTGACTAATCCTTTGCCTTGCTCTTCCAACTCCCATCAGAGGATCCCAAAGTGCTTTCTCAGCATGAAACCATTAAGCCACAATGGCCCTGTGAGCTCTGCAGAAGCTGTAAGCCACATTTTACAGGTGGAAAAATAAAGGCAGAGACCTCAAGGCCAAAGTCTTCATAAAAGCATCTGTCTTTCAGAGGGGTTGAGAATCCACAGCTCCAGTAAGTGGTGATGAAACCCTGGGTGCGCAGCCGCCAAAAATGGGGGCACCCCAAATGAGTGCATCCTGGGCACGCAGTGGGTCAATGGCAGCAGAAGCAGGATTAGAGCTCAGCTCTCTCCCAACTTGAAGTCTATGACCCCTCCCAGCAAGCATGACCACCCCTGGCATGTCCTGAGCACCTCCCTGAAACCACAAACTGGCCCTGATGTTCTCAGGTCTAAGCCACAGCCAGTTCAAAAGTCCTGCTAATGCAACGTTACGGCAGAACACACAAGGGTAGCACACCACAGTGCCCCAATGCAGTGGGGCACAGATACAGCGTCTCTCTGCAAGAACAGTCTCTCTGCCCAGAGGAAGACCAAAAATAGACAGTGACTCCGTTCTCCCCTCCCAGCCTCTCTCCAAAGCAAAACACTTCCCAGGATACCACATCAAAGGCTGATCTGACTGTACAGCAGCCCAGATCAATTATCTCTTCGCTTTGAAATAAGTCATGCTGAGGGAGGGAGCACAGAACAAGTCCCACCCTTACAGAGCTCAAATGTAGAGATTTTCTGCGGCCTTATGCAACAGAAATATTTAAAACTTACATGATTATACTGAATAAAATACTCCAATTAACAACATCTTCTTGTTATAGCTAGGTACCTACAGTACGCCCATCACCATATGTGAGTGCTGTCCAGAGCTGTCTATCAAACACAGACACGCACATAATTGTACTTTTCTCCCCTACCCCACACCAAGAGTTTGGAAAACTAAGTGGAACCATCAAGATTCACATTTCATTTTGTGCCCAATTCAATGAAAAGTACTAGAGCTCCCACAATGTCGTAACGGTTCCAAAGCTACAGAATACACCCACCCGTGACCTACATCTTTCTTTCAGTTCTCCTTGTGGAAGTCTGCAGGTTTCTGTGATGTGGAAACAGGATGTAATTTGTCTTGAATCAGGCCCTTTACAATACCATGGTATTTCAGCCAAGCCCAGGCCAACCAAAACGAACCCCAGGACCAGAGCTAGATGAAAAAAAATATTTTTCCCTTACAGGAAATGTTGACTCTTCATTGAAAACCAAAACTGAAACATTGTTTGGCTTATAGCTGAATATTTATTTTCAGGGATGGGGGAGGGGGAAGAGAATTTTCCAATTAAAAATCAGAAATTTGAGGATAGCAGCCATTTTCTGTGACAATTTTCAGTTAGTTGAAAACACAATTTTCCACCAAAAAAAAAAAAAAAAAAATTGATGGGAAAATTTTGACCAGCCCTACCTAGGACGTGCTCAGTGGGATCACAAACCACCTTGCAGATTTTACATTGAAAATGGACACCAAAACAACTCTATCAAATTCCCAGACAGAAACAGTGACTTGTTTTTTAGAGTGCTCTACATTTGCTAAATACGACCCTATCTCAATCCCTCTGTCCGCTGGGTAGAACTACTAAGGCTTACACATGGAGATAAATATCATTCAACTAAAATTAGGATAAAACTTATCACAATACGGATTTTCCGAATCATTTAGCATTGGCCTAACTGCTCCCCTTGACAGCCGTAGCAGTTTTACCTTTGACATCAATGGGGAGCAGAGATAGGCCAACACTGTGCATTTTTGAAATCCCCTCTTTTATATTTAGCATATTAAAGATTTCAAGACAGAGGAAGGTTATGGCTGAAAGTTTTGCTTCTTGCTCCCCTAAAACTGGGACCACAACTGCGACATCACGGTTACCTGAGGAGCCTACATAGGATTAGATGCTTTACCACATGCATTCTTGCGCTATTAGTCAAGCAAGGAGCAAGAATAGAATGTTGGCCTAGGACTCCCTGGCCAAAATTCTCATCTTTCTCAAAAGCACAGGGATCCTCCACTAGCATTCTCCATGATACCGTCCCTGCAACTCCAGCCATCAGGCAATGGTGAGTCTGGGTGCTTTCCATTTTATGTTTCTAAGCAGTTGGCCACCTACAAGTATCTCCTCTTTCCCCATTGCACCCTCTGTATTTCCCAGGAGCAGAAGCAAACAGACAGGGGAGGAAGGAGTGAGATTTCTATCCTCATTCCTAGAAGCACTGCACTCGGAAAGTGAGATTTCTGGAGCCAACCCTATGATGAATATCTAGATGGAGCAGATTCTCAAAACCAGACAGTCTCACGAACCTGTGTACAGGCCCGTTCCCCAAAGTGCTTAGTAATATTGATCCCCAGGGTCTTCTCCAACACAGAGCCAACAGGCTTCATCAAGAAGGAATGTTCGTACCTGGGCAGCACCTCCTCCCACAAGCTACTCTCACAAGCACTGACTAAGTCACAGAACAGCGTCCATTAAAAAGGGCCTCAGACTCCTCCTCTTCCCAGAAGTCTTTGCTTGGAGTTCGACAAGTGAGCCTGCCTTCCCCCACTTAGGGTGGGGATGCTAGCCTGCTCTGCCTCAACCTCCCAAGTCCATCCTCTAGGCAAGGACAAATCTCCCATGGCCCATTTCCTCCGGCCACTAAAGCTTAATAGTAATGAGTTAAAAGCGCAGCCCTGAGCCACTCTGCTCTTCTGGCCTTAACGAACAAACAGGGAGCATCAATCCAGCTTCCTAGGAAGCACGGTCTGTCCTGCCCTAAGACTGCTCCCTCCTCCCCAGTGGCAGCTCATTCTGGCACAAATTGCATTCAGGACTGAGAGGCCATCTGGCTCAGAAGAAGATAAAATGCTGCCTAGCAGATCCCTGAACATCCCTTAACACCATCAAGCCAGGAAGCCCTCCCAGTCTCAGCACAGGAGTCTCTTTGAGTTGCTGACACTTACCCATGAGGTAGCTTTTCACTTTCAGGTATCCTACAATCAGCCGGAGGACGGAAAGCTTATCGAGCCTGGCCTGGACATCCTCAGGGAAGGGCAGCAAGCTCGTCAGTTTGTTCAGCTCCTGATTGAGGCGGTCCCGGTGCCGCTTGGAGGGGTTTGACAGTACGCCCTCGGGAGGTGGTGGCTTCCGGCTAACAGAGGGAAAGAAAAATGCAAATAAGAAGGGAACTATCAGCATAAACCTGGCACAAGTCACATCCCCCTCTGCTAGGCCCTTCCCAAACTCCATCTGTGCACCACTGTAATCTTAATCGTCATCAAATAGTCGCTTGCATGTTCTTTGTCCACTTGTTTAAGAGAACCACACAATGGGAACTGCTTGACCCAGGTCAGAGCAAAAGAGCTTTCCAGCAAGTGGGAAGAAGATATAAAAGGGGGAAATGACATCATGATGGTACCTCACTCTCTCTACAATCACACATCTGGAAACACCTGAGGAACAAAGACTGAACTGGGGGAAGTGATGGTCCCAGGCTAAAGGGATTTCTAGCCTGTGTATGAAAATCTGGGAAAGCCAACCTACCCAACTTAAAAAAAGAATGTAAGACTTTAGAGCCTACAAGTTGAAGCCTTAAGAATGTGCCAGCCTGTTTATCACTCAGGGTGAGAATTTGTTAATTCATATCTTACCTATCTAGTATGATCAGCTCAGTTTGCGGTTTTGTTTATTTACTAGGTAATCACTTAACATCTACCCTTTTGTAGTTAATAAACGTATTTTATATTTTAACCCAGATCAGCGTGCATTTGATTAAGGTGTCTGGGGAAAAATCTCAGCTTCGTTACCACAAGTGTGCACGGTCCTCTTCACATTGAGGGAGAGGCGGACTGGGTGTTAAACTCATATATGGGACAGATTTGCTCTGGGGTCCTAGGCTGGGAGGCTGGTAGTCAGAGAGCCTGCGTATAACTGCAGCTGGGTGTGTCCCTACCTGTGTGAATGCTGATGAAAGTGCAAGCTGGGAGGGCTTTGCAGCTTCTCACAGCAGCACAGTGTGAGAGGGAGCCCAGACTAGTGCGTCACAGGGCTCAGTGGTACCCCAGTTCCAGGTGGCACCCCGGTGGGAACTCGTCACAGTAGGATTAACTACTTTATAATTAGAATCCATTTTTCAAAGACTTCGTCACACTTTCGTTACAGAATCTGTTCATCAGAAGTTTAAACTTGGGCTAGAGCAATGGATCCATGTAGAGATAGGATGAGAATTTAAACAAAAAAATGCTTTACTAGAGTTTTCAGTTCCAGATTTTTAGGAGTGAGAAAATAAAATGATCTAGGTTTAGCAGTTCTACATCAAACATGATTCTTTGCTCTCTTGTTACTCAAAAACTGCCCATGAGAGTCCAGAAAGGAGAATAAATAAGAAGCTTTATTTTTCAAATTTTAAAAAGGGATTGACCACTATTTCACCATAGTATTTTTTTAGGGCTGTCGATTAATTGCAGTTAATGCATGGGATTAACACAACACAAATTAATTAAATTTTTTTAAATAGTTGTGATTAATCACAGTTTTAATCGCACTGTTAAACAACAATAGAATACCAATTTAAATTTATTATAAATATTTTGGATATTTTTCTACATTTTTAAATATATTGATTTAAATTACAACACAGAATACAAAGTGTACAGTGCTCACTTTATATTATTTTTATTACAAATATTTGCACTGTAAAAAAGAAATAGTATTTTTCAATTCACTTCATACAAGTAGTGTAGTGTAATCTCTTTATCATGAAAGTGTAATTTACAAATACAGAATTATTTTTTTATATAACTGCAACAATGTAAAACTTTAGAGTCTACAAGTCCACTCAGTCCTACTTCTTGTTCAGCCAATTGCTAAGACAAACACATTTGTTTACATTTACGGGAGATAATATTGCCCACTTCTTATTTACAATGTCACCTGAAAGTGAGAACAGGCATGGCACTGTTGTTGCCGGTGTTGCAAGGTATTTGTGTGCCAGATATGCTAAATATTTGTATGCCCCATTATGCTTCAACTTGTAAGCACTAAAGTTTTACATTGTGTTGTTTAAGTTGCACTTTCAAGTTAAAGAGATTGCACTACAGTACTTGTATGAGGTGAACTGAAAGATACTATTTCTTTTGTTTCTCTTTTTTACAGTGCAAATATTTGTAATAAAAAATAATAATATATAGTCAATTAATCATGACTATTTTTATCTCGCAATTAACTGTAATTTTTTTGTTAATCATTTGACAGCTCTAGTATTTTTTAATGATATTTTCACATATTGTACCAAAATAATGTGTGTGACAACATACTTGCAGTGTACTATTCAACGACTATATGTCTGCATGCTGCATAGAGTCTGAGAAAAGGTTTGTTGCTTGGTACACGAGAGACTAAATTGGAACTCAAACTGTGTGGAAGCCTGGTTGAGTCTGTAGTTTATAGTTGTTTTCTTTAATAGATGTCTCTTGTTTAAGAAGACAAGTGATTCTGTACCTCAAGACAATCAGATTGTTGGATGTCTGATCCTTATCTAATGAAAAAGTTGTTTGTTTGTCTTTTTAGAGGGAGTCAGAAACTAGCTTGTTCACAGAAGTTCAGTAAAGTTAGTTTACACAAACTGTACGATTATAAAAAGCAGAACAAAATGTAATGCTCTTATATTGCCCCATTTAAGGCATCTAATGCATTTTAGATCTGGGACAAATTTTCTTAGAGGGGGCCCACTTTCTAGTAAAGGCAGAAGAAGATCATTCTTCACTCACAAGGTCCTTCCAGGAGACGGGGACAATGTTAGGAGAAATAGGCAGACAGCAATGATACAAGAGGCTCTGCTTAGAAATAATGATAACTGAGTATGCTGAGGCAGTGGGAGGCTTTTGGTGAGTTGCCAGTCAGGTGCAAGGGTGAAGGATCTCTTGTAGCATCCAGATGAACATTGAGAGTGCTCTATGGAGGAATCTATGGTACCTACTCACCAACGATGCAGGGAAGTGTCAGAAAGAGGGAGCTAAATTTAGGTTACTAGGAAGAAGGCTTAAATTAAACAGCCTCTACAATAGCTTCCTCTTAAATGCTCCTGGCTCAACACACAAGGAACTCCCAAGGTCTCCATGGATGAGAAGATGTTGTAAAGAGGCACAGGTTGTTCATTAGACACTGGGGAAATCATAGGGAAAAGGATAGTCTGTACAGAATAGCTGGGGTTCCACCTTAACCAGACTACTTACCCATAAAGTAAATAATGTATACCAGGGAAATTCCCAGCTGCTCAGATCTGAAGTTTTACAGCCTTGCCCTTATGTCTCACTTTGACCTGACCAGACCACCCGTCCACTCCTGGTGGTGGAAGGACAGTTCAGTCCTAAGTCACTTCCCTGCTTGTCCTCTTTGCTGAGGCTGCCATGGCAGTGGCATCTGTGAAGCACACACACATCCACTGTGGAGCTGGAGCGAGACCAGCTCCTCTCCGAAAGGCAGCTGTCACCTAGTGACTGTCAGTTACTGTCAACCTGTGCTGGTTTCACACAGCAACCCGGGGGATGATATCCTAGCTCATTACCCATCCTAGCACCCAACCAGACCTCTTGGATCCGGTTCCTCTGGCGAGCTCACACATAGTAATGCAGATTCAAAGCAGTATTTAATCTAGCTGTAATGCAAAGGATAGCTATTTCTCCTCAAGAGAGCCTCCTCCAGACATATTATTTCAAATTGCCTCGTTTAACTCAAAGTTGTGTAACATAACTTCTTTCCGGAAGAAATGAAATCCTAATTCCTACCAGAAAATGTTGACCATAAAGATAGTTCATAATATCAAGTTACACTAACATGCTTTGCAATCCACTCCTGCCTCTCCCCACACACACTGGCCTTAACATTGCATAAAAGCACTGCCATGTGACACTGGTAAAAAACCACTGAAAGTCACTTTCTTCACACATTGAACAAGGGTGTGTGTTAGAATCAGGAAGCCAGTATCATCCTTAAAGCTACTCTGCCCCTGATTTACTGTAGCGCTTCTCTTAGAACCTTCCCTAGCCCTGCCAGCCTGGCTTTTTACTCCAGATTTAAAGAGAACAGTACAATTATGCTCATAAGCACTTCCAGCTCCCAACATGAGAAATGAAGAAGTCCCCTCACATCCAAACTAGACAGCCTACTTCTCCCATTTTAAGGTGGTTCAGTGGAGTTCCTAGAGCAAGCTCTTCTACTCTAGTACTTGAGATTTTTCTTCTGCGGGGCTAATACATTAAAAATTGGTCTGTCTAGGTCCTGTGTCCCAGTCAAGGCCATGAGACCCCTTACTACCCCATTTCACTCTCTTTAATTCCCCATTCGTAAGACCCAAACACACACAAACTGCAATCCTTCCTGCCAGCAACTGCACAGGAGTACCCATCAAACTGCTCCTTCATTGGCCAAAGGAGTTACTGTTGAGTAATAGGAGGCTCCCCACTCTGTGCTACAACAAACATTTTCCCAGTAGGGTGCGCTATCCGGCGATTATCAACTAGCATCATAACCTGAACCACATGCATCAGAAGGCAGAGCATGGCCGCTAAATGGGTCAGCTCTGTGAATTTGTTTACTTGTCAGAGCCATGACAAGACACAGCTATATTATATGTGTATGTTTTACAGTGCGAAACTCAGCAAACAAACACTGGGCTGCGGCCCAAAGCAGTTTTTCCCACCGGAATTTATGATGGAACTGTTAACAAACCTAGCAACACCAACATAAACATCAGGGGTGTTGCTGGAAATAAAACTGTTCTCTAACAGGGCAAAGAAACTGGATTTGTTATACACTATCACACTGCACCATTCTACTTACATTTGCTACAGTATTCCTCTACACCGGTGCTTCTCAAACTGAGGGTTGTGACCCCTCAGGGGGTTGCAAGGTTATTGCGTGGGGGGTCACGAGCTGTCAACATCCACCCCAAATCCCACTTTGCCTCCAGCATTTATGATAGTGTTAAATATTTAAAAAGTGTTTTTAATTTATAAGGGGGGGGTCGCACTCATTGTGCGAAAGGGGTCACCAATACAAATGTTTGAGAACCACTGCTCTACACTCAGCATGGGAAACACTGCAGGAAGCTGAACTATTGCAAGCTGGTGAACCTGCAACTGCAATAGTGCCTGTGCTGTAAATTAATAACATCAGTTACGGTTTTCTGTTTGGGGCAGCAATGTATATTGCATAGTTAAACAAAGATGCGAGGTAAGGTAAGTAGATACATACTCCTGGCTTTGTCTTGCATATGCAGTTTATTGGGATGCCTATTAATAGCATCTCATATATTAATTATATTTACAAATGGTATTTAACCTATTCCCCACCTCCCACCCACCAACAATTTGAATGAATTGATATTGGACCAAACAGCCCTGCTTTAACAAACATAATTTCCCTTCCTACTGCACTTTGCCCCACCCAAGCCTATCTGTCTTCCAGTTCTGGCATATTCTGAGGAGGGACTGCCAAGTACTCTGAATGCTCTGGGTCTGGGATACGGTCACATGTAGAGTTAGTTGCAAAACTTTTGACAGAACAGTTTTCCATTAGAAAATGTGTCAATTTCAGTGAATTTTTTGATGGGAAAAAGTCAAAATGA
Source organism: Terrapene triunguis (assembly GCF_002925995.2). Lineage (NCBI taxonomy): Eukaryota > Metazoa > Chordata > Testudines > Emydidae > Terrapene > Terrapene triunguis. The sequence goes on along the minus strand of NW_020664524.1, from coordinate 2,376,694 downwards.
ATCATTCTGATAATGTCAAATTGTTTCATTTCAACTTTATTGTTTCAATGCATTTCATTACTACTTTTATATTATATTAAACTTAATTTTAATCTGATATGTATATAAAACATTTATATTATAATGTTTCAACGCTAACCCAGTAGACATTTTGAAATGGTAAGCGCTTTGGAAATCTCAAGGAGACAGCAGGGGAAGCCTGATTCCCCATTTCCCCAAAACTTGTGCAATCATTTACACCCATGCAAAGTGAGCATGAAGCACTCATCTTTCTGATCTGAAAGCATTTTGCACAGCCTTAGTGCAAAGCAGTGGAGAATCAGAGCCATTATCTTTTGCCCTGACTTGGCACTCCAGCAAGGGCAAAGGTTTCTCTCTCTCTCTCTCTGTCACTGCAGCTCCAGCGGAAGGAATCGTCTTTCCTCTAGGGCACTGGGAAGAAAAACCTGATTCGTTTTATTAGTACAAGAATAGCCCAGTGTCTCCACCACTCTGATCTACTTGTAGGACATCCTGAGAACCTGGCCCAGAGCCTGGATTGTCATCCTTAGATTACTTAGAGCAAATGTCCCAAAATTCCACAAACCACTGCCCATTTCATTTTCTGGAGATTTCTGTCACGTTCTCACAGCTCCAAAGGGAATTTATAACTTTAAAAAACCTGGGAAGGATTTTGACTAGACTTCCCAAAGCAGGAAACAACACCCTTGTGCGCTCTTTCTTCCCTGGGAATGGCTTTTTTTAAGAGTCAACTTGTCTTTGGAGCGGAGCTGCTAAGTGAACCCGGGAAAGCACATATATTCAGCGTGAACTTTTGTGTGAGTCTTTGGACAATTTCAGATTTCACAGTCAAACAATGCAGTCCAGATGGGATTTAAGTGGCATCAGAGAATCGGCGAGCTATTTCAGCAGCCCCATCCCAGAGACCCAGGCTTCTCTCGGAGTGTATTTCACAACCAGTTCTGGAGCAAATACTTTAGACATAAGTGAGCCAAAGGGGGAGCAAAGGGACAGCAGAGAACCAAGCCTTGTGAGGTCTGTCCAGGGGACAGGGGGGAAAGGAACTCGAGGACGCTGAATAGCACCAATGAGAAGGACTAGAGCCAGGGGACAACCTGCCTGAACACTGGAGCGAGCAGGAGCCAGGGGCAGAGGAAACACCTGCCCTTTGATTAAAGCAAACAGAGGCAGCACCAGCACCTCCCCAGACAGCCCTGCAAAGCCCCAGGGGTGGGCACGGGTGATTTACACACGCTCCGGGAAGGGGAGCTGCTCTCTCTCTCACACACACCTACCTTTTCTGCACCGGCCTTTTCCTCTTTTTCCCGGCATAAACGCCTCCCGTCCGCAGCATGACGAGCCTGGGACACAAGCCGCCCCCAGGGGAAAGTTCTCGCTGCTCTTCCTGGCACGCAGTGGGGCGGCGGGGAGGAAGCCCAGACTCCCAAGGGAAACCCACCGAGCCCGGCCTGCCCCGCGACGGGAAGGGGGGCAAAGCCCCAACGCTGCTGCAAGCCGTGGCGCGAGCCTGCCCCCTCCCGCGGCCGGTCCCGGCTGCCCCACGCCACGCGCGCCCTCCCGACCCAGCTGGGACTGGGACAAAGTTGACGCAGCTGGGCAGGTACAACCCTGCAGGGCGGGGCCGCGCGCCAGCCCCCTCCGCTCCCCGGGCAACACCCCACCCAGGAATCACAGCCACGCGGGGAGATGCTTTAAGGTGGATCGGAAAGTTGACACCGAGTCCTTGGCAGTGGGGGGTGGGGAGTTGCCTCCCATTGCCCCCCTTTCCTGCTGCCCCCTTGGGGCCCTCGCCCCCCTGCTGCCAGCTCCGTGGGGGAAAGGCCGGGAGAAGGGTCGCCTGCATGGCTGTAGAGCTCCCTGCCTCCTGCTGCCCCTCAGCCTGGCTCCCCGGGGCAGCGCGGGGGGGGGGGGGGGGGGCGGTCCTGTGCTATAAGGCCCCAGCCCCGCCAGGCAGAGCAGGAGGGAGAGACTCATAAAAAGGGGGGGGGCAGGGCTGCCCAGAGGATTCAGGGGGCCTGGGGCAAAGCAATTTCGGGGGCCGTCCATAAAAAAAAGTTGCAATACTATAGTAATGTGTATTTGGAAATGTAAAAAATAATCAGTGTATTTGAAAATACACTAAATACATTATTTAGAAACATTAAATGCTTTAATGGGATGTATACATTTGCAATTATATAATGGGCTGTCACTGGGTGATGGTGATGGTTGGTGCCAATGGGCTGTCGCTGCCTGGGGGTGGCGCCACTGTTGCCCAGGGCTGGGTGGGGAGCTGGGCTCTGGGTCGGGGGGTGCCCGGCTCAGAGGGGCTTGGCTCAGTGATGTGGGGAGATGGGGTCAGGGGGGTGCCCAGCTCAGAGGGGCTGGGCTCAGAGCTGGGGGTCAGGGCTGTGGGGGGGATGGGGTTGGGGGGGGTCAGCCTCAGAGGGGCTGGGTTCAAAGCTAGGGGTCAGGGCTGTGGGGGGATGGGGTCGGGGGGTACCCAGCTCAGAGGGGCTGGGCTCAGAGCTAGGGGTCAGGGCTGCGGGGGAAGGAGGGAGGGGGTGCCCGGCTCAGAGGGGCTGGGCTTGGAGCTGGGGGTCAGGGATGGGGGATGCCCGGCTCAGAGGGGCTGGCGAGGTGCCCGGCTCAGAGGGGCTTACCATGCCATTTACCCCCTCTCCCAGAGCCTCAGCGAGCTGCGTCCAGGAGCTCCTGCCGCTCGGCCCGCCGGAGCTTGCAGCTCCGTCCCCTTACCAGGTGGCTCTGAGTGGGAGGAGCTCAGGCCATGTGGCTGCAGCGCTCTCCAGGGCCGCTCCTGGACGCGGCACGCTGAGGTGCCAGGGGATGGGGGAAGGCGAAGGCAGAGGCGGAGGGGAGCCTCCGACATTCTCTTGGGGGCCGCTGCGGGGCCCAGGGTCTGGGGCAAATTGCCCCACTTGCCCCCCCCCCCCTCTGGGCAGTCCTAGGGGGGCCTGGACGGGACCCGAGAAGCCGACCAGGTTCAGCCCCCAGCAGGAGAGAGTCCAGGCCTTGTGCCTTGCCTTTTTAGCCTTCTAAGACAGTGGTTTTCCAACTTTTTTTCTGAGGACCCGGTTGATGAAAATTGTTGATGCCTGTGACCCAAGGGAGCTGGGGATGAGGGGGTTGGGTTGTGGGAGGGGGACAGGGCTCTGGGTGGGGGGGGCACGCTCTGGGGTGGGTCTGGGGATGAGGGGTTTGGGTGTTGGAGAGGGTTCTGGGTTTGGGGGGGTCTCAATGGGAGTGTGGAGCCGGTGCTTTGGGTGGAGAAAGCGCACAGAGTCCCGTGGCCCCCCTGCCTAGAAGCTATACCCACTGCTGGCCGCTGTCAGGGCGCAGCGCAGTGTCGGAACAGGTAGGCACTAGCCTGCCTTAGGAGGGCAGCACCACCGACGGGACTTTTAACGTCCCACTCGGCGGCGCTGACCAGAGCAAGGTGACCCAGTGCCTTACATGCCATGACCCAGAACTGGGTTGTGACTCACGGTTTGAAAAACACTGTTCTAAGATCATCTTCCTGAGTGGAGAGCTGCTTCTTAGCCTATGTGCAGAGTGCCCCAGGTGGCACCTGACCAAGATTCATCACCGAATTTGGTCCTGGTTGGATCATTAGCTTCCCTGGCCCAGGTCGGGTACTGATATAAGAACATCCAAATGGTCATACTGGGTCAGACCAAAGGTCCATCTAGCCCATCAACCTGTCTTCCGACAATGGCCAATGCCAGGTACCCCAGAGGGAATGAACAGAACAGGTAATCATCAAGTGATCCATCCCCTGTCACCCATTCCCAGCTTCTGGCAAACAGAGGCTAGGGACACCATCCCTGCCCATCCTGGCTAATAGCCATTGATGGTCCTATCCTCCATGAACGTATCTAGTTCTTTTTTGAATACTCTCATAGTCTTGGCCTATGTCACAACATCCTCTGGCAAAGAGTTCCACAGACTGACTGTGCATTGTGTGAAGAAATACTTCCTTTTGTTTCTTTTAAACCTGCTGCCTATTAATTTCATTTGGTGACCCCTAGTTCTTGTGTTATGTGAAGGAGGAAATAACACTTCCTGATTTACTTTCTCCACACCAGTCATGATTTTATAGAGCTCTATCATATCCACCCCAGTTGTCTCTTTTCCAAGCTGAAAAGACCCAGTCTGATTAATCTCTCCTCATACAGAAGCCGTTCCATGCCCCTAATCATTTTTGTTGCCCTTTTCTGAACCTTTTCCAATTCCAATATATCTTTTTTGAGATACTGCGTGCAGATGTGGTCGCCCTATTCAAGATGTGGGCGTACCAGGGATTTATACAGAGGCAATATAATATTTTCTGTCTTATTATCTATCCCGTTCTTAATGATTCCCAACATTCTGTTCACTTTTTTGACTGCACATTGATAGGGAGCGCTACGTGACTGCTGATCCATGCCCTGCAGCGGAGAGCTCATTTACAATAAACATAAAGGGAGCAAACTGCAAAGAAGGAAGAAGAGGCATTATCCCCAGGCTCTCAGCAGAGCTGTTCTGCACAGCTCACTCCTGCCCTACCATGGACTCCCTTGCCCTGCTCCTCTATACAAGAAGAGCCAGTATGACAATGGGCCATTTGGGAGCTAGATGGGCACTGAAACGGCTCTATTTTTCTTTGGAGACTTCCTGTACAGTACATTTCCGACGAGTGATTTGACTTTGTAACATCTAAATCCAGTGTGTTTCTGCAGCATATGGGGCCCAACCATGCTCCCACTGCAGTCAATGGCATTTTAGGGTGGAGGAAGCAGGATCAGGCCCCACCCTGGTGAACACCGCTAGGGAGTGCACATTTCAGAGAACAACCCACACCCCAGCACCCACAGATGGCAACCTTCTAAAATCCTGCATCTAAGACACACGAGAGGATATTTTTTAAGCCCCCCCTGGAAGAGAACTGGTGGAAAGGGGGATAGTGAACACATTGTTCTATCTCTTAACCATTGGGTGGAAGGGAAAACAGATTTCTCACTAGGTAGCCTGGGAAGAGTGCCGAGAAGGTGTCACCACTATTTTGATGCATGGCATCTCTTTTCCTGGGATATATTTACCTAATTATCAACCTTCAACTAAGTAAGAAAAATCTACAATTGATTCTGTTTTCTGTTCTTTTCTCCTTTTTTTTCTGTTCCCTCAGAATAAGAGGATGTTCGATGAAATTGAAAATTAGCAAACTGAAAACTGATCAAACGAAATACGTTTTTGTACAAAAAGTATAATTAGAACTCATTGCTACATGAAGTTGAAGTGTGGAACTCATTGCCACATGAAGTCTTTAAGGCCAAGAATTTAGCAAGGGTCAAAAAAGAGATTGGACATTTATATGGATATCCAGAATGATCACAATTAATGGTTCCAAAACATTTTGGAAGAAACATTAAACATCACGTATCATGGCTTAAGTCAATCTCTAACTATTAGAGACAAGGATCAGATCCAGTACGGGTGTGGATTATCCCCCACCCCTAGTTCTTGAAACTTCATCTGAAGCATCTGGCACTGGCCATAGTCAGAGATAGGATCATGGGCTAGATGGGCCTCGGGTCTGATTCAGTCTGGCAATCACTATGTTCTTTTCCCTTCTGTGTATTTTCTTCAGTATTTAAAAGGATTCATGTTTGACTCTATCCTTTGTGTCTCTTTTCTGTGATACTGTCTCACCACCCTAGATTGCCCCAGTGCTCCAGAACTGCGCAAAGAACCTCTCCCTTTCTGCCTCTTCAACACAGAACTGCTCTGGGCTGCACTGCCCCAAGCTACTGATGCCACTGTGAGCTACCTGCCCTGCTGCTGGGTCAGAGGCAGGAGAGTGGGACCAGGGAGCAGCAAAAGACAGAGGGAGCCTCCCAGGAGGTTGAATGGAGAGTGTGGGACTGGCCCCATGCCCTTTATCTTCTCTCCCAATCACAGCCCTTCTCCAAACTCAATGGCCTTCCTACAAACCCAAGGCACCGTCGACCATTTCTGAGATGCAAGAGACGTCAGGCCTAGCTGTTGTCATAAGGGCTAAATATCAGAAAATTCCTAATGGAGATTATGGCGAGACCAGATTGATCCCTTTCCAAGGCCAGTAGTGGGAGCTCTTCCATTGGGATGAATGCGCAAACCACTCTCCATTAGTACAATCATTATGTGAGTAACATACTAGATATGACTAGTGGGAAATTTTCCATCAAAACTGTTTTTTCCATAGAAAATTGGGTGTTCAACTAAATTTTTTCATAAAAAGTGTCTGCTTTCCATGGGAAATTTAGATTTTTCATTAAATAAAGAACACACAAAAACAAATTTGATTTGGACATGCTTCTGCAGTGCCTATGAGAATTGTAGTTTGGTTACCTTAAATCCATAGTCTCATCTATTAGTCTATTGGTCAGGCTCACTGGTCAGACTACATCTCTCATGCTGGACCTCAGCCTGGGACTCCCATGATGCCCCACTTCCCCAAAAAGAAGAGTGTAGTGCATCATGAGAGATGTAGTCCAACTAAAGAGCCCTGTCTCTAGAGAAGAATGGGAGCAGCGGGAACCTGAACTACAACTTCCATGAGGCACCACAGTATTTCCAAATAAAAAATATTTCATTTTGTTGGCCCAAATACTCTGATATTCAAATTTTTGCTGAAAAATAGAAAATTTCAGCGGAAAATATAGACACAAAAGTTATTTGTCTTTCTCAACATTTTCCAACTAGCTCTGCTCCTGTCTCTTTGATTGCTGAGAGTGTGGTGTGTTGTAAGGAGCTGTGTGTCTCTTGATACCAGAGCCCAGACTACCTCCTGATGCAGCTCCGCTAACCCATTGCCTCTTGTTTTGTATTTATTTCTGTTGGTTAATATTACCCAAAGTTTACACGTCTGTGCTCCCTCCTCAGACCTGACTTCATTTATTGTAGAAACAGGCGGAGAGTAAGACAACATTTAGTAGAAACTGCTATTCACATAAAGACACCAAGCAAGCAAAGGAGAATGTTAGGAAGAAGTACTAAAATAGATACTGATACTTAGCATATCTAACCATGTAATATTTTGACTATTATCTCTACCCTCCTCTTGTTTTCCCCTGCTAATGATTATCATACTCCCTTGTTGTGTCTTGTCTTAAATCAGGCCTCTCTCGTGGAATCACTTATGTATGTGAATAGTCCTATTGGCCTAGTCTTGACTAGTGTAATGGGGCATAATTCTCCAGCCCCTCTTCTTTTAGTGTCCAGTCCATATAATGTATTCAAGTCTTCTCCACCAACACCTGTAGAGTGCAATACCTATTACTGTCAGCCTCTCTTCATCAAAACCCTGGGAGGAAAAGAGGTCTCCCTTACATGGATCAGACTAGGGCAGGGCCAGACCTATCCTAACTCAATAACATTTCCTTCCTGCTTTTTATCAAGATCGTCATCTGAGGAGCCAGTTAGTTCCTTAATTTACCCACCCTCCTCATCTGATTAGCTATTTCATCCCTATTTCCTCAATCAGCTGTCACTAGGGAAAGTAATTGATGCTACAATGATCTGAGGGCTAACCCATCTTTTAGACCTCAGCACTCTATCACAACTAGGAAGAGGTCATGACTGACAACATGTTATGGGTCTGTCCTTCCTGCAGACACCTTTTAGCACATTAGCTAGTTGTGGTCAACCTTATGAAGGAGTCTAGGGTCAACCATGACCTGCTAACACCTGTTAAAAGCTTTCTACACCAGGAACAAAGCCTTGGCTGGTGTTGTGTTAGCCAACATGATGTCAACCATGACCACTTTCCCTAGTCAAGCCATTGCCTTTGAACTAATAGATTAATAGATTTTAAGGCTTACTTCTGAGGGAATTCTGTGCCAAAAAATTAAAAAATCACCACCAAAAAATAAAAATGATGCACATACTATTTTAAAATTCTGCATATTTTATTTGTTAATAAATAAATGTGGAGGCTCCGCATGGCAGTGGGGAGCACAGACCACTGGCTACACGGAGATGGGAGATCACTCTGCAATGCCCAGACACAGACTCGGCGGTGAGGCTACACCCAACTCTGACACAGTGCAAGGGCTGGGCCTGCCCCAGAAACACCCCAGGGCCCTGCCCCTCCACACCAGGCACACCAAGATAGCAAGCGAGAGGGACAGAATCTCACACACATCCCCAGCCCTGGCCCCCAATATGGGTGTGGGGCAAGCAGGCTCAGCCTGGCAAGATCCAAGTGTGGGGGGATCCAGGTGTGGGGTAAGAGGGTTCTGTGTGGGGCAGTCTGGGTGTGGGAGTCTGGGTGTGTGATTGAGGAGTGATGGGGGCAGGAAGGGGGAGGTGTGGTGTGGAGCTTCCTGCAGCCGGGTAAGGTTTCTGGGGGTGGGTCTGCCCCAGCCCCAGCTGCTCCTTGTATGGGAAGAGGAAGTCCCATCCTCCCCAGTCCAGACAGGACTAGCAGCGGGGCCCCGGCACAGTGTAGGACCCACTGGCCAGGGTGTCCTCAGCCTTGCACACACACCCCCGGTGGTTTTTACCTCTCCGCCAACTGCTCCAGGTACCCGAAATGATGCACCCACACTGCTGGGGAGGGGCGTGTGACAGCTCTTGCGGCTTCCCTTTGCTTACCAAATAATCTCTATAGAAACCACATTGGAAAAACTGAGCTAGAGAAGAAGGATGGCCCAGTGACTAGGGGACTAGTGTGGCTCTCAGAGGACTAGCATCAACTCACTTCTTTGCCAACAGTTTCTCTCTCATTCTTAATGCCAGCTGAGCTACTACTGTTAGTCAGATCTCAGACTTCAGAGTAAAGTGGATTGCTTCTGGGGGCAGAAAGGCATTTCCCTTCTCCTCTCTCACTCTGTACGTACTCTATCGGGTTAGAAGTTCTTGCTTCCCTCTGAAACCTCAGCTATTGGTCTCTGCTAGAGGCAAGATACGTGACTAGAGGGACAAAATCTTCGATCCTTGAGGGCAGGTGAACCATTTGTTCTTGTCGAAGGAGATCCTTGATGAGGAAGAGGAGTTAGTGGGATCTTCACACTGAAACATTCTGAAAGGAACATTTATCTAGAAGGAAACATGGATTTGGCCAATATTTCCATATATCTTTTTCTCTCAAGTTAGGTTTTAAGAAGAGTTTCCTCCTGACAGCTCAGTTTTTTCTGCTTCACCTGCCAATGAAGTTACATTTGAAGATGTGATATCCCAATTGACTGTGGCCCATTTGGACAGAGATGCCAGGAGATCCCCAGCTGTCAGGTTTATATGTGATCTTCTGAGCAGTGCCAACTACTCCATGATCTAGGAGTGACTGAACCATGTGGTCCCATCAACATGACCACCTGCTCCCTAAGCCATGGTAAAGATGCCTATAGTCAGCATGTTTCTTTCAGTGTCCTGGCTATCGAGGAATGAGTTGGTGTGTGCTAAAGGGCTCTCTGGCTCTAACACAATCCAACAGAGTAATGATTTTTATTATTTGTAGGCATTTCTTGGCTCGGTGTGGAAGGAATTCCAGTCTATGAAGTCACAGAAGAAATAAAATAATTGCTTCTAGCTCCTTACTTATTCCATTTTGGGGTGATTTTAATTGTATGTCTGAGAAAATTGGTAACAGCAGACAGATGGTTTTGAGAACAGATGGTAGACTTCTACAATCAGTTATGTGAAGCCACCATCAACAGAAGATATCCATAGGGAATGATAGCTAAATAATCCTGGATGTAGTGGACATATGCAAGATTGTGTCCTTAAAGTCTAAAACAGAAAAACCTACCAGTGAAATGAGACAAACCTTTTTCAGAGTTATAGGAAAGAAGCGTTTGAAGAAAATAATTTCAAAAACAGTTGAAAAAAAGTTAGAGAGACCCTCTCAAACTGAATCTAGAGCTAGGTGGGAACTGGAATTACCATTCTGTGAGAAATTCCAACATTCTGGTGGGAAAAAATTGTTTCAAATCAGAAACAAAAAATCAAAATTTCCCTTGAAACAAGAATTCTGAAAAATTTTGCTTCAGGACCAGCAAAATGTTTTGTTTCAATAGTGCCATTTTGTTTAATTTCATTTTGACTTTCATAATATATTAATATTAAAGTTAATATTTTAATAATATTACTGTCTAAACAAATCATTTTGATTTCTCCCCATTAAAAAATTTAATCAAAATGGATATATTCCCACAAAATGTTTCGATTTCAACAGAAAACTGTTCGATGGAACATTTTTTGACCAGCTTTACTGAAATATATTCTGTTTTTTTTAAAAAGTGAGTATAAACAGCGTTAGCACTACACCTGCCTTCGAATGCCCTGCCCATTTGTGTGGCTTCATAAGCGCAGCTTCCTGTTTTCTTAAAAACAATTCTCTCTCCCGTTGCTCGGTGGAAGACCCAGTCACAGAACAAGGAGAAATGGACAGAGGATACAATGAAAATGATCCTAGAGACAAAGTGCTGTCAAATGCACCAAGTAAACCAACTGAAAGGAAGAAAGTATCTTTTCTGATCTTTCAGTTTTAGGAATCATGAGGGTTGCTTGCAACAACAGTAGGTGAAAAGATGCAGAGAGGTGTGTGATTTTTTTTTTAAGCTGCTGGTGTCCTTTTAACAAAAACAGGCTATGAATAATAATACGAGATGTTAGTAGCCGTGTATTCCAAGAGAGCATTGCAGTATGAGGGGAAGGGGAGACAGAAACCAAAGATGTGAAATAAAAATGGGTCGGTTATTGATGTCATTTGTATAACAATAACACCTAGTTGCCACAACTGAGATCAGGATCCCATTGTGTTAGGCACTGTACAAAAAGGTAGTAAGAGACAGTCTCTGCCTTGAAGAATTTACCAAAAAGTAGAAAAGCTAAAATAATGGGAGGGCAAACAGAGGCACCGAGATACAGCCTGATGCCCAGCTCATTGCAGTCTCCACTTGGCCATATTATCAGTTTCAGGCTATCAGCAACTGTAGCCTGCCTTCGTGGTCTTCTCTAGCCATCACCTCTCTTTGGGCAGGGACCCACGTCCCACTTCCTTCTCACCATGCATTTTAGGCTGCAGTCACCTAGCACTCACTGTGATTCTCCCCAAGCAGGTCTGACAAATGTCCAGCCCCCCCTCTTTAGCGTCACTCTGGGGACAATGGCAGTGATTTACCAGTGACCACACAGCTCTTTCAGAACACAGTACATGTATTCAAAGATAAAAGCATTCAGAAAAAAACACAGAACCCCAAAACAGTATCGAAAGCCTTTACCAGCAGTTCCCCATCAGTCCTATGGAGACCCTGCCAGGTTCCAGTCTTTGGGTCCCACCTTGAGCCAGAGGCCAGGTCCATTGGTTCAATCTAAAGGCAGGCCCTGAGGTTGTGCCTTTATACCCAAGCTCTTGCTTTGCTTTCCAGGTGAAACTAGACACTGCCCCTCTCCCCAGGAGGTCAGACCTCAAAGGGTTGGTTATCTGCATAGCCAGCTTTGGACTTCTGCATCAAGCAGCCCCCAGACATTTTAGTTCCTGAGGGAATGCAACAACCCTCCACCATGGAGTAGAATGCAATCCCGAAAGGTACTGCATGTGGTTGTCACACATACTGCCCCCAGATCATTATAGTAGGATTAGTAACATTATATAGGATAACTACAGGGCCTGATGCATCCAACTGCTCTCTAAATCTTCCCGTTTCTATGACACAAAAGACAAACTAAATGGTGTAGTTTGGGGTGGGAGGGGTTCTATGGAACTGAAACCTCATTGAATTTGCTGAACGGGGTCCTAAATGAGAGTAACAGTCATCAGCTTTCAAGCAGAACACTTAAAAAGAAATGCTTGCTAAGGACATCCTAGAATGCCAAGGTGTTAAAGAGAAAAGAAGGTAAGAATAAAAAAAATCTTCATTTCTAAGAAACCCAGAGGGGTTTTTAAAGCTGTTTGTAGATTCCAAGGATACATTCTTTGGAAGAAATGCAATTAGTAGTTGCTCAGGGGCTAAGCAGAAGTGGCTACTGCTACTAGAAAGATCTTAGCAAACATTCCTCAGGTCAGATGAGCTGATATCAACGTTTTCTGAAAAGTTTGTTAAGACATTAATCTATGACTAGATGTTGAGATCTTAAGGATCAGAAATGTAGCTAGACCACAAGCATTTCAATTACGTAACTTAAGACAAAGATTCAGTTTAGCTCTGGAAACTGCTCTCCGAATCTCTGTCAAATGGAGAAGGGAAACCACTGTAATCTCAGCTAACAATCAGTGTAGTAACTTGGCCTCAGAGTTTCAGGAAGTTCCCAACTCCCACTGAGCTAGAGGAAGATTGTCATAGGCACAGATGGGAGTTCAGTGCCCAACTCCCACTGGAAATCAGTATGACCTGGGCACTAACTCCTGTTTGGACCTTTGAAAATCTCCTTTGCATGCCTAGCTCCTTGAGGCTGAGACTGGGGCCTCCATCAGTAGGAAATGCCCCTGGCATTCCTAAATGGGAAGGATGGCCCAGTGGTTAAGGTGCTAGTTGGGAACGCAAGTTGAAGTCCTTGCTTTGCCACAAACATCTGATATGACCTTGGCCCTCATTTAATCTCTCTCTGTCTGTGTTCCTGATCTGTAAAATGGACATAAGAGCAGTGCCCTGCCTCACAGGAGTCTTGTGAAGATAAATACATTAAAGATTTTGAGGTGCTCAGATACATTAATATAGAATTAAAGGACAGTAATATAATTAATGCCAATCAACCTAGGTTTATGGAAAATAGATCCTGTCAAACTAATTTGATATCTTTTTTGATGAGATGACAAGTTTGGTTGATAAAGGTAATAGTGTTGACTTAGATTTCTGTAAGGTGTTTGACTTGGTACCTCACAACATTTTTATTAAAAAACTCCAGTAATATAAAATTAATATGGCACAATTAAATGGATTAAAAGCTGGCTAATTGATAGGTCTCAAAAGGTAATTGTAAATGGGGAATCATAAAGCGGGTGTGTTTCCAGTGGGGTCCCACATGAATCGGTTCTTGACCCTATGCTAGTTAACATTTTGATCAATGACGGAAGAAAACATACAGTCATAAAGTTTGCAGATGACACAAAAATTGGAGGAGTGGTAAATAATGATGATAGCTCACTGATATAGTGATCTAGATCGCTTGGTAAACAATATATGGTTTAATACAGCTAAATTTAAATTTATACATCTAGGACCAAAGAATGTAGGCCACACTTACAAGATGGGGGACTCTATACTGGGAAGCAGAGACAGAAAAAGACTTGGGGTCATGATGGATAATCAGCTGAACATGGGATCCTAGTGTGATGCTGTGGCCAAAACTTGGCTGCATAAACAGGGAAATCTTGAGTAGGAGTAGCGAGTTATTTTACCTCTGTATTTGGCACTGGCGTGACCACTGCTGGAATACTGGGTCCGTTTTTTGTTTTTCACAATTCAAGAAGAATGTTGCTAAATTGGAGAAGGTTCAGAGAAGACCCACAAGAATGATTAAAAGATTAGAAAGTTTGCTTTACAGTGATCAACTATTTAGTAAAAAGAATGAGGAGTACTTGTGGCACCTTAGAGACTAACACATTTATTTGAGCATAAGCTTTCGTGGGCTAAAACCCACTTCATCGGATGCATGCAGTGGAAAATACAGTAGGAAGATATATATATATATATATATATATATACACACAGAGAATATGAAAAAATGGGCGTTGCCGTACTAACTATAACGAGAGTAATTAATTAAGGTGGGCTATTATCAGCAGGAGAAAAAAAAACTTTTGTAGTGATAATCAGGATGGCCCATTTCCAACAGTTGACAAGAAGGTGTGAGTAACAGTAGGGGGGGAAATTAGCATGGGGAAATAGGTTTTACTTTGTGTAATGACCCATCCACTCCCAGTCTTTATTTAGTAATTCCCTTATTCCCTCCAGAAAATGCATAGTAGCCTCCAGAGTAATCTACTGGAAAAAGCCCTAGAGAGCAGCGAGATAGCCTTTAAGCAAGTATCTGGAATCAGATCACTGCAAAATTAGAATTATTGTTATTATTACCATTTATATTACAGTAATGCCTAGAGTCACCAACTGAGATCAAGGTCCACTGTGCTAATGCTGTACAAATATATAGTATGAGAGGCATTTCCTGCCCTGAAGATCTTACCACCTAAATAGAGAAGACAGAGAAAGGATGGGAGGAGAAACAGATGCACAGAGAGGTAAAGTGATTTGCCCAACGTCACATGGCTGGCCCGTGGTAAAGATGGGCATAGAACCCAAGTCACCTACCTCTCAGGCCATTGGACAATACTGCCTCCACCTAAATACCTTCCCCTTGCCAAGCTCCCACTACATTCAAGAGAGGTACTGGCAAGCAACTGTACAGTGAGCTCCCATAGGCAAGATGAGCCTGGAGACTTCATTGGAGTTACATACTATAGTGTTCCTCTTTGAGAGAGTCTGCCTAAATCGAGGTCCCTGTGTCTTGATCTAGATGTCTTTAAATGCATGTCTCCATTGTAGTGGCACTGTTTTATGAAGGGGAGGGGAAAAGGAGGTTGGTGATAGCCAATTGGCTGACATCTGCTGATGTTATGAACAGCTGTCTTTCAAAGAAGTTCAGGAACAGCAGGGATGTCAGCCCAGGTCGGCCCTCCAGACAACAGAACCAGCATTGCATGTGCTTGAATGATTGAAGTGGGCATAACATGCAAGCAGAGAGAAATGGAGGGACGCATCAGAAGTGCTGCCATTCCCAGGTGCTCCCACTGTATGGAACCAAGGAAGACCCTGCCCCCCTTCCATCCCATAGGAAAGCAAGGAAAGCCATCCTCGCGTGTGCAGATGATTATCTCACGGCTTTCTCATTTGCAAGGGTGCTCCAGAAGCAGGAAAGAATGAGCTGTGAAATGCACTCTCTGAAGCTCAGATGAATAAGTCATGAATTCATTCACCACTGCCCAACATCTGCTGTTGTGCTGCCAGGCAGATCAAACCTTCACAGTTAAAAAACAAAAAAGGCAGCTTTAGGCTTACTATACATTTCAGTCCAGACCTGTTTGCTTCTTAAAGAAATGGCACCATGGCAGTGTCATCACATGCAGTCTGCAAACCCCTTCCCAATGCAGCGCTGGGGACCTGCCACAGCCCTCACACTTCCCAAGAGCTTTAAGGGCAGACTTTTCCAGGGGGAAGTAAGGCCTCTAGTCAGTGACAACCATGGGCTGTGAGACAGGCTGAACTCTTCCTGCTCAAAAGGGAACTGCACTCCAGTTGCATCACCTCTTAGTCTGGGACTTTGTACACTTGAGAACTTCTGTGGATCAGAAGAATAATACTTGGTCTGTGATTAGTCAAAGGCCAACAGAATACAGAAGAAACATTTCCCAGCATCTGTTAGTTACGAGCCAGGTTGTGTCCTCAGGAGCACAGGAAGGGTTCAAAGTCTAATGCAGGATTTCAACTGGCAGCCCTCTCTAATGCAACAGCTTTCCCTCCCCCTGACAGGGTTCATAATGTGTGTGAGATTTTAGTGATGCGTAGATCTTTAGCTGGTGAATTTCACCCCCTGAGACTAGGGGAACAGAGGCGGCTGAAATTTCATGTTCTCTATGGCAACCCAAGGGGAAAATCTGTTAAATGGTTGATTCTTGTAGTACAACCCCCTACTGATGTAGATTCCCTAGTGGAAGACAGACGGAGACCCCTCCTGCAGAGCTGGTTTCTTCCTTCCTTCGTCCAATTGCACTGCCAACTCTGGTGATATTTTGGTGATTTTCCTCAACCCCCAGCTTCTGGAGTCATCTGATAACATGGCAATCTCAGGGTTTGTTTTTAAAATAAGTTTCTAGCCCTTGTTGGCTCCAGAAACAAGTTGATAATGGACCCAAGAGTAAGCTAAAGGCTCAAAAAGCAGAAAGCAAAGAAAAAGGAACCACACATTCATTATTTTAAAAATATCTGATTTTTAAGGCAATCTCATGAGTTTTTGAGGTCCGCCACATGAGTTTTGAAAACTGGGGATTGGCCATATTGGCCTTATCACAGAAGGTGCAGAGTTGGTTATTCTTACTGCAGGGATCTCTTTGTGGCAGGTTTCCCTGGAGCAAGAAGAGGCCACTATGCCTGATAGGGGCTGTGGGACTCCATTTTGGGTCATGCAAGGAATGCTGCTGTTTATACCTTTGCACGGCACCATCTGATGTTAGGAATGCAGGACTGCAAGGAAGGCAACACTACTGCTTCCCAATAATGAGTGGTGAATTGCTAGCTATTATAACACCGCTTGGTTTAGTCTCGTATTGGTGGGGGCCCTGTACTTCTTTCTGGCCAACTGATAGAAAAGGTTAATGGAGGGGAGGGTGAAATACATCCATGGAAAAAGAAGAGAAAAGGAAAAAAACAACCTCCCCAAAAGTGTAGAGATCACAGTATGGGGAAACTTGACATGGCTAGATCCTAATGCAGGAACTGGGCTCTTCTCCGGAACACAGCAGTGGAGTTTGGCAGAGTGGATGCCAGTTCTCATTTAGCCCAGGCTTTCCCAAGGTGATATCTGCTTGGCTGACAAAGGTTCCAGCTGTGTGAGTGTTGTCTGGACAGATAGCCCGTACAACAGGCTCCGATCAAACTGCCCAATAACCACAGACTCCTTTAGAAGCGATGGCACTCGATCAGGTTTATTGCCAATGAAGCATGGTGCTAATGCCCTGGCTCAATGGTTACAGGTACACTAACATATATATGCCCGTGACAATGGACCAGCTCAGTCAGTGGCGGGACTTTCCACTGCCCCCTAGGCCAGACAAAGGGTTAAAGTGAGGTATTCCAACATTGGTAGATTGAGACAAATACTCTGGGATAAACAACTTAGGTATCACGTTACGTGTTTTATGACATGTTTTTTACCTTCCCTTGTACTCTTCTCCTGATGTTTCAGACAAAACATCCCTATATACCACCTGTCTTTGTACCTTTCCTCATGATGTTTCCGACAAAATATCTCAGTTCATCACTTTTGTCAAACCATTTTATTATGTGCTTGGCCAGGGTGTTCTTGTGCTGGCCTGCTGGAATGCATTTACACATTCAGTGTGTTTTAGCAATGCTAGCAATACTAGTGCTGAGTTCATGTACTGGACGCTGACTTGTCAGCAAGCATCTGCTTTTGACAGGGCCTGACTTACTCATAGCATAACTTTTGCTGACTTTGGTTCAGGCCTCAGGACTTGCACCAGGACCATGCTTCAGATTCTCTCTTTCAACTACTTTCTCCCACTTTTTGTGTTTTTATGGGGAGGGTGTTTCCCCATCATCCCAGAAAAGCATAATGCATGGACTGAAGATGACCCAGTGGGTTAAACACCGTTATGTGGTCACCTTACTTTACCATCCATACATCCATGCCCCAACTGTCCTTTAGTCTGCACAGTCCCTTGTATGACCAATGGATAGATTTTATTTTCCAACTGTGTTTAGTCCTTTATGGTGGGCCTGGGAACGTTAGGCCCAGGGCCATGATTGAGGAGTGGGGTTCATAATTCATAGATTCATAGATTCTAAGGCTGGAAGGGACCTCGAGAGGTCATCGAGTCCAGTCCCCTGCCCTCATGCCCTAATTGTGCTTTGATGACCTTCGGGTAGTATTATAAAGGGAGCCACCTCTTGCACTTAGTTGGTGGTCAATAATATGGGCTTTGGTCAGGATTATAGATTATATTTGTCATCGTGCTTATACTTTTGTAGAATATATATATATGATTACATGATATACCTATCTATCTCGATAGTTTACTTGAATTTATATAAACTAATATGCAGCTCAGGGGAATCACCGGTGGACAAGGTGAATGGAAAAGACGTCATTCAGGTAAATGAACAATTTAGAAATAACGTTAGAGGATTTGTGTGTGTGCGTGTGTGCATGTGTGTATGTGTGAGATGGAGTTAGGAACCAGGGTTGTGTAAATCTAAAAACAAGCACTGGGAACTTACACTTGTTTCTTTTCTGAAAATCTCTCAACAGCTCGACGATGCCTTTCTAGAGGACCCAGAGGCCCTGGACAGTGTTGTATCAAACAGCGAAGATGAACCGGGCCCGCCTTGTTTTTGCTCAACGCCGATACAAATTGTTGAAGAGGACTCCGAGGCTGACGGCTATGAGGAGTTTAGGAGGAGGCTTGGCATGGAACTAACTGAGCCAGTGCCAAGTTGTGAGCGTAAACAAGTCATGCAGACTCCTGTACATGTTGCTGTTTATGCTGTCCTTAATCACTGTCTTAGGGAAAAGCTTTTTGAAGCTTGTGAGGGCTGTGTCATAGATGGACCAGGCCAGCGGCACTATGACTGTGTGACTTGGACTTCAATGGATATAAACTGCAAGCTCTGGGGCCTGTGTGCTGAGCTGTGTTTGGAAAGCTTATTAAAAACTGTTATTGCCATAGGTTATGCTACGTAATGTCTGTGCTTAACTCAAGAACATTTAGTGCAAGGGGTGACCTTGATAAATGCTGTGCAATTCAGTGGAGACCCTGATCGTGTTTTAAAGAAAATGACCAAACCGGAAGATGCCTGCTTACAGCGTTATATTGACCGTCTGGTCCGCACAAAAAGTTACAGAACCCCGCTTACGAAAAAGTCTATTTGTAAGAAATCTAAAAGGATTAAATTAGAGAATGGTGAGGGGACAAACATGCGATATAAAACTTGGTAGCTGTAAATTAAAAAAAAAATCTATTGAAAAGGGCTTTGTGACTATCTGTGTTTCTGTTAGAAGGTCTCTGTGGCCCTTAAGTGAGCTAAAAGTTTGAATGGAGCGTCTTGGTTTGTTTTGAAGGAGCTTTATGTCTTTTAAATAAAAAAAATAGTTTGTGAGAACCTTGTCGTTGTGTAAAAGAGACCCATTTAGAGCAAAAAGCTAAAATGTACATTCATAGAATATCAGGGTTGGAAGGGACCTCAGGAGGTCATCTAGTCCAACCCCCTGCTCAAAGCAGGACCAATCCCCAAATGGCTCCCTCAAAGATTGAACTCACAACCCTGGGTTTAGGAGGCCAATGCTCAGAACACTGAGCTATCCCTCCCCAAAAGATATGTTGTAGAATCTTGGGGGGGGCACCCAAAAAATGTTTTAAAAAAAAAAAAGCAGGGATGGTTCAGACACGTTGTTTGAGTACAATAGAGCTGACTCACCCTGTTGAACTGAATGGTTTTAACCACACCCCCACTGAATAGCCAGGGTGACTGAGATTACCCACCCTTGTTGCCATCAGGGTTAATCGTGTTAGTGATCAGTAATTAAATTTGATGGGTGTACACCCACAGTAAGGGAGGTGGGTGGGTGAGCATGGTGAACTCTGATTAATAGGAAATGAAATAAAACCCCAGGAGCTGGTAGAACTCTATTGGACAGTTTAAATAAAATCTCCGGAGTTGGTTGAATGCTATGGGTCACTCTTTCTAGCAACTCAAAGTCATTAAAAGTTTAAAATAATATATTTACAAAAATAAACAAGGATCTAACCCCAAACTGAAATGTTTCCAGAGTTCATAAATCTCCACCATACTTTAGAACAAGCTTTTGCTCTAAAGAAAATCAAACATTTAAAAGCTATGGGTATTTGTAGGGTGCTTACTATGGTTGTGATACACCCATTTTATTTAAAAAACAACCCTCAAACTTTAAGCATGAAAGAAACGTATTTAAAAAACAAATAAACAAGCCCCAAGACATCCATTGATATCTGCAAGGGGCCCCCACTTGGGAATGGGTACAGTAATGTTACGGACTGTTGTGTATGGTGATTTACTGTTTAATACTGTAAGAAGGCCCTACAGAAAAAAATAAACTATATCGGGGTGTCCGATAGGGTATTTTTTGGTTTTGTTTACGAAAGGGTACAGGCTGGTAAAATCATAATAGTGGATTTCTTCTCCGGGGTTAGGTTTGTAATACAGGCGGGACTTCGGCGGCAGCTCAATTGGCTGCCGGTACCTTCGCCGGCATGTCGGTGGAGGGTCCTTAGGGACCTTGCGGGGCCCTCTTAGGGGCACGAGGCCCGATTCGGGGGAATCGGGTGAATCGCCCTAAAGCTGGCCCTGCCTGCAAGCTCCCTGTCTGTGTCTTTCATCACCTCCCACTCGTGCTCCCAGAGAGTCCTCACTACAAAACCAAATCATTTCAGATAGTCCGTCTTGAGCTGTGTCTTGTAATAAAGAAACCCAAAAGTTGTCCCCGTCATAGGGTTCTGGGCTTTTTCACAATAACAGGTGACACAGCCATGGAAAAAACACCGTTAAACTCAAAGGCCGTGCATACCCCGTCAACATTGGCGTAACTGTCTAAAATGTAGGGGCCTACCTGTAGTTCCCCACCCTGTACAACATGCCGTAGCTGTATATTTTCTGTGTGAGAGGTATGCAATAGCCACTGAATAGATGGGGTCGAATATCTCTTTTTCTGTCTGTGGTAGTTGTCTGGAGGGAGAAGAGCTACCGTGTTAGGCTCCAAAAACATAAACCTGTACATAGCCATGCAGACAGACGCCAGCATTATGTACCGGAAAGGATCTAGACACAGTTTTATTTTGGTGAATTTATCAGGGCCTCTCTCTATATCTCCCATCTCTGTCATTTTCATAATCGCTGTGGGAAAATGGGCCTACTAGACACTGGGACAGATTCCGGCCTAGACGAGCCTTACAGGCCACAGGCCTGAGCCAGACTAGATGTCAAGGTCTCTGCCAGCATCGGTCAAGGGGTATGGCCAGAGGAGGGAGGGAGAGGCCGAGGGAAAACAGAACAAAAAGCCCCAGCAGACATAGCACGTGTGTTTACGCTTGGTGAAATATAATAACCGCTTGTGTGAAGCAATAAGCGAGACTGTAACTAATTGAACTAGCTAATCATATCGCTGCATTTGGCTGCCCTAAACCCCCCTTCTCCAAGTGCATGAACTCCCTTCCCGTAAGCTGCACCCTGACGGGACCATTTGCACAAGAGGCACCCCAAATGAGGCAAGATAATACCAGTATCGGAAAACCACCCGAAACCCCTCTACTTAATTAGCACCCTATTCCGAGAAAATTGCCCAACGGTTGCCGAGAAGGGCGGAGGTTGCCGAGAAGGGCGGAAAGACCCTAACCTCCTATTCTGATAAATGACATGTAACGTGTAATATGTTTGCGGTTTTCGACTATAAAGGTAACTCTGTATGCTCAATTCGGGGGAGTGGTTTGTAACCTCTACCCCCAACGCGTTGGTATGTATTGCAATAAACGGGCCTCAGGCTTGAGTCTCTGATCAAAATGATGCGTGGGTAACTTTTTCCACGACATCTCTTTTCTGTATAGGATTCAGGTCTGTCTCAAAATTTTGACATCCTGCTGACAGTAATACTTGAGCTCTTTCTGCAAGTCAAAGTCTCATATCTGTAGTCCCGATACCGGCCGAGAAACTCTGTTTTCTCCCTGGGCATCATGCTGTCTACGCAATAGTACTCCACCCCAGGCATAGGCCCCACGTAATTTTGATTTTCTAAAGTGTTAAAAAAATGTGGAAAATACCCTTTACACCCTTCAAACTCCATCGCCTGCAGGAGCTTGCTAAGCTTCATGGGCAAGAAGTTTAAAGAGTCTATAAAACGAATGCCCAGGGCCTTAACTTCCAAACACATTAGTTTACTACCCTAAGTGATTAGTTTACTATGCACGTCTTTTCCTTCAGTAACTGTCTAACGATGAACTACGCATCGTAACCTTTGGAATTGTGCACTAGGAATGTGTAGTCCTGGAACTCTTTGACAATAAAGTTCTTAAAGTTAGAAAGACACTCATCGCCCTTACATTCCCAGGATTTTTCTGGCTTTAGGGACATAGCAAAAATGTAATTGGGCATGTGCAACCCAGTCTCCTACGTGCATTCAAAATCATTAAAAAATATACTTTTCTGATGATTTGGGCTTTCTAAGGCTGTCCATAAAACACAGGTGGCTGTCTACATCACTGGCGATCAAACCCTGACACGGCTTACAGCGCCTCCCTTTACACCTGTGCCGCTTGTCCACGTAAGACTGACACTTATCACACAAAGTTTTAGACAGGCATTCGACTTGTTTTTTTGATACACAGTCCACATGTCTGTCTGAACACTCTTTGGAGCGACAATACAGTCTACAGCTAGGACACCTCAGCTGCACGCCCACACTGTTCGAGCACATTACGCTCAAGCAGAGGCGGCAACGATACCTGCACGAGTGGTTGTGACTGTACACCGTGTGGCAAAACTCACAGTAATTTTTCGCTCCGAACAACTTTTTCACATCCAGAACCCCATAGTAATGCTCATTGTGCAACAGAATGAAATAAGTCTTGGAGTATACCGGGTCCCCCGTTTAAAAAAAAACCTGTCTGCCTTTCGCCGCATACAGCACCACCTGTATGTTGACTCCTAAATGCTGTTCAAATGTTGCTACATCACTGAGCAGAACCATTTTTTTTAATCTGACCACCCCAGTTTCTCATGCAACTTTCTCACCCTCGCTAACAATTCCACATCTGTAGGTTTACGGTCGGACATGACAGCCAAAAGCCAGCCCACAAAACACAGATTGGTACCGGCGTAAGTCAGGTCTACTAAACACTGTCTCTTTTTATGGATGATTTGACTACTGAGAATAGAATTTAAAACTCTATGACTGGCCCCACCCCTGTTTTTTACAACTGTCACAACCGACATGCATCTCTCTATTGCTCTGTAGCAGCTTTGAGGTCTGATTTAAGAAATCCTCAGCAGACAGCTCATCCCTAGTTCTTCTGACAGAAAACAAAGGGTTAGTTATATTACGGCTCTCTAAACGTAACTGAACATAATCATCAAGGCCTACCCTGCCATTAACGTCATCGAGAACTAACTGTATCTCCCTGTATATGGCTTCAACAACCTGCTGAGCTGAACTTATTCGCTCAAGATTGACAAAACGAAATCTCTCACAGTACACCGACCCCCCCAAATCTAGGTAATTCACATTGCCAACTTCTCACTCTCTCCATATACACCTCTGCATTTTCAGGGTTACTTGGGGGTTCCTCTACGTGGGACCATCAGCAGCATCTTCTACATCAGATGCTATTTGAGAGTCAGACTCTGAGGGGCCTCCGGGAGGGTCATCAGGAGTAGATGGGAACCCATCTAGAGAGTCTTCTGGGGAATTTTCTAAATCAGACTCTGTGTGAGAGTCACCACCACCTTGCAGGTCGGATTCCACCTCCCCATTTTCAGACAAGCCAGTTTGAGAGCCTCCAGTAGGGGCCATCTTTTTTTGTTTTTTCCCCCCTCATTACCTCTTTAGCCTTTTTTAAAGAATTTACAGCAACCCTGGCCTGGAACTTTTTGGCAGCCGTCTGTTTATCCCCCAAGCGCTGTCCCCCCTTTTGTTTACACCTTATCTGATGTGTATCCTTGAGGGTGCCCCTTTTACCGAGGCCCCTTTCCACGAATAGTCGTGCCTGCTCAGAGCCACCCTTTGGAAAAATTGAAGTATTTTTCAAAAAGTCACCCGCAAGAGCTTTTACATTTTTGATATAGTTTCCAGCCCTCCTTTCTTTTAGAACCCCTGAGGATACAGCATCCACTAATATTCTGAACGAAGCGTCATATTTTGCAAATTCCTGATTCTTTGGCGGTTCTGGTGGAGGTGTCCCCGTAGCTCCGACTACAGCATTGCAGGAGAGCTGCCCATGCCTAATTAGGGGGGGGAAATATTTTACAAAACTTAACTTTACCATCTTTCTCCCCCACACCTATGTATTTACTTAAAATACACAACCCCATAAAACAACCAAACCAATAAGCAAAATATATTTACTGGGCTTCATCCAGCCATCAGTTACTGATGCTGGTGAGTTTTCCTTTTCAGCGGTCTCTTTCCATTTTCTTTTGAGCTTGTTCATCCTCTCATCTAAGGGTCTCTCATGTTGTGACCAGGGCCGGCTCTAGCTTTTTTGCCGCCCCAAGCAAAAAAAATTTTGGCTGCCCCCCGTCCCAGCCCTGGGCCCCTTGCCACCCCCCCCCGCCGCCCCAGCCCCGGGCCCTCCCCCCCCCCCCCCCCCCACCCTCCTGCCGCCGCGGCCCTGGGTCACTGGTCACTTGCTCCCAGGGCCGGTCATTCAGCAGGAATTTTAGATGTGCACAGAACACAGACAGGATTGGTTCCCATATGGTTACAGAACTGCAGTAAAGTGGAACAATTTTCGGCTTGTGTGATTGGAGGATATCTGGATGCATATTATAAGACTGTCCTACATAAATGAGGAAAAGTTGAGGTGCCTTTATTATTCTTTTGTTCCACTCTTTCTTTCTATGGGGAATTTGCCAATGCAATATCACTGTCTTCCTTTTAAACAAACAAACAAACAAACAAACAAAAAGGCAATGGCTGTTGAAAACAGCAATTCCAGTCCTAATAATCACTGGGAAGCATTTCTTGCTCAATTTTATCCTACTTTTTCTACAGCAAGTTACAGTGGATCAGTATATTTGATTTGGGAGAAATGAAGTAACAGCTGCCCAAACTGAGCTTGAGCACTCCTGAATTTTGAGGTGTTCAAATCTGGAAGGCAGGTTCCGGGGGGGCGGGGGGGGAGCTGTGGTTCCGCAGGGGAGCACGCAGCATGTATGCAGCAGCGTGTCTGGTGCTGCGCGAAGCCAGACACGCTGGTCTGAGTGGCACGGTAAGGGGGCTGGGGGGTTGGAGAAGGGGAAGGAGGTTCCGGGGTGGCAGTCAAGGGACAGGGAGCAGGGGGGGGTTGAATGGGGCAGAGGTTTGGGGGGGCAGTCAGGGGCAGGGAGAAGGGGGGTTAGATGGGTCAGGGGTTCAGGGGGGGCAGTCAGGGGACAGGCAGCAGTTGGATAGGCATGGGAGTCCGAGGGGTTTGTCAGGGGACAGGTAGGGGGTGGGGTCCTAGGGAGGAAGTTGGGCGGGTCTCAGGAGGGGGCAGTTGGGGACAAGGAGATGGGAGGCTTAGATAGGGGTGGGGTCCTAGGGGGCAGTTGGGGCAGGGGTCCCGGGAGGGGGTGATCAGGGGACAGGGAGCAGGGGGGTTGGAGTTTTTGTGGGGGGCAGTCGGAGGGAGTGGATGGGGGCAGGGTGGGGCTACCCTCCCTCCCTGTGGAGTGTCCTATTCTTTGAATGTTAAAACATGGAATCCCTACTCACAGTGCAGCTCTCCATTCAAAGCAGGCTGCAGCATGAGGTCTCAGCTTCCTCACTCCCTCCCCCTCTTTCCTGTTGGTAGTGGCCAAGGGAATGCTGGGAAATGTAGTTCTTTCCCTGCTCCAGGACTGGCTCTATAGGCAGGGAGCTAACCAAGGAACTACAGCTCCCAGGGCCCTCTGTTGGTTCTCAGCTCCCAGGCTGGATCCCCCGGCTGCCGCCCCTGCAAATGGGCTGCCCCAAGCACGTGCTTGCTTTGCTGGTGCCTAGAGCCGCCCCTGGTTGTGACCGTACTGTGTTTTAAAACACATAAAACAGTATTGTAAACTTAAAAATAAAATACTCATTAGGCTGTTATTCTATTTAAAAAGTCATAGCTTTAAACAAAATAATCCATTTCAGGCTGTACAACAAACACCGGTTTTGCTTCATTTCTACCACTTTAAAAAAATAAATAAAAAAACCCCACAAACATTTTTAAAAACACATCTCATTTTGCAGAATAAAAACCAAACTGCTTTAAAAACTAGAACACACCAAACCAATAGTTTGCAGCCATATACTTTTTTAAAAAAACCAGCAATATACTTTTGAAAAAATGCATCTATGTTTTGCACAAACTCAGACACACACACAAAGCAGTTTAAAACACCAAACCAACATTTTGCAACAAAATATTTTTTAAACACTCACAGTTATCTCTAGCGTAGGCCCCTGAATCACTAACAATTTAAACATTAAAGAGAACTCTTTTAAGAAGACAAACCACCCCATTTTTTTAAAAAAAACCACATCTCTTTTTTTTTGCAGAATAAAAACCAAACCGATTTTAAAAATCAACTTTTAAAAACCATTTTGCACAGAAAAACAGTTAGTTTAAAAAACACCATACCATCAGTTTGAAGCCATAAAACTCCAGCAGTTTAAAACAAAGTTTGCAACAAAATACTATCAGCAGTTTGCAGCCATAAAAACCCTTAGCAATATACTTTTTGTTTTTTTAAAAAAAACAACCTACTGTATACCTTGAACAGCCCCTAACTCACAATTTAAACATTACAACTATTTAAAAAAAACAAAACCCACACACGCTTTAAAAAACAATTGCAGAAAGTTACTTTCCACCACAGGATAAAGGGTTGCTGGCATGCGATTGTTCTGTTTCCCCCCATGTGTGTTTGGGCCGATGGGTTAAAGGACAAGCAAAAATTTTAGTTAGTATTACCCCCAAAACCCTATGCAACCTGTGTAATACCTGAAGGTTTTTTTTTATTTAATAGTATTAAGCTCAACTGTAGTTAAAAATGGTTTGTTGGTTTGTTTTGTTTTTGTTTTGTTTTTCTGTTTTTTGGTTTGTTTTTTACCTTGGCCTGGTGGTGAAATGCAACTTAAAGTTACTAGTT
Organism: Terrapene triunguis; assembly: GCF_002925995.2. NCBI lineage: Eukaryota > Metazoa > Chordata > Testudines > Emydidae > Terrapene > Terrapene triunguis. Next base: position 2,350,082 of record NW_020664524.1, on the reverse strand, counting down.
CCATGCTAAACAGATCACACTTTAATAAAGATAGGTACCATTATTTAATAAGGACAGCATGGCCAAAGAGTGACATTATATAATATATATTTTCAGAGTTAAAAACAGGGAGCATACCTCCTCTTGCAGTCCAGCAACAATTCAATTCAACATAGTTTCTGTTGAAAGAGGACAGTGTCCAAAAAACTGAGATTTTTATACCATCCTAACTTTTTGTTTCATACACACTTCAAAAGTCTGTAGTTAGCAGGTTGATTCGATCACCACAACTCTGAATTAATAGATACTTAAGGGCTTTAGGCACCCCTCCCCTAACATTCCCTTTTGTGATCTGGGGTGGGGGGATTAAGTCGTCTGCACAACTGGGCTGCTTTTGGCTAATTATTTTTTCTTTTAGTTAAAATACATTTTCTTAAGGGGCCAAGGGGCGGGGTTAAGGTTTGATTGATGGTAGGGCCCTTATACTACTCAACATGGAAGCTAAATGGTTGTGCCCTTGCAAACATAATCTGAAGCAGTACCAATAATTATTTTTGTTTGTTTGTTTTTCATTATTTTCAGCACTTCTACAACCACTGATACTTTTAGGGATTGGGTTCCTTCCTACTCTAGTTTATACTGAAAATTCTTTTTTACTTGCCCATCTGCAAACCCTGTAACTTGCTTTCCTTCCTTATAATAGGAGCTACCATTCACAAACAAGATGTCCCCCCCCCCTCCAATTACCTGTTCAACCGGGTTGCCTTAATGACAGGGCTCACAGACATGTATCTGACCCGTTAAAGTTAGTTCCCAGATATTTCAGGCTCTTTTAGGGTAACCAATTGAGCATTTTTTGTGTTGGGAGCAAAGACCCATTGTATAGCCTTATGCACTTTCACATGCCCCTTAGATAAGTTTTCCTGACTTACTAATTTTTCCAGAGCATGATGACTTTTAACAATTACTTTACTTGCTCCAATAATTACCTGTGCCTTTTGCAGCATCCAGTAGGCAGCAAGGGCAGGTTTGCTCACAGATTCCCAATTTGCTTTCTGGAGATGTTAAAGCTTGGCTATGATATGTCCTGTTTTTTTCGCAGCACCAGTATCCTGAGTGATCAAGCTGACAATACAGAAATTTTTAACCCCAGGATACAACACAAAGGGGAACTCATTGTTAGGGGCAGCCAAAGTAGGCACTTCCATTAACCCCCTTTTTAAGCTTTCCCATACACAAGTTGCTTCTTCTGTCCAGGTCCATTGCGGTCTTTTAACTACCTCATACAAGGGTCCTGCTTTTTCTGCATATCCCACCATAAATTCTCAGCAAAAATTAGTGAGATCCAAAAGAGACTGCAAGAATTTAGTATCCACTGGCATTGGAAGGTTAACAATACACTTCCCTCTCTCCTTATCTACTGATCTTCCCCCTGCAGTGAGTCTGATTCCAAGATACTGCACCTCTCTCTGTTTGATCTGGGATTTAGAAGGGTTAAGTTTCAAGTGTATGCCTGGCAGCAACACAGTAACCTCCACACTAACCCTGCATGCTCCTCTTCTGTTTTGCTTACTACCAAGATCTTATTCCCATATTGAACTATTTTACCCATTTGCAACAATCCTTCCTTTTCCAACATATTCCTTACAGCAACATGAATATTGTGGGGGCATCGCAGTACCCCATAGGCAGAACTTTCCAGCAATATTTAGTACCCTGGAATACAAAAGCCATTCGATACTGGGATTCCGAGCTTAAAGGTAAGCTTCAAAAAACATTTGCCACATTAAGTACAGTAAACCACTTCATTTCGGGGGGGCACTACCTCCAGCAGCTCAAGATAAGCAGCTAGAATGGCGGCGGCGGGGGGGGGGGGGGCTCTTAGCGGTTTTATTTAACCTTGATAGTTAATTTCCATGTTCCATCTGGCTTTTTTTACCAGCGAAATTGGGGCTGCATTAGGTGCTGAGCATCTCCAGATTAGTTTTCACTTTTCCAGTTCTTCTATGACCTGTTTCAGTGATTATTTTGCTTCCTGAGGTATCGGATACTGTTTAATGTACAGAGGGGTGTCTCCTTATACTGTAACTGAAGTCTGTACTTCTCCTGTATCTAAAGAGTCTGTAGCCCACACATTTCGTATTTTAGTCCACCACGTTTCCCAGCCTTCCAGTGTGGGAGGTGGCTTTTTTGGTTTTATTGCCTTTACTGTTTGAGTAGCAAGCCCCATGGGGATCAGACTAACATGTTCCTTTCCCTCTTTTACAGCAAGGGCTTGTTTGTTACACATATTTGGGCTACAGTCTTACTAAAGACAATCTTAGACAGTTTTTGTAAACTATTCTGACAACATTTTTGGCCATGTCCCCACCATCCCCCAATCTGAGCTCAAAAAAGATTTACTGGAGAACTTTGTTAGAAGTATCTTTGCAAGTATAGATGAGCTCCGTCTCTCACAAAAGTGAGCTCTGTTAAGGTAGTGTGATTGAGTGGCTGTAGTGATAGACTAGCAGGTAAGAAGTTTAAGGATCTAGTCCAGGGGCGGGCAAACCTTTTGGGCTGAGGGCAGCATCGGGTTTCGTAAATTGTATGGAGGGCCGGTTAGGGGAGGGGGTTGTGGCCTGGGCTCCACCTTCTATGTGCCCCCCCGGACCTCCGCCACCCCATCCAACCCCTCCTCTCATTCCTGACAGCCCCCCCGGGACCCCTGCCCCATCCAACCACCCCTTCTTCCTGTCCCCTGACAGCCCCAGAACCCCTGCCCCCCCATCCAAACCCCCCTCCTTCCTGACTGCCCCCCGGATCCCCTGCCCCCATTCAACCCCGTTTCCCCCCAACCCCTATCCACACCTCCGCCCCCTGACTACCACCCCGAACTCCCCTGCCCTCTATCCAACCCCCCCTGCTCCCTGCCCCCTTACCACTCTGCCTGGAGCACTGGTGGCTGGTGGCACTACAGCCACGCCACCCACCTGGAGCCAGCCACGCCTCCACCACCACCATGCAGCTCAGAGCACTGGGCCAGGCCGTGCTCTGCAGCTGCGCTGCCCCAGGAACTCACAGCCCTGCTGCCCAGAGCATTGCGCCGGCGGCGGAGCGAGCAAGCTGAGGCTGCGGGGGAGGAGGGACAGCAGGAGAGAGACCAGAGGCTAGCCTCCTGGGCCAGGAGCTCAGGGGCCGGGCAGGATGGTCCTGCGGGCCGGATGTGGCCCGTGAGCCGTAGTTTGCTCACCCCTGGTCTAGTCTGAGTGCTGCTATTACGCTGCTGGGTGGTCATTCAAGTCAACTCCCACCTCAGTTTCCCACCCCCCCCTTTGTGAAATGGAGAAAATGACCTGGCTTGGACGGAAAAACTAAATATTATCCTGCAGTAGGTGCATTTTCCCACACTGTCCTCACTGCCCATCTTAAACCAGCACTTAAACCTGGCTCCAGGAATGACCAGATACCTCTCAGGTAGGGCTCATCCTGTAATCAGGGTTGGCTTAGCCCCAGGCACTCCAGCTCCTCGGGCAAGCCACCCTGTTACAGTCCTGATTCGAGATGGGAACATTTTTCAAAATCTTGCAAATTCTCGCAGGATAGGAAAACCATTTCCTGCCCAGCCGTACCTAGTACTTGACATCCCCAAGACAGCAAAGCATGCCCCTTGAAGGTTGGGGGGCACCAGCTGGGGCACTGTCTTGTCCTCCAACCTACTGGTCATTTAAAACTACAGCTCACTTGAGCAGTGTTTTCTAGTCCTGCCTATTGCTGCGGGGGGCACAATTCACCAATACACTCATGCAGTGGTGGGCAAGATTTTGCTCAATACATACAAAGAAATGAAAGAATCTTCACCACCTTGCTGGAAGGTGGCAGCTTTTTACCCACACCTAGCAACCCCACACAAGAGATTAGAACTGGAAAATAATATTGTATCCAGTTATACCTGTAGGGCAGTTCAGGTAGAAAGAATATGTTTACACTAGCTGGAATCTGGAGAGATCACTCCTTTTGTGGAGGTGACGTGGAATTGTTAGTGGACACAAATGGTGAAGACCTCAGTTTTACAACTCATCTGAAAGAAAATACTCAAAAGGCACAAAAAACAGTGCTTACAAAACTGGGACCACACACTGCCCCTTAGATCTATTCATACAATTCCTACTGAAGATGGATGTTGCACCTTTTTAATGGTAAGCCTGACTCAAAATGATGAATCATAGAAGTGTAGGACTGGAAGGGATCTTGAAAGGTCATTGAGTCCAGTCCCCTGCCTTCACAGCAGGACCAAGTACCATCCCTGGCAGATTTTTGCCCCAGATCCCTAAATGGCCCCCTCAAGGATTGGGCTCACAACCTTGGGTTTAGCAGGCCAATGCTCAAACCACTGAGCTATCCTCCCCCCCAAAGACCAGAGTGTGTGACGAGAAAAGTTTATACCAGGAGTGGAAGCAAATTCCGGACTACAAGAAGTGCTTTTAAAAAGCTGGAAAACAGGCAGGGTTGAATTTCAGCCTTTCTTCTCTGGAAAAACTTGAGGAAAGTACAGGTTTGGAGATCTTGACCCCACCTGCACTGGCGCAGTACACTGTCTGAACGGGATCCTAACTGTCTTGAAGGTCCCATGGTATTCTTAGCTAATCTTTTCATGGATAATAGCGATTTTCACAGCCACTGAAATCTGACATTTCTTTGATCTTTCCAGACCATCCAGCTGATCCCTGGCGATGGGAGGTGGCAGCAGCACAGTGACTGCATCCTTCACATCTCATCACATGTGGGCTAATGTAAAGAGACACGACAGACACAACATGCGCCGTGTTAGGGTACATCACATCACAGAAGACTAAACAGGAACAAACAGTTAATCTACAGTGAAAGATCTGAGTTTCCAGAAAACTAACGACTCTAAAGCATTTAGCAACTGCTGCAGAGCCCCTGGAAGTCAATGGTCCCATTGACTTCAATGGGCTGTAAAGCCAGTTCTTGGATACTAAAGTGATTGGGAAATTAGAAGGATTATACAGTACATAATATTACCAAGATTTACATTATCTCTGATAGAGACAAGGTAGGTGAGGCCCAACAGAAGTTGGTCCAGTAAAAGATACTACCTCACCTACCTTGTCTCTCATATTTTGGGACCAACGTGGCTATGTCAACACTGCAAACATTATCTCTGATAGACTAGTTCATGCAAAGCCCAGTGTCCAGGGGATAGTACCATATACATAATATTATATCATTATAATTTCTCTTTCTGAAGCTCCATACAGCAACACTTGCAAATATAGGTATTTCTAAGTTGGGGAGAAAGTCAAAATGGGCAAAGTCACTGGAACACAATCAACACAATCATTACAACAGGCCCTTGTGCTCCTCACACTGCTCCACTGCTGAGCCCTGTCATCTGGCTCCAACTCCTCTTATTTATAAACTCCCCCCTCCCCTTGAGTTCCCATTTAGTTCCACTTTCAGAGTGCGTGACAGGGTTTGGAGGGCAATCCAGACCAGGGAAGGGTTGTGTCACCACTTGCCCTGCAAACCCGAGTGCCTCACGATGCTTTGCTGCTGTAGCTCCCAACCTGGGATGCTCCCAACCAGCCTGCAAACATGCAAGTCACACCCTGAAGTGTCTGTGGGCTTAGACAGCCCTGGTTCAGCAGCCTGTCCACAGCCCAACTCTGGCTTCCACCAGCCTTGGTTACAACCAGCAAGGTGAGCCCAACACAGTCCCAATTTCAAATTTTCACAAAACCATGTGCTCTGTAATGTCCAGCCCTTTCCTGGATAGTTCACAGCTGTTCGTGCCTCTAATGACAAAAAAGGAGTCTGGCAAGTGTGAATGCAGACAGGGGCATGCGTAAGCAGGGCAAGCAGGGCCACAGGCCCCGCCCATCAGTGGGGGCACAGAACTCCTCTGGGGCGAGCGAGCTCCTCCGGGGCAGGGCCGGGGGATGACATTCCTAGGCCTGGGGAGAACCAGGTCCTCCGGCCACGGGGGACGAGCCAGCTCTTCCAGGCAAGGGGGGGGCATGGGAGAAGAGCCAGCTCCTCCGGCTGTGGGGGGGGCCAGAAAGTGCCCCTCCAAAAGTGGCCACATTTTTATTTCTGGGCATGCCCCCACATGCAGAGTCCCCCAAACAAAGATAAGAACTATGTATCCTCCCCACTTATTATATCTTCCCTTATTTACAACACTGAATGCTACAAAACAAGTATGTGGGTACACAACCAATCCACGCCTGGGTGGGAAAACCTGTGCCTAATCCTAGGAGATAGGAGATATAGGGCAAAGATAGAATCGTAGGACTGGAAGGGACCTCGAGAGGTCATCTAGTCCAGTCCCCTGCACTCAAGGCAGGACTAAGTATTATCTAGACCATCTCTGACAGGTGTTTGTCCAAACTGCTCTTAAAAATCCCCAATGATGGAGATTCCACCACCTCCCTAGGCAATTTATTCCAGTGCTTAACCACTCTGACAGTTGGGAAGTTTTTCCTAATGTCCAACCTAAACTGCCCTTGCTGCAATTTAAGCCCATTGCTTCTTGTCCTATCCTTAGAGGTTAAGAAGAACAATTGCCCCCCTCCTCCTTGTAACAACCTTTTATGTACTTGAAAACTGTTATCATGTCCCCTCTCAGTCTTTTCTTCTCCAGACTAAACAGACCCATTTTTTTCAATCTTCCCTCATAGATCATGTTTTCTAGAGCTTTAATAGTTTTTATCGCTCTTCTCTGGACTTTCTCCAATTTGTCCACATCTTTCCTGAAATGTGGCACCCAGAACTGGACACAATACTCCAGTTGAGGCCTAATCAGCGTGGAGTAGAACAGAAGAATTATTTCTCATGTCTTGCTTACAATACTCCTGCTAATACATCCCAGAATGATGTTTGCTTTTTTTGCAACAGTGTTACACTGTTGACTCATATTTAGCTTGTAATCCACTATGACCCCCAGATCCCTTTCCACAGTACTCCTTCCTAGGCAGTCATTTCCCATTTTGTATGTGTGCAACTGATTGATTGTTCCTTCTTAAGAGGCATACTTTGCATTTGTCCTTATTGAATTTCATCCTATTTACTTCAGACCATTTCTCCATTTTGTCCAGATCATTTTGAATTATAATCCTATCCTCAAAAACACTTGCAACCCCTCCCAGCTTGGTATCGTCCACAAACTTTCTAAGTATGCTCTCTATGCCATTATCTAAATCATTGATGAAGATATTGAACAGAACCCAACCCAGAACTGATCCCTGTGGAACCCCACTTGTTATACCCTTCCAGCATGACTGTGAACCACTGATAACTACTCTATGGGAACAATTTCCCAACCAGTTATGCACCCACCTTATAGTAGCTCCATCTAGGTTGCATTTCCCTAGTTTGTTTATGAGAAGGTCATGCAAGACCGTATCAAAAGCCTTACTAAAGTCAAGATATACCACATCTACCGCTTCCCCCCTATCCACAAGGCTTGTTACCTTGTCAAAGAAAGCTATCGTTGGTTTGACACAATTTGTTTTTGACAAATCCATGCTGTTATTTATCACCTTATTATCTTCTAGGTGTTTGCAAACTGATTGCTTAATTATTTGCTCCATTATCTTTCTGGGTACAGAAGTTAAGCTGACTGGTCTGTAATTCCCCGGGTTGTCCTTATTTCCCTTTTTATAGATGAGCACTATATTTACCCTTTTCCAGTCTTCTGGAATGTCTCCCGTCTTCCATGACTTTTCAAAGATAATGCTAGTGGCTCAGATATCTCCTCAGTCAGCTCCTTGAGTATTCTAGGATGCATTTCATCAGGCCCTGGTGATTTGAAGACATCTAACTTGTCTAAGTAATTTTTGACTTGTTCTTTCCCTATTTTAGACTCTGATCCTACCTCATTTTCATGGGCATTCACTATGTTAGACGTCCAATTGCCACCAACCTTCTTGTTGAAAACCGAAACAAAGAATTAAGCACCTCTGCCATTGCCACATTTTCTGTTATTGTCTTTCCCCTCTCATTGAGTAACGGGCCTACTCTGTCCTTGGTCTTCCTCTTGCTTCTAATGTATTTGTAGAATGTTTTCTTGTTTCCTTTTATGTCCCTAGGCAGTTTGATCTCATTTTGTGCCTTGGCTTTTCTAATTTTGTCCCTACATACTTGTGTTATTTGTTTATATTCATCCTTTGTAATTTGACTGAGTTTCCACTGTTTGTGGAACCACAAAGTGGCATCACACTACGCAGAAACTTGCCACCGGAACAGGAATGGACAGTAATGACAAAGAAATGGGCATGTAGCTCTGTCCTGAGTTGGTTGTACCTACCTCTGACAGATAACCTGAGCCATTTCTTTTTACTGTCTGGCAATCCTTGTGTAGCTTGTCACACCAAAAAAACAAAACCCAGTGAGTTGAATTGTATTAAGTATGGTGTCAGACTTGAATAATTAACCTATGGTGATTCCCATAGCTTTATTTTTCTTTAATACTGTATACAAGGTGTCTGTGTTGTTTGGGGTAGCATGTCTGCACTTTTAAGTGTTAAACAGTGGAGATAGTTTGGGAATTAACATTGGTTACAGCTGCCTAGAGCAATGGGCAGGCAGACTCCTGTACTCATGCAGAGCACCACTGATTTCAAACAGAATTTGGGTGGGGTGGGGTGCTCCCCTATAGAGCTGATTGCAGGACAGTGGCCTTAGAAAGTAACCTCTTTGAAGACATGGTAGGGCCATTGTCTGCCCTTTGTTCTGTGCGGGGCCACGCATATCCTCAGGGCTAACAAATAACGGGTGGCTCTACAGTTGAGCTACTCCTCCCTGGCAAGTGGAGTGGACTGCTCATCTCTCCTGGGGTGGCATAGGGCAGGAGTCAGCAACCTTTCAGAAGTGATGTGCCGAGTCTTCATTTATTCATTTTAATTTAAGGTTTCACGTGCCAGTAATACATTTTAACGTTTTTAGAAGGTCTCTTTCTCTAAGTCTATAATATATTAATAAACTGTTGTTGTATGTAAAGTAAATAAGGTTTTAAAAATGTTTAAGAAGATTCATTAAAAATTAAATTAAAATGCAGAGCCCCCCAGACCGGTGGCTAGGACCCAGGCAGTGTGAGTGCCACTGAAAATCAACTCGCGTGCCGCCTTTGGCATGCATGCCATAGGTTGCCTACCCCTGACATAGGGAGTGCATGACGGATCATTACACCCTGTCCCACAGGTACTTTATCCACCCCCCCATCAGTGTAGCAGCTGAACCTGCCTTGCTCTTGAATCACTCCCCTCCCCCATGAGGCAGGACAGCAGTGCCGCTGTTGCCATGTGGCACTCGGGGAAACTGAGGCACAGATAGACTAGTGTTTTGGCCAAGGTCACAGGGGGAGTCTGTGGCAGAGCAGGGACTTGAACCTGGGTCTCTTGGGGCCTGGCCCACCCTTCCAGCCCGCAGGGAGGGGCCATGCTCCGGCCCGGCCCACGGGGACACACCCAGCCGGCGGTGGCGCAGCGGGGCTCGGAGAGCCCCACGCCCGGCCGAACGGGACACTCCCCGTGGCGGGGGGAAGGGTCAGGGGAGAGGAACCAAACGGAGGAGGGACTGAGAGCAGGCACCTCGCCCACAACTCGCCCTACCCACTCAGGCGCTCGCCAAAGTCACCTATGCACCGGGCCCTCTTACGTCATATCCGCGCCGGCACCCGGTTAGGCCCCCGCCTGTGGGTCCTTCCGCTGCAGGCGTCGCGTTGGTCGCAGCGGAAGAGCGTCTTCCAGGCGCTGTGCTGGGTCCGCGATGTCCTTGCGCCTGGGGAAGCTCGCCCTCCCGGGGGCTGCGGCCGCTCGGGGCCGCCCGGGGCTCGGCGCCGTGCGAGTGGTGAGGCGGGGCGGGGCGGGGCGGGGGGCTTGCGGCATTCCGCGTCCTAGGGCGGACCCTGGCAGCGGGTCACTCGTTATCTCTGTGCAGCGCCGGGCCCAGCGCCCGTGCTCAGGGTCTGACGGGTCCCCGTACGGGGCGGGGGGAATTTCCCCCAGGACTCACGGGCAGTGACCTTGGCGGGTTCCCACCTTCCGCTGCAGCCGGGGGTGTGAGTCGCTTGCCAGGCTCATCTGGGGAGAAATTCCTGCCGTTGTAGGGGGCCTCGGGCACTGGTGCAGCTTGGCCCCTCCTGTGGCACATAATAGTCTAGTCTTTTGTAGGCTGTAATACTTTGGTCTCATTTTGGGGGCTGGGTCAAGGAGGTGATCTGTGATCTACAGGAGGCGGGACTAGTTCTTTCTGGCCTTAAATTCTATAACTTCGTGTGTCCTTCAAATGTTACCTCAAGCCGTGTTTAGTAATAATTCTGGGGAAGAGTACTGGATCGGTATCGCATCTTGCTGTCACAAGTGACTGGATACCACAGAAGTGATGCACGCGACCTTTTGCAAGGCTTCAGAGTGAAAAAAGTGACACGAGGATCCTTTATAAAATTCATGTTTGGCACCCACATTATATCAATATAGATATATATAAAATATGCACACACACACATCTAGGTAAACTTAATTCATATTCTAACCTGGAATTCATTACAAATCTGAAGACACTCCTTGTGTTTTCTAAGACTTCGGCTACATGTTACATGTAATCATTAGCAGATCACTTGGGCAGGAAGAATGGTTTCGTTATTAAGGCACAGGGCTGGGAGTCAGAAAAATCAGCATTCTGCTCATTGCTCTGACAGATTTCTTTTCACAAGTCATTTCACCACTCCAGCACAGTTTTTTATCTGTAAAATGGAGCCCCTGATACACTACTACGGTACTATTCCAAAGACTTGAGGCTTGATTTACCCATGTTTGGAAGGCGCTTGGAAAGCTTTGGGTGGAGGGTACTATAGAGTAGCAAAGCGCTATTTATTTTCTTTATTCTTAGAGCTCTACATTTAAGAGCTCAGTCTTGCAAACATGTTCATTTTTACCAGTCTAAAAACACAATCTTCTTGCCTGTTCATTTTGATGATGATGAGAAAACTAGTGATGTTTTACTAAGCTCAGTGGGGGAGAACAAGAAGACAGTCAAGGAAAGTGTGGGCCCCTTACTGAATGAGGGAGGCAACCTAGTGACAGAGGATGTGGAAAAAGCTAATGTACTCAATGATTTTTTTGCCTCTGTCTTCACGAACAAGGTCAGCTCCCAGACTGCTGCACTGGGCAGCACAGTATGGGGAAAAGGTGACCAGCCCTCTGTGGAGAAAGAAGTGGTTCGGGACTATTTAGAAAAACTGGACGATAACAAGTCCATGGGGCCGGATTCGCTGCATCCGAGGGTGCTAAAGGAGTTGGCAGATGTGATTGCAGAGCCGTTGGCCATTATCTTTGAAAACTCATGGTGATCGGGGGAGGTCCCGGGTGACTGGAAAAAGGCTAATGTAGTGCCCATCTTTAAAAAAGGGAAGAAGGAGGATCCGGGGAATTACAGGCCAGTCAGCCTCACCTCAGTCCCTGGAAAAATCATGGAGCAGGTCCTCAAGGAATCAATTATGAAGCACTTAGAGGAGAGGAAAGTGATCAGGAACAGTCAGCATGGATTCACCAAGGGCAAGTCATGCCTGACCAACCTAATTGCCTTCTATGAGGAGATAACTGGGTCTGTGGATGACGGGAAAGCAGTGGATGTGTTATTCCCTGACTTTAGCAAAGCTTTTGATACGGTCTCTCACAGTATTCTTGCCAGCAAGTTAAAGAAATATGGGCTGGATGAATGGACTATAAGGTGGATAGAAAGCTGGCTAGATTGTCGGGCTCAACGGGTAGTGATCAACGGCTCCATGTCTAGTTGGCAGCCGGTTTCAAGTGGAGTGTCCCAAGGGTAGGTCCTGGGGCCGGTTTTGTTCAGTATCTTCATTAATGATCTGGAGGATGGCGTGGACTGCACTCTCAGCAAGTTTGCAGATGACACTAAACTGGGAGGAGCGGTAGATACGCTGGAGGGTAGGGATAGGATACAGAGGGACCTAGACAAATTAGAGGATTGGGCCAAAAGAAACCTGATGAGGTTCAACAAAGACAAGTGCAGAGTCCTGCACTTAGGACGGAAGAATCCCATTCACTGCTACAGACTAGAGACCGAGTGGCTAGGCAGCAGTTCTGAAAGGTTGCCGACCCCTGCCCTAGGTCCTTTTCTGCAGAAGTGGTGTGCCGAGTCTTCATTTATTCACTCTAATTTAAGGTTTCACGTGCCAGTAATACATTTTAAAGTTTTTAGAAGGTCTCTTTCTATAAGTCTATAATATATAACTAAACTATTGTTGTATGTAAAGTAAATAAGGTATTAAAAATGTTTAAGAAGCTTCATTGAAAATTACATTAAAATGCAGAGCCCCTCGGACCGGTGGCCAGGACCCAGGCAGCGTGAGTGCCGCTGAAAATCAGCTCGCGTGCCGCAGGTTGCCTACCCCTGACCTAGGGGTTACAGTGGACGAGAAGCTGGATTTGAGTCAACAGTGTGCCCTAGTTGCCAAGAAGGCTAACGGCATTTTGGGTTGCATAAGTAGGGGCATTGCCAGCAGATCGAGGGATGTGATCATTCCCCTCTATTCGACATTGATGAGGCCTCATCTGGAGTACTGTGTCCAGGTTTGGGCCCCACACTACAAGAAGGATGTGGAAAAATTGGAAAGAGTCCAGCGGAGGGCAACAAAAATGATTAGGGGGCTGGAGCACAAGAGTTATGAGGAGAGGCTGAGGGAACTGGGATTGTTTAGTCTACAGAAGAGAAGAATGAGGGGGGATTTGATAGCTGCTTTCAACTACCTGAAAGGGGGTTCCAAAGAGGATGGATTTAGACTGTTCTCAGTGGTACCAGATGACAGAACAAGGAGTAATGGTCTCAAGTTGCAGTGAGGGAGGTTTAGGTTGGATATTAGGAAAAACTTTCACTAGGAGGGTGGTGAAGCACTGGAATGGGTTACCTAGGGAGGTGGTGGAATCTCCTTCCTTAGAGGTTTTTAAGGTCAGGCTTGACAAAGCCCTGGCTGGGATGATTTAGTTGGGATTAGGTCCTGCTTTGAGCAGGGGTTGGACTAGATGACCTCCTGAGGTCCCTTCCAACCCTGATATTCTATGATTCTATGAAAACTGTTCATCATGGACAAGCAGAACATTATGAGACTGTGCGGGTTGATCACTTCAGTTTAATTGTAAATCTCTAAACGTGGACATGCTGTTGCATAGAATATGATCGCTTACATAGCACTAGCATAGCAATGTAGCTCATATTACGTGGATTGGATGGAAACTGGTTAACTGACAAATTAGAAAGTAATTGTATGTGGGGAGTCATCATCCAATGGGGATATTTTTAGTAGGTCCTGCTGATGCTGTTCAATAGCTTTTTTTAGTGGCCTGGGAGAAATTTAAAATCACTGTTGGTAAGGTTTGCAGATGTTGTTCTTATTGGTCGAGTGGTAAATAATGATGGGGACTGTCTCAGTTGTACAACGTAATCTAGATTAATTGGAAAAGGGCTCAATTAAAGAACACGTTTTAGAACAGCCATATGAAGTGTCGGATCTCTAGAAACAAAAAGTGTAGGTCACACTTACAAGATAAAGGGTACTGTATCCTGGAATGCATTGATTCTGAAAGGTTTCAGAGTAGCAGCCGTGTTAGTCTTTATCCGCAAAAAGAACAGGAGTACTTGTGGCACCTTAGAGACTAACACATTTGTTTGAGCATAAGCTTTCGTGGGCTACAGCCCACTTCATCGGATGCATAGAATGGAGCATATAGTAAGGACACACAGACACACACAGACACACACACCAAGAAACGGTGGGAGTTGTCCTACCAACTCTAAGAGGCTAATTAATTAAGAGAGAGAACTTTTTTGTAGCGATAATCAAGGTAGCTCATTACAGACAGTTAATTCTGAAAAGTACTTATGAGTCGTGGTAGATAACCAATTGAACAAGAGCTCCCAGTGAAGTGCTGTAGCTCAGGGTAAAGATGATTCTTTGATGTTTAAACAGAGGAATAGTAAGTGGGAATATGGAGGTGATATTACTAGAGCCCTGCGTGGATACGCAAATGTGTATCCGCATCCAATCTGCTATCTGCAAAAATTATTTGCGGATATCCGTGGATTTGCAGGGCTCTACACTGGGGGCCAGGCTGAGGCTCCCACGCATCCCTCTGCCGGAGTCCGGTCGGTGAGAGCCGCAGGCAGCTTTAGGGAGCCCACGCGGCGTCACGGACCCTCCACCTACCATCGGCTGGGTGGGGATCCTGGGGAGCGGGGACACGGTTGGGGACTGCTCTCAGGTGCCCCTCCGCACCGCGGGCAGGTGAAGGGTCCACAACAGCTCCCCAGCTGGGCTCCATGCTGGCCTGGGAGGGGGAGACCTGGGGAGCTGCCCGGGGGCTTCTCAGGCCCCCCACCCAGGGCAGGTGGAGAGACCCAGGCTCCCCACAGCTGCCCACCCAGCTCTTACTGTGTCCGGCTGCGGCTCCCAGCCGCCCCCCACCCTGGCCAGAGCTGGGTTTGGGAGAGCCACACTGGCAGCTGTGGGGAGCCGCAACAGACCCTCCACCTGCCCTGGGCGGGGGGCCCGAGCAGCCCACAGGCAGTGTCCCAGCCTTCCGCCCAGGGTAGGTGGAGAGACCCAGGCTCCCCACAGCTGCCAGCGCGGTTCTCCCAGACCTGGCCCGGGGGGGGTGGCGCTCGGGGTCGTAGCCTGGCCATGATAAGAGCCAGGCGGGTAGCTGTGTGGAGCCACGGCGGACCCTCCACCTACCTTGGGCAGGGGGCCCAAGCAGCCCCCCGCCCAGTTTCCCTGCTCCCCAGATCCCCGCCCAGGGCAGGTGGAGGATCCGTACTGCAGTTCCTCATAGCTGCCCGCCTGGCTCTTACCGTCAGAGCCCTGTGCGGATACAAAATTTGTATTCGCATCCAGGCTGCTATCTGCAGAAATGGTCCATGGATATAAAGTGGATACCTGTGGACTCTGTATGTAGTACCAATGAGAGCATTACTAGAATGCTGTGTCCAGTTTTGATATCCACACTTCAAAAGGGAATTGGAAAAATTGGAATGAGTTCAGACAAGAACTCCAAGAATCATTAGAGATCTGGAAAACTGCCTTACAATGAGAGACTAAAGAAACTCAATCTATTTAGTTTATCCAAAGGAAGGTCAAGAGGTGACTTGATCATTGTCTGCAGGTATGAACACGGAGAAGCAATTTTTGTTAATAGATGGCCCTTTAATCTTAGTAGAAAAAGGCACATAAGGAGATCCAATGTTTGGAAGTTGGAGCTTGACAATTTTGGAGTAGAAATTGGGAGCAAATGTTTAACAGTGAAGGCAATTGACCATTAGAACAGCTTACCTAAGGATGTGGTGGTTTCTCCATTGCTTGAAATCTTTAAAACAAATCTGTATGTCTTTCTGAAATATATGCTATGGCTCAACAGATGCAGAAATTACTGCGTGAGGTTCTATGGATTGGTAAGCAGAAGATCTGACAAGATGATCAGGATGGTCTCTTCTGGCCTGAGTAGTGGACATAGATATGTATAAAATTAGTAGTAAATAAATTGTACTTTAAAATAAGATGTTTGGCACTTTTTAGACTAGGGATATCAATCCTTTTCTTCTGGCCAAGTTCTATTTTGTGGTAACATATTCAATCACTTTAAATCACTCGTGATTTCTATTAGATACTATTTTCTTCACTTCCTGGGTTACGCTACAGTTAAACAAATCTAATCATTTAATAGATCCTGATTCTACAATCAGGGCTGCAGGACAGATGGTTATACTCTCATGGATCTGATTACAAGATCAGGTCCTAAAACTAAACGCTCCAAGGCGGGAATGATGCCTTTAATTGTGTTAGGCGCTATACACACTGATATAGGCATTGATCCTGATTGGGGCCTCTGGGTCATTGTATTAATATAAATATTATGTTAAAATCAACAACTTGAATTCATTAGTTTGGTTGTTGTGTTTTCTTGCAGGCAAAAATTCACGTGAGCGCTCAACAGAAGTTGCGGTATGGCTGGTTGGCTTATATGCTGGGAGAGAGATCTACTAAAAAGTTCAATAAATACAGCAAAATCTTTACTGTTGATGGCAACTTATCTTCTGGGAAGGGCAAACTTGCACAACAAATAGCAGAAAAGCTAGGTATGGCTGATTCTTTTTCTGTCCTCTATAATATTTTATGTAACATAACACATTATTGCAATCCTTGTACAAGCAAAGGCACTGATTCATCAAGTATCAGTGGTTTGGGGTGGCTTGAATAGTTCTTTGCTGCCACAGTTAATATAGTGGTTTGACTGGCAATGAGAATACCAAATATATGGCAAACTGGGATTTCTGGATGTCACATTTTCCAAATGTGTGGGCAGTTCTAGGGGTGTTGGTGGAAGAAATCCTGGCCCGAAGGAAGTCAGTGGGAATTTTCTCAGTAGGTTGTCTTGGGTTACACTGCAGTAAGAATGTTCTCTCAGCAATAGAGTGGGGTTATAAGAATGGTGGACAGGGAAAGGGCTGCTCAGAACAACAGCTTAGAGGCCACTTTTGAAGAAGGAAGAAGAAACTGAAAGATGTATTCATTGGAGAACATTGTGTAGTAATATTTTGCTTAGAACTTGTGGAGATGAGTTATGTATGCATGCCTGTAAATAAAATAATTTCACTTTAAACTACAGTTTTAAAAATAACTAAAATGAATAGGAAATGTCCAGTTTAAACTAAAGCAAACAATTTTATGATCTTGATTCCTCTTTGTCTCAGGTATGCAGTATTTCCCAGAAGCAGATATGCATTATTTGGACAGGGTCACAGGAGATGGAACACTACTGGATGAGAAATTTAATGGCCATTGTAGTCTAGAGAAATTTTACAATGATCCTAAATGTCCTGATGGAAATTCATATCGCCTACAAGCCTGGTTGTACAGTAACCGTGTTTTGCAGTATTCCGACGCACTGGAGCTCCTCCTGTCTACAGGTTAAGTTTCATTTCTAAATTAATTGGTGAATTTGGATTCTAGGGTTGTTAAAATGATTAAGCTGCCTTTAACAGTTTGGCTGCCTCCCATAGCTGTATTTTAAAATATAAAATCTCATTATTCCATTAGTTTTTTGAATAGTCCTTTTTATAAAGTAGTGTTTAAAAATGAGAAACCGTCTGAATTATTAAAAAACAAAATAGCAGTTCTATTCAGAATATAAACTATGCTATTTTTCATTATGCCTGTCTAAAAGGCATCACACTGTGATGATGAGCTTCATTAGCTCTTTCAGGGGGAGAGCAGAGTGAGGTTGGTAATCTGTCAGGTCAGCTTGGCAGAATTTTCCAGAGGAAACTGCACTTAGACCTGTTAATGTGGCTTTTTGAATATAATCATTAAGGTGGCACAGTTAAAATCAAAGCCCAAAAATACATAACTGAAATTGTACAGCCATCTTTCAGGATAAAAATACGCTTTGCCTTGTAAGGGTCCATACCTGTGGCCACTCTGTGACTAAGCAGAATTGATCTGGAAGCTGGGGGGGGGAAGTGGTTTTTCTAACATTCAGTCTTGCAAGCTTGACCTGGAATCTGAAAGGTAAGCTGTGGTGTTTCTGGCTCTCACATCACCAAAATACAGATTCTGTGATGACGTGTAAGCCAGAAAAAAAATCTGTCTCCCTCTTCGATAGCTGTATCAGATTTGCCTCATTAACAGAGATAAAAATTAACAATCTTATTCTAATCAGTGTAAAGTAAGCAAATGAGAGGAACAGGTTGGTTAGGTAAGAAGTTGCTATTTCCATAGCCACTTTTGTACCCTAACTATACTTTTAAGGTTCCAGCAGCAGCATTAACTCAGCCATCTTGCACCTGCTATGTTTGTTACATGTATTTCTAGGGTAGCCCTCACTGTAGTATCTGAGTGTATTTTAAACACGAGAGCTCTTTCCTATAAGGAGGAACAATAATATCCTTGCCTTCACATTAACAAACTAGATTTCAGATGGGGTCTCCTCATGATGTATTACTTATTGCATCATTGGAAGGTATTTGGATATCATGGTGATAGGTGTGCTATAAAAACCTGAATAGAATTGATCAATTGGTACGTTCAGTAGTGCTAGAGATGTATGTTCGTTTGAACGTATGCCTGATATTATGTTGAGGGGTGAAATCTTTACTCTTTTGGTACGTTAACTTGCCCAGAGAAGAGTGTGTTCCAAGATTATGTAATTATAAGAGCCTGACTGTTGCTTATTATCTAATAGCTATGACTTGAGATGTTGTTGCAGCGTAGTTTTATTGAGCCTTTCATGATTAGAACCTGTTTGTAATCATAGGACAAGGTGTAGTGATGGAACGCTCCGTCTACAGCGACTTTGTGTTCATGGAGGCGATGTTTCAACAAGGCTATATCCACAAAAGATGTAAGTCCCTATCTGCAAAAAGAAACTTAATTTGTAACACTGTCTGAGGAATATGATGGCCATGTAAACAGATGGAAAGGCAGCAAGTCTGAATCCTTAATGTCTGAAGGTGTCATTTAGCCAGTGGGCCATGCTACTGACCTGTGCACCAAGGAACTCTCTAGCTGCAGGATTCCAGTCCCTTTTCTTCAGTGCTTCAGTTTTATTTCTTTAACATTAAAGTTGTTGAACACAAGTTCCTCCTATCAGTTGTGTTCTTTTCCCTGATTCGGGAACATCTGCAGAAGCACTCCTGGTCCTTGCAACTCTTCCCCCTAATTGCGCTCTTGCTGCCTCTAATGAGGACCAGGTGATCTTCAAGCTATTACCTGATCTCTGGCCACATAGCGCCAGCTGGGAGACAGCTGATTAGGGCTAGGCCCAATTCCATTTAAAGGGCAAGCCATCTTGTGATGGGGTTTAATGGTATTCTTAACAAATCAAACAAAGTTGCTTCTACGGTCTTTTTAATGATTACCCAGGCCTCTTAATCTGTGGTGTGATGTTCTACATTTCCTTTCACACTTCTTATCACAACATATGAGTATATATAGGGGACAGTTCTCCTATGGTTATCCCCTTAGTCTTGCCTGGATTCAGTGATACCATAATTTTTTGTTCTTTCATGAAATCATAATCTATTGCTATGGAAATAGTCCCTGAGTAAATCTGCAAGGGAAAGGGGGCAGATTAAGAGGAAGAGCTAATTTTGGTGATCAGCAGGCAGGAGAAAGATACAATACAATATTATTAAATCCACACTGTCTCACAGCTGGGAATAAAACTCAGGAGTGGAGTTCCTGGCTCCCAGCTCTCTGCTCGGTGTACTTGACCATGATGCATCTGGTGCCTGCCTTCCCTGTCCCTGGTGGAATTATTGAGATGCTTCAACTCGGAAGTTGAACTAACAACAAGAATTTTTGCTATAAGATGGGGATTTATCAGTTGGAAGGGATTGAGGAGGAGAAAGACCTGAATGTATTGGTTGATCAGAGGATGACTATGAGCTGCCAGTGTGATTCAGCTGTGAAAAAGGCTAATGCAGTACTAGGATGTATCAGGCCAGTAGCGACAGGGAAGTATTAGTATCATTATACAAGGCACTGGCGAGACTTCATCTGGAATATTGTGTCTAAGAAAGATGAATTCAAACTGGAACAGGTGCAGAGAAGGGCTACTAGGATGATCGGAGGATTGGAAAACCTGCCTTATTAGAGGAGACTTAAAGAGCTTGATTTTTTTAGCCTAACCAAAGGAAGGCTGAGGGGAGATATGATTGCTCTCTGTAAATATATCAGAGGGATAAATACTAGGGAGGGGGAGGAGTTATTTAAGTTAAGCACCAATGTGGACACAAGAATAAATGGTTATAAACTGGACTTCAACAAGTTTAGTCTTGAAATTAGATGGTTTCTAACCATCAGAGGATTGAAGTTCTGGAACAGCCTTCCAAGGGGAGCAGTGAGGGCAAAAAACCTAACTGGTGTCAAGACTGAGCTTGATAAGTTTATGGAGGGGATGGTAAGATGAGACTGCGTACATGCTCATTGTAGGCAATCTGCAATTGCTAGCCGCAAATATCTCCAGCGGCCGATGATGGGACATTAGATGGGGAGGGCTCTTGAGTTACTACAGATAATTCTTTCCCAGATGTGTGTCTGGTGGGTTTTGCCCACATGCTCAGGGTCTAACTGATTGCCATGTTTTGGGTTGGGAAGGAATTTTCCCTGGGTCAGACTGGCAGAGACCCTGAGGGGTTTTCGCCTTCCTATGGAGCATGGGTCACTTGGAGGTTTAAACTAATGTAAATAGTGGATTCTGTCACTTGAAGTCTTCAGTAACTCAGCCAGAGGTTAGGGATCTATTACAGGAGTGGCTGGGTGGGTGAGGTTCCGTGGCCTGCAATGTGCAGGAGGACAGACTAGATGACCTTGATTGTCCCTTCCGGTTTTAAAGTTTGAGTCTATGAGAAGTGAGGCAGCTTCTTGAGCCAAGCAGGAGTATTTCATACCAGCTGAGAATGGTCCTTAGAAGCTTCAAGGGGGAGCTCATGGGCTACTGAAAGATTCAGAAGTCTGTAGAAATGACTCTGAAATGAAGCGTAAAACCGTCCCCCAAATCAGTTCTTATTGCATGGTTGTTTTTGTCAAGTACAGGTAGATAAGCCAGTTTGGAGTTTGTTTCTGAGGTGATGTTTCAGAACAGTTAAACATTTTTCAGAAAGTGAAAACCCCTTGTCTGTCTTACCCTGTATGTTTCAAATGTCTTGTCTGATTCATGTTGGATTTAGTTAAAAACAAAATCACCTGTTGCAAGAGACCACTGTCACGTTATGGGGTGCAGTCCAGACCAGTGCAGAGTTGTCACCTCTTACCTGTAATGCTGAGTGCCTCACAGTGTTTTGCTATCATAGTTCCCATGCGTGCAGGTCACACCCCAAAGTATCTGTGTACTAGACCAGAGGCTCTCAAACGGGGAGGCACGGAATGTATTCTGGCACACGTGTGTGTGTGTGAGAGAGAAGCTGGGGGGGGGAGGGAAGACTTACTGTGCATGTTTCACCCACAGCAATGAGAAACTCTTCAGGTTTGAGGGGGACAGGGCATCCATCTTAGACCCTGGCAGCTGTTCAATATGCTGCCCTTACTTCTGTGCTGCTGCTGGTGGCTGCACTGCCTTCAGAGCTGGGTGCCTGGCCAGCAGCAGCCGCTCTCTGGCCACCCACCTCTGAAGGCAGCACAAGAGTAAGCGTTGCAATGCCATGACCCCTCCCACAATAGGCTTGCAATCCCCTTTTTGGTCAGGACTCCCAGTTTGAGAAACGCTGCTCTGTATACTTAAATGGCTCTCTTTGAATCAATGCCTTACTGTTTTTAATATTTAGTGAGAGCTGAAGGACCCATCTTTCTCAGCTTGTAAGAGCTATATTTTCTTGTATCTGTCTAGTGATGGATGCCAACGACGGCTTCTGTCCTTGTTTATATCACCAAAAGTTCAATGATTTTGTTTCAAGAGGCATGATAATACTCAGGGTGCTTTTCCCTTCCTGTGAGTGTCCTATCCCCCTGCTGATCTCCATGTAAATGCAGCTTCCGTTGTTTCTGTTCACACCTAGCTTAATTTACAAAGCTGTGACATTCCCTCCTGTCTGGGTGGGAATTGTTCCTTCCTTTCTTCAACCGCATGCTTTAAAACATAATATTAATGAGTATCCATAATTCCTTCTGTAGTGTTAATGTATACATTTCACAGTGATATTAATCACCAGTGTGGCATTACCTTTGAGAGAAGACCTCACTCTGTACGCTTACATTACCGTAATGTTGTATGCAATCAGTTGATTCAGTTGCTTACCACTTGAGGTTCAGCCCCCAGTCTTTATAGACCAGTAAACCGTTGAAATGAATTCTTTGAGACCAAGCTTCTCTCTCCTGCTGGGTGTAGATGCCATGTTGTCTTCTCCCACACTTGCTAGTGTGAGGTTTGCCTCCATCCCTCATTAGCTTGATGTCTGTTTGCTGCTTATATGTAAAATTGAGGAAAACACACGTTCCTTTGAGCATGGCTACACTTGCAGATGTAGAGCGCTGAGAGTTAAATCAGCCCTCGGAGAGCGCAGTAGGGAAAGCGCTGCAGTGTGTCCACACTGTCAGATTCAAGCGCACTGGCATGGCCACATTAGCAGCTCTTGCAATGCCACAGAGAGCAGTGCATTGTGGTAGCTATCCCAGCATGCAAGGGGCTGCAACGTGCTTTTCAAATGGGGGGGGGTGAGGTGGGGTGTGACAGGGAGTGTTGGTATGTGTGGGCAGAGAGTGGGTTTTGGGGGGGCTGAGAGCATGTCAGCATGCTGTCCTGTAAGTTCAGACAGCAGCAGACCTCCCTCCCCCCACCCCTCTCTCTCTCACTCACAGCAAGCAACATTCCACACTAATGGTTGCTTTGTCTTGGAGCAGATAAGCAGCGGGCGGTCAAAGGGAGCTGTCAAAGGGCATATCCAAAACAATGACGAGTGGTCACTTGACTTAAGGGGATTATGGGACGTTTCCTGAGGCCGATTGCAGTAATGCAACACCTTGTTCACACTGACGCTGGGACGTTTCAGCCGAGGCGCAGCAAGCGTTATGCTTCTCATGGAGGTGGATTACCAGGAGCGCTCCAGCTGCAGAGTCCAGGCACTTGCCAGTGTGGACGGGTTGTGAGTTAGGGTGCCCGGGACTGCTTTAATGTGCTCTAACTTGCAAGTGTAGCCAAGCCCATAGTTTAGGATTGACCCATTTAACAGCTCACCTTACATACCTGGCTTAAAAATATTTTAGTTAACATTCCTGCATGTGTCCATATCTCTTTATACCCACCACGTACATACATGATACAAAGTGATACCTCACAAGACCTATTATGTAAAAAGATTATTACAATAGCGTGTAAGGTGTGAATACGGGGTGCTTAGTGTCACAACCACAGAGGAGAAATTTCACGCAGAATGGATTTGTTTGGAGGAATTTTGTGGAGAAAGGTGTGTGTCAAAATAAGGCTTATAATAGAAAGTTAGTCACAACCTGCTGTGGTGTTCATGCAAACAGCTCAGGAACCTTAGAACAATAACATCTTGTTTAGGAACACACCCTTGTGCATAAATCTTCTTTTCTAGGAAGCAACTAATCTGTTATGAAACATCCAGCAATACTGATATCCTCAAACAACATATACTGTACTACCCATAAATATGGACATCCCAGTAAAGACAGTGACAGTGTTTTATCAGTAGTGCTAAAGATCATCTTATAAATATGGAAATCTCTCCAACTATTTGGATTAGAACACAATAAAATATATGTAGCCAAATTCACCCTTAATTTCCCCTGACTTCATTGGAAGTGCACTAAAGATAAATTTAACAGAGGCATTCTACGCTACAGTTGAAAAAGCTACTACAGAAGAAAAGATTTTCATAGAAATCTGTTCATGGATGGTTATTTCTGGTTGTGCTCAGAGACCTCGGTCATGGTTTGAGCGAAGGGGGAGGGTCCCAGAGCCCAGACTCCAGCCCGAGCGTGAACATCTACCCTACAGTTAAACAGTGCTGTAGCCTGAGCCCCCCAAGCCTGCGTCAGCTGACCCAGGCCAGCCGCGGGTGTTTAATTGCAGTGTAGACATACCCAGAGGGTCTTTCTTTACTGGAAGCTGAATCTGGGTTTTAACTAGTCATCCTCCACTCCACCATCCACGCAGAAAAAACAGGTTTGGAGGTGCTTTAAGCCCAGGCTAATTTACTTGACTGAGGCTGTGCATTAGAGCCCAGGTTCTACTTCAACTCTGGCTGGAATCCACCAATTTTGCTGTGGATGCAGCAAGTGTAGATAGTTCTCCCATGCCTTCCCACAATTCTTTGCAAGGTACAGAGAGATGTCCCCACAATTGCCTGGGAAAGAACCCTAAAGCTGCTTTGCACAATGAACCCTGGGCTGTGCTCCCAGACCTGCACGGGCAAGTGTAGAAACTCTGAGGGTACCGTATGGCTTTGTGGGAATGCTTACACCTGGATTAAGCTAGCTCAGGTGCTTAGACCTGGTGGTGATTACCCAGGTTAACTTATCTCCTGATGAGAGAGCACAGAGCTGTTGGGAAAGTAGCAGTAGAGCAGCGGTTCTCAACCCACGGCCCGTGGACTGCATGCTGCCCGATTAGCTCAAAGCTGCAGACCAGCTCAGCTGTGTGCTGAAGGCCGGCCCGTATGCCGGGGTCCTAGAGGTTCCCTCCTGCCTGGCGCAGAGTGGACCAGGCTGCCCCAGCACAGCTGGGTCGGGGTCTGGGCAGCCGCCCAGCCCCACAAGCTCCAGGATCTGGGGCAGCCGGCCGGCCCTGCCGCCCAGGTAACACATTGTGGGTTGCATATGCAGCCAATAATGTGTAATAAGTTGAGAACCACTGCAGTAGAGTCTGGGGGCTCCACAGTCTGTAGTGGGAGGGAGCACTAGGCTCACAGCTCAGTGCACTCAGATGCTGGGCACCCCAACAATATTTCCCTTCCTCCGAGACGTCCCTTTCTGATGTGTGGGGGTGTGTGTGTGTGTGTGTGTGTGTGTGTGTGTGTATTGTGGGAGCACAG
Source organism: Terrapene triunguis (assembly GCF_002925995.2). Classification (NCBI taxonomy): domain Eukaryota; kingdom Metazoa; phylum Chordata; order Testudines; family Emydidae; genus Terrapene; species Terrapene triunguis. The sequence continues at coordinate 2,325,536 of NW_020664524.1, read as the reverse complement.
ATGTGCCTCTCACGCTTCCCCTCAGATTTCTTTAAGACGGGACAGGATGGGTTTTTTGTGGAGTGACATGACGTGGTTATTCCTCCTTTTCTTCCCTAGACTCCTGAGAACCCATGATTCTCTCTAGAACCCCCTTTGCCCCGCTGCCATGTTCTCATTGGGTGCAGCTCTCCTCATACTGTGGCTATTGGAAGTAGCAGCCTGCTGCCTTCAGGCAGTGTCTACAGCTGCCTCTGCCCGTGCTCTCTGCTGTTTCTATAAGAACCTACCTGTGCAGGTTGGGGGAAGGGTCACTTTTCTGCAAGTTCATGAAAGGAGGGAGGGTTGGAGGCAAAAGGGCTAATGCAAAATAATTAAAGGGAACTGGGATTTGTGGCTTGTTAGGCTGAGACTCTTCCTGTTAATAACAGTGACCTCAGTGAATCTGGCAACATTTAAGTCAGAAGTAAACTACCCTATAATGTAATAGTGGCATATGAAAGACTAATATTTGTTGCTTATTTTCTATTTCTATAAGGCTCTTTCAGCTTTAAATTTGCTAAATCCCCTTGCCTGGGGGAAAAACCCAATCTAAACTGTGTATTCCGGCTGAAATCTTTGCAGGGAGATAAGACTTCATAAACACTTCTGCTGAGCAGACAGACTTCTCTGAAAATGAAATGCAGTTACAAATGCTGACAGAATCGTTTCAAGAGGCTGTATTGATCATTTACCTGGTGGGTGGAATGATGGTGATCAAAATTAAACTGTTTCTTTTCTGTTGTTTGTTCTTGAGCTTCATTACATACATAGAAAGACGTAACTGTCTGTATTCTCCAATTAAGGAATTCCCTACTCTTGTTTTGTTTTTTTCAGGTGTTGATCATTATAATGAAGTCAAGGGCATCAGTATCTGTGAATTCCTGCCACCTCATTTGGCCATCTATATTGACGTACCAGTCTCAGAGATACAGAAAAGGATCCAAGAGAAAGGAAAGGTAATTCTAACTGTTAGCTTGCTTTTTTGTGTTAAAATGTCGTGATCAGGGCCTTGTGCATGAATCATGCAGCTGTGGAACTTGCTGCAGAGTCTGTCCCTCTGCTGCAGAATTGTGCTCCAGAATCTCGTTTCATTTTTTTTTTTTTTTTAAATTGTGTTTCATCCTTTTGTGAAGAAAACCTTCAGAAATGTTCGGAGTCCCATCAGTGAGGTTCTGTCTTCCTGGGCATGCACTTAGCCTGACATGTCAGCTCTGACTATCTCCACGGGACACTACTGCTGCCACAGAAAGTTGACTGACTGTTAAAATGTGTGCATTGCAAACTCTTTTGGCTGGAATTTTCCAAGGAGCCCAGGGGAATTAGATGCCTGACTTCTATTGGAAATCCTGGCCTTCACTGCTAATCATTTTAGTACAAACATCCTGCTCTGACTGGGCTTATCCCAAAAGTCTTAGCAGCCTCTCCACTCAACTGCAGCCTCCCCTTCTGGCAACCCTTAGCGTGCAGTTATATATTGTCAGCATGTGGTCAGTGTAAAACGAACGGAACTTGGTATTCAGATAAATAACATGAAGGCTACTGTACTGATTGCTATTAACTTTCATATTTGATTCAGTAAAAATCTTTTTTTATATTTAAATGAAATTGCCATAGAGGTTTCCACATGCTGCAGAAACCAGAGGCTGGTTCTTAAGTCCAGCCCATTGCAGAGTACACAGAGACTTGGCTATTACACCTCTACCCCAATATATCGCGACCCGACATAACACGAATTTGGATATAACGCGGTAAAGCAGTGCTCCGGGGGGGTGGAGCTGCGCACTCCGGTGGATCAAAGCAAGTTCGGTATAATGCGGTTTCACCTATAATGCGATAAGATTTTTTTGGCTCCTGAGGACAGCGTTATATCGAGGTAGAGGTGTATTTCAATTATTCATTGTAACAGAGAAATGATTTCACTTCCTAGTCTGAAATTTTGGTTCCTGAACTCTCCTGAAACTGGGATATTCTATGAAACTCAAGGGTCTTCTCCCTTTTCTTTTCAAATTCTTCTAAAAGTAGAATAGTTTTGTGGGAGAAGAGAGAGAATCTGCCTTTTGTTAACGTATGGTACTGAAAGAAGAATAACAGTTTTCTTGAATGCGTTGACTTCTGGTATTCTGTAGCAACATGTTTTAAAATTACCCCTCTAATGGTTCTAGTAAATTGGGTCAGTAACACAGTCTGAGAGCAGGAGAGCTGTGGAGTGTTTTCATTTAACAGATAATCTGAACTAGTTTTCCTCCCCGCTCCCTCCCCAGTGGTATCGGGCCATGTATCAGTAACTGCTCCCAGATGTGCTACAAGAGCCAAATGATGTTTACCCTGCACCTTGTTCAAAGGTTACAGGAAATTGGATCTGAGTGAGGAATTTAACCATGAGAAGTCTAATTAATAATAATAATAATAATAAAAAAAAAGCCTTTTATTCAGATATCTACAAACATTTGACCACATCTGTTTTCCAAAGCCCTTTGTGTGTATGTTAGAATATCTGAGAGGGCAGCTTTGGTGACAGACTTGGAAATTGCTGTGCTCGTGTCAAAGCAAAGTTGACCATTGTCCAGGAAAGGTGTATATGTAGTGGGGAAAAAAACCCAAAAAAAGCATAGGCAGTTTTCTGTAACTTCACTGTGATAACATTCTGCTAAGATAGGTTTGTCACTGGCCTGAGTTGCTTTGTATATCACAGTCTTGCACTTCTTTAATATAATAAAATGCCTGACAGATATTCAAACCATGACTGAACGTTACCCTTTTGTTTAAAAAACAGGATCTTACTTTATGCAACAGTAATAATGGGCTGTTTCTTAACTAGAGGAGAGCTACTCTGTTTAAATTAAGCTGCTTTTTTGAATGATACCTTATGAAGCCCCATGAGAGGTTTCTAATTTTTACCTCCCTCTGCTTATCTTGGGGAAAAGAGAACTGGTCTCCTTGACCTTGCAGTCCTTCTTATTCTGGCACAAACTGCTCCTACAATAACATTTCTCAGGGGTCGAGGCCTTGAAGGGTGAATGTATTTATTAATACATCCTTGTTTGTTAGCAGCAGTCCCTGGATCTCTTCTGTCTGTTTACATTAATGGCTTGTAGTTGGCATTGACTGAACAGTAATTAGAGGCTTGGAATAGAAAAATACCTCTGTGTGCTCAACTAACTGAGGAGCCTGATTCCCCAAGGCGCTGCACACGATCTCTGACATGCAGGTGAGGGCATTCTGTACCTCACAGGCAGGATCAGGCTGCAAATGGGTAGGGAAAGAGCAGAACAGATCTGCTCTTAAGGGAAGCAGGAAATCGTGATGAACCATGCACTCAGGAAATGTGATGAAAGAGCTATATAGAGTAACTGATGCTTGCCGTTGATGGGTAACCCCTTGACAGTAGATTTGCAGTCCACTTAACTTACAAGAAAAAGTTCTTCGGCTTTGTATTGAGTGCACTGATGCTCATCTGTCTGCCTAAAAATTAGGGAGGATTATATTTGGGGTGCACGCTGTAATCACGCACATCCTAATCAATCCTCAAGAGAAGAAATGATGGTTAGTTGGCCCATTCTGATTAACTTGCTGAAAGGGTCGATGTGGGCAATCTTTTTTAAACCAGCTGACTATACATAACTTCCTTAAATGTGCAGGTGAGTAGGATTAGTCATCTGTTTGGAAATTAATCTGTCTGGAGCCTGTTCTTGGTTGGTAACTCTGTGTAAGCTTAGAAAAATTGAGATTCTTCCACCTTTCATCTCAGCCTGGTAGAGAAGTGTCTCTTTGTGCATTCTTCAGCAGTACTTGCCTTTTTCTGTCTTTTCAGACTCTTCTGTACCGAGAATCCTATTAATCCGTATCGTTATTAAAAGAATTGCAAAACAAATACATTCAGCTTTATGGAGAACATACAGAAAAGTACAGTGAAAAGCTATGATTCTACAGCAGCTGCAGCTTATTCCCTTTGCCACATATGTAGTGTTCGATATGTTAATACAATATTCTGTAATCCCAAATAGTCCATATGTTACTCGTAATTTTGAAGTCTTCATAGATGCATGTGGATGTAAATGACTGTTTGGCTGTTTAATGCAGGAGCTGTGCTTCAACAGATGGTGTGGGAGCTGTGGCTTCTACTTGGGATCTCTGGCATCTGTACCAGTGTAAAAAGAAAACAAACACCCACGTTTCACAGTGTTTTGTTTTCTTTGTGTTTAGCCCCATGAGAAAAAGGTGTCTCCTGCCTACCTCCAGAGCATTGAAGATGTCTACAAGAAATCTTTCCTGCCAGAGATCAGGTTAGCAGCTAAAGCCATTTTGTGTGACAAATATTTATGCAAAACTATTTGTGCATGTAGAGCTAGAATCGCCACACGTACACTTGATTCAAACTGTTTGTATATAAAAATCCTCCTTGTGTTTTGTTACCATATTTAACTCTGGATGTAGTAAGTTATGCACCTACACAGTTGGGTCCCTATGCTAGTGCTGAAATTTACCCTTTGAAATTATTCACTGCAGTTACCCTTCATGTCAAGGAACCCTGGCTACCAACATCATAGAATCGTAGGACTGGAAGGGACCTCGAGAGGTCATCTAGACCAGCCCCTTACACTCATGGCAGGCCTAAATATTAACTACATCACCCCGACAGGTGTTTGTCGAACCTGCTCTTAAAAATCTCTAATAATGGAGATTCCACAACCTCTCTAGGCAATTTATTCCAGTACTTAACTTCCCTGACAGTTAGGAAGTTTTTCCTAATGTCCAACTGCCCTTACTGCAATTTAAGCCCATTGCTTCTTGTCCTATTCTCAGAGGTTAAGGAGAACAATTTCCCCCCCTTTTCCTTGTAACGACAACAGTTTAAGTACATAAAAGGTTATTTCCCCTCTCAGTCTTCTCTTCTCCAGATTAAACAAACCCAATTTTTTCAGTCTTCCTTCATAGGTCATGTTTTCTAGACCTTTAATTAATCTTCTCTGGACTATCTCCAGTTTGTCCACATCTTTTCTGAAATGTGGCACCCAGAACTGGACACAATACTCCAGTTGAGGCCTAATCAGCACAGAGTAGAGCAGAAGAATTACTTCTTGTATCTTGCTTACAGCACTCCTGCTAATACATCCCAGAATGATGTTTGCTTTTTTGCAACAGTGTTACATTGTTGACTCATATTGTGAGCCACTATGAGCCCCAGATCCCTTTCTGCAGTACTCCTTCGGAGGCAGTGATTTCCATTTTGTATGTGTGCAACTGATTGATTGTTCCTTCTTAAGTGGCATACTTTGCATTTGTCCTTATTGAATTTCATCCTGTTTATTTCAGACCATTTCTCCATTTTGTCCAGATCATTTTGAATTTTAATCTTTTATCCTCCAAAGCACTTGCAGCCCCACCCAGCTTGGTATCATCCACAAACTTTTTAACTGTGTTCTTTATGCCATTATCTAAATCATTGATGACTATATTGAACAGAATCGGACCCAGAACTGATCCCTGTGGGACCCCACTCGATATGCCCTTCCAGCATGACTGTGAACCACTGATAACTAATTTCTTGGAGCGGTTTTCCAACCAGTTATGCACCCACCTTATAGTAGCTCCATCTAGGTTATGTTCTCCTAGTTTGTTTATGAGAAGGTCACGTCAGACAGTATCAGTAGCCTTACTAAAGTCAAGATACACCAAATCTACCACTTCCCTCCATCCACATGACTTGTTACTACATGACCTGTCAAAGAAAGCTATTAGGTTGGTTTGACATGATTTGTTCTTGACAAATCCGTGCTGACTGTTACTTACCACCTTATTATCTTTTAGGTGTTTGCAAATTGATTGCTTAATTTTTTTTGCTCCATTACCATTTCGGGTACAGAGTTTAAGCTGACTGGTCTGTAATTCCCGGGTTGTCCTTATTTCTCTTTTTATAGATAGAGACTATATTTGCCCTTTTCCAGTCCTCTGGAATCTCTCCCGTCTTCCATGATTTTTAGAAGATAATCGCTAATGGCTCAGGTATCTCCTAAGTCAGCTCTTGGAGTATTCTAGGATGTATTTCATCAGGCCCTGGTGATTTGAAGACATCTAACTTGTCTAAGTAATTTTTAACTTGTTCTTTCCCTATTTCAGCCTCTGATCCTATCTCATTTTCACTGGCATTCACTATGTTAGACGTCCAATTGCTACTAACCTTTTTGGTGAAAACTGAAACAAAAATGTCATTTAGCACTTCCGCCATTTCCACATTTTCTGTTACTGTTTTTCCCCCCTCAGTGAGTAACAGGGCTATGCTGTCCTTGGTCTACCTCTTGCTTCTATTGCATTTGTAGAATGTTTTCTTGTTACCATTTGTCTCTAGCTAGTTTAATCTCATTTTGTGCCTTGGTCTTTCTAATTTTGTCCCTACATACTTGTGCTATTTGTTTATATTCATCCTTTGTAATTTGACCTAGTTTCCTCTTTTTGTAGGACTCTTTTCTGAGTTTCAGATTGTTGAAGATCTCATGGTTTCTTGCCATACTTCCGATCTTTCCTACTCAGTGGGATAGTTCACTCTTGTGCCCTTAATAATGTATCTTTGAAAAACTACCAACTCTCTCTTGAACTGTTTTTCCCCTTAGACTTGCTTCAATGGGCTTAAGAAAGATGAAAGATTTTATTTGAACTTTTAGGTTCCACTGGCTTTCTAAAAGCATAAATTTATTTTTTGGGGGCAGAGTAGTTGCTAATGGTCACTTGGATTGTAACTCAACTGGATTTCAAGACTGAACTCAAATTCCTATGTGGTAGCAGCATTGAATATATTACAAGGTTTATGGACCCAAGTCCATAATTCAGTGCTTTTCGTCTTAGTATCTCAGAGCACATTATAAACAGCCTCACAATTTCACAGCTAGGTGGGGAAGTATTATTGCATTTTACAGAAGGGTGCACAATAGTGCAAAGAGTTTCTGGCTTGCTCACAACCAAACAGTATGTCAATGATAAAGCAAGGAATAAATCCCAGGATCGGAGATTGCTGTCCTCTTTATTCCAACTATGAGAGATGTCTTCCTTGCCTCTCTTCTAGTGATGTACTGTGGGCATTTGGCATTAGCATCTTGGCTGCTTATCCGGTTGACAAGATATTGTGGACAGCCTATAGAGGTGAAGAGAGCACTTTCCTAGAGTGGTGTCAGTAGCTTTAGCTCTTTATTGTTGTCTGTGTTTGTAGGGGAAGGGGCATTGCAAGATGAGGAGGAGCGGAGGTGTCCTAATATGATCACCTGTCAGATTTGTTTGGAGAGAATACTTGCTTCCTTCCCCCCCCTCCCAAGAATCTACTCGTGTGGTAGCTCTATAGTTGTCTCTTTGTTAATTTTTATTTTTTTGGACAACTGATGATAAAAAAATAATTCAGGGGGATTTTCACATCCATCTCTTGCTTTAACTCTGTATCCTCCTATCCCATGTGGCAGCCACTTTCTGAGCAGTCTTCTGTGGCCAGAAAAGACTCTTTAGTTGATTTTGTGGAGCTTCTGTTAAATGACACTCGCTCCTCCCTAACCTGTTAGACTGGATGTACTCTTCTCTACAACACTCCTAGCTCTGTCCAGGTAGGAAGGAAGGACCTAGGAACTGAATTTGAGATTGCAGTATGGCAGCTCTGAGCAATACCATGGAGACCATTTCAATGTGTCCCCATTCCAGTTCTTATAGGAGAGTTTTGATTTTGATGGGTCTATCTTGTGGGCTAAATTTTGCATGAAAGTACGAGTCTTTGGGGCAATTAACATAGGCCATTTCTACACTACAGGTGCTGTAGCGGCAGTTATGGTGCTGCAGTTATGACTCTATAGTGTAAATGCTTCCTACGTTGACGGAAGGGGTTTTTCCATCACCGTAGCTAATCTGTCTCTGAGCAGCAGTAACTAGTTTGACAGAAAAATTCTTCTATTGACCTAGACACATCTACTTAGGTAGGCTTATCTATAGTATTCTGGGGGGAGTCCTTTCTCTCTGCCGTAGCCCCCAGGCAGTGTACACCCTAAACCCCTCATCCCTGGCCCCACCCCAGAGCCCACACCCCCAGCCGTAGCCCCAGCTCCGCACCCCAACCCTTTGCCCCAGCCCTGATCCCCTCATCTCTGGCCCCAAACCGGAGCCCTCACCCCCCACCTCCACCCCAATCTTCTGCTCTAGCCCTGAGCCCCTCTCCTACACGCCGAATCCCTCGGCCCCACCCCCACCACATGAATTTTGGTATGTGCATCAATATGGAGTTGATGTGTGACGCATCACCTCCATATTGATGCACATACCAAAATTCATTCCACATGTGCATGGGAAAAATTAGAGGGAACACTGGTTGGCTTGTATATACATCTGGTTATCTAGTCTCATTGATGCAAGTCAGAACAAACCTTAAGGTGTATGGTCCATCTCCTCTTGTTTTCTTGCTGCAACTCCCAACATAAATCAGGGTAATTGTGCTGCCAGCAATTGAACTGAATAATTTCATGTCGTCGTCTTGAAGCCTGTCTGTCATCTGGGGCTTGAGATGTTGATGCAGCTAAGGTCAACTGCCTCCCTTGGTGAGTTCACCGCCATTGATAAGCAGCTAGCGCACAGCTGTCAGAACAAAGCTGGAACTAAAGGCTGAAGAGAAAGGGTAGGAAACCTTAGGACTCCCATCCCTGAGGGTAAAATTGTTTTAATTCACCAGTGAGGAGAAAACTGTTGCTTATTCTTTGGATCAAATCGAGCCCCTGAAACATACCACGTTGTTATTTCATTCAGGTTAAGTCCTGGTCTAGCTTGTCCTGCTGTGATTTCAACTCTTCATCTGTATGTGGTTTAATACACTTGTTAAGCAATCACTCTGCTTGGCATCTCCAGTGTATGGGTTTATAACAGCCTGTCAAACTGAAGTTTGTACTCAGTTTCAAAGGAGGACACATCTGCCCCTATGATGTTAAAAGTTTTAACATGTATGACACTTAAGTTTCACACAACGATGGAATTCATCAATAGTTTGTGTTAGATGAAAACAGGAGGTTGATGTCCTACTAGAGATACCAGAACCTGTTCGTGCTTCATCTGATAGTCTCATAAATGACTAATGCCGGGATAGGTACTTTCTTCATCATGTTGAACAGACCACTTCACTTCAATCCTTTTGGTGGTCTTTTCCTGGCCAGAAGCCTAAAATTGCAAATCTGTTCTTAATCTTCATATCTAATTCTGCTATCACTGAGCAGCTGCTTCCTCTTTGTGAAAGCTGCGAAGTACCAAGTGGCTTGATCCACTCTATAATGCAGTTGCCAGTTTAGAACTCTGTATTTGGTCAAAACAACCCGCTATCCTTTGTTTAGTGAAACTTGAAACTGAAGATGCAAACGTCTGTGCTGCATTGTGATAACAGTCCCCTTTTGGGGGGAAAAAGCAAGGCAGTTTTGTTCCTCTGCCAGTTGACTGTAGGGAGATGAATGTTGGAATTGAGGATTTCAAGAATCCTTCAGCTTCTTCTTCGAGTAGCGTCCCTATGGGTGCTCCATTGTAGGTGTGCTTGTGTCCTTGCGCTGCTGATCGGAGAACTTTGGTATCGGTGTCTGTTCAGCCTGCGTGTGCTCTGTCTCCTCTCGTGCCCTGAAATGAGGTTAACCAGCGCATGCGGGCGAACTCCCTTTAGTTCCTTCTTAACCACAGAATCCTTGACAAGAACTCCAAAGTAGAGGGGTGGAGGGTGGGTTGTGGAACACCCATAAGGACACACGTCTTGAAGAACCATCGTTATTGCACAAGATGAGTAAAAAGAACAAAATAATGAAATCCCTTCTTGTAACCAGGAAACTCTTTAAACATTAAAGTGCCATGGGCAGTGGCTCTCTAGCGAGTAACTGACTGTGTATCAGTGGTGCGGTGACGTGCTTTGGGATCCTTTGGAATAAAGGGCGTATGTTTCTTAATAACAAAGCTGTCCGGATGGACCACTATTAACTCAGGCTTCAAGCTGGTTTTGGCCTCCATGCTGCTGCTGTCCTGAATTGTCACTTACTGGTAAGATGACTGCTGCCAGCAGTAGGCTTCAGATTGCCAGGTTTTACTTCCACTTTGGACTTGCAGGTTGTTCTGCTAAGCAAAAGGTGATTTTTCTCAGAACTTTTTTAGCTGCAAATTAAATAAAATGCTGTACTTAAAAATTGCCTGGGCTGTGAACTTCCATCTTTAAAGAACCTAGAAGGAAAATAAAAGCATCCAAGATTGCTATTTGCTCCCGTAAAAAGCACAGGGGTGTCTTTTGAATTCACGGGTTTATTTGGGAGGAACTGGGGGACGAGCATGGAATTACAGCACTGCAAAAAGTGTTTGTGAATCACAGTAGCGAATGGAACCAAGTTTGTTACTTCTATTGCGGTAGTGCCCAGAAGCGCCAGTTAGGCACCAGACCCGATTGTGCTAGGTTCTGTACAAACACAGAAAGATGGTCCTTGAGCCAGGGTGCTTTACAGTCTGTTTTGTGGGCATTTTTCCATCCATAAGTATGGACCCAGCTTTAATGTCATATTGTTTGTTACCTTTTATCTTGGTAAATAAAGATAAACAATTTAATCCTCTCCAGAAATAATCCACAAATGTAGTGGTTATAGTAAAATGCAAGACTCTCACTGAATTTTGGGTCAGACAGCTGCTAATAGTTTGAAGAGTGGTTGTCTGGACTGAATAGGAGCAGAAGTGCATAATTAGGACAAGTCTCATATTAGCAAACTCTTAGATTCAGCTGTACTTAGATAGTTTTCAGTTAATTCTGACATTTGGAATTTTTAACGCTTTCATTGCAGGAAAGAAACATTGAGCAATAAAAGGAGCAACAATTTCTCCAAATAACTCCTCCACAAAAAAAAACTTAATTTGAAATTATTCCACTTATCTTGATGTATTACATCTTAATTTCATTTCAGCATGAATAATTGGGGTCTTTTTTTTCTGGGGGGCAAGGTAGCTATATCCAGTAATTTTAATATTATTTCTTTTCTTTACAGTGAGACCTCTGAGGTTTTGCAGTACACAGGGAGCGAGGCGCAGAATGTAGAGAAGGTAAGAGCTTGCTGCATGGAGTAGATATCATTACGCTTTGATTAAGGAAATCTGTTTTTTGAAATGCATTGTCCTGGCCATCTTTTGTAGTTAATCTTGGATTTGCAATTTAGTCATGTCTTTTAGAATAACAGCAACATAAAATAATCCACTCTAGTCTTGGAACTAGTTTCTTTTAAAATTTAAAGGGAATATTAAGTTATTTTATTACTTTGCTAGAAAACTACTAGTGGATCTAAAGTTTGACTCCTTTTACCATCCCACGGATTCTTTGATCTGAGAAAAATGTTTGTGATAACTGTAAGAGCCAACTGCTAGAAGGTAGTCATGCAACTACAAATGTTGAGACTGCTAAAAGGCCAGTCACTTGATCTGTATCAACCATTGCATATGGTATCTGTGAATTGCAGTTCTTCTCTCCAAATGGATTGATGCAGACCAGTGTGGACGTGGGGAGAATCAACCAAACTGCAGGATAATAGACCAGTTTACAGTATCCAGTTTGATTAGCCTGGGGTTGATTCTCTGTGACTTTATTCTGGAAAAATGCAGTCCACTTGGTCATAATGTGGGGAGAAGTCGGAGAAGGTTGTAGAGGATTCATAATGGGATAATTAAGGCCTTTCACCTCTTGTTTGTTGGTTTGTATCTACAGTTGTGGCTAGTTTCTAATGCCTGCTCACTGTCTTCTATAGCTTTGGAAAAGTTTTTGTAGTAGATTTGATCCCTCATCAAAGGATCATCTTTCATTTTCAGTACACAACTCTTTAAAAGTACAATCAAATTTTATACAAGTGATAAGGTTCTGCACAGCTCCTAAGATCTACATCACCCATATCTTTTTGTTGTTGTTGTTGCCAATTTAACGGAACCCCATTCTCCCCATACTTGTTGCTTTGAAGGCCTGATGTTATGGTGACCTTCCTTGTGTTTTCATCAGGAGCCTGTCTAACTTAACTCCTCTCATCTGCTAGAAAAAGAGAGGTGCAAAGAATCCTTCCCAGGGCTGATTGCATAGCCCGAGAGGTGAGACCCAGACCCCCTGCATGGTAGCATGTTGCTTACTTCTGAAAGAGGAGGGTTGGGAAGAGAGGATTTACAGAATGGTGACCTCCTGAGGGAGATGGGGACCTAATTAGTTCAGGGATCTACTAGCAAAGTAATCCTCCTAGTTAAACCCAGACTTTGCTACGGATGAAACCGTCTCAGGAACAGCTCTGTTGATGCATCGGGGGTGGGGAATGTTCTATCCAGGTTTCCATGGCAAGTGTGGAGTGGGAGGTTTTTATCAACATTTGATAATAAATTAGACACAGGGATGCATATTGGTCTTAGAAAATGTGCTAAAATCCCTGCTGACAACAGGTGTACATAAACATACATGTTAATGATACAGTTTCTGCCATCATGTGAAAAGGATCTTGCTCCTTCACCCTTAGGGTATGTCTATGCAGCAGCTGAGGTTGTGTTTTCCAGCATGAGTAGACGGACACTCACCAGCTCCGCTTGAGCTAATGCTCTAAGAATAGCCATGTGGCCACAGCGGCTTGTGCCAAATACCTGAGTACAAACCTGCCTGACCACCTGCATGCGTATTTGGGGTGCTTTGGCCACATTGCTATTTTTAGCACTCTAGCTCAAATAGAGCTTGTGTATTTCTGTCTACCCGTGCTGGGAAATGCCACCCCAGGTGCAGTATAGACACACCCCTAAAAGTAGAAGAATTCAGACATCTCATAACTTTCATGAATTTCCTGCTGCTGTGGAAAGCCCGCCTTCCATTTGGTGATCAGTGGGTAAATAAACACATTTGAGGACCAGTCCAGAAATGGTTAAACAAAAGGGTTAAGTAGTTAACATGGGCAAGTTCAACCATAATAGTCCATTATGCTATGTCTTGTTCTGATCAAAAATGAAGCCTCATAAGAGATTGGTGACTTTCTAATGGTGACAGTGTACTTCAAGGATGTGAGGCAGATGTGAATTTCAGCTATACGTAGTTGTTGAGCAATCAGACAGCAAAGCAAAGTTGTAGCTTTGTAATTTTCAGAATTCTGCCTCTTGATAAGGCTGAAAACATCAACAAAAATTTAACACTGTGAATTCATGTTGGAGCAGTTCATTACTCTGATTTTATTTTTAATGAAAAGTGGTGCATTTTTGTAAGGAGTGGGCTATAAGAACCTGGATGTAATGGGATGTACATTTGAATTCAGTGCAGCACTCAGATCCAAGTATACATCTATTTTCCACCTCTGTACAACTGGAAGGATGCCAAACTGATTTTGTTTTAGCTATGAAAATAGCTTTTCCACAAGTCTTTTGCGTAATTTTGCAGTCTGTGCAATCTTATGTAATAAAAGCATTGTTTTTCAGTGCTGGGTAGTAATTTCAGAGTGTTTTTCTATGATGAGCAGCACACCTAAATTTGCCTTGGGAGTGATTTTTATAGCATTCAGGTTGGTATATTAATACCATGCTGCCGGTTCTTACTTCCCCATACGATGATCTTGAGTTCCTCTTCTCCACCTGGTCTGCAACGAGATGCTTAACTGAACATATTTAAATGTAGATCGGCAGTTAATAGCAAAAGAGGCTCCTAACCTAGCTACCATATTGCTACCTTTGTGAAGTTTTTATACTGGATTTTTGCCTTTCAACGTTAAACGGCTTTAAAACCTTTGTGGAAAGTCGCCTGCTGTCACTGTGCCTCGCTCATTGATAATGACAATGCAGCATCAGGGTACAAATGAAACATGGAAATCCTGAAATCAATTGCCTTTGGAATCTCCAGAGAAAACTAATTGTGAACTGTAGCTGAATAGACTCTGTCAGGCAGCAGGAAAATCTTTGTGCCACCCAATTTCTGTTGGAATCATCTCTGTAATTCCTATCAATTCATGTTAGCTAATATGTGTATAAATTCTACTTTCTGAATTGCAGAATGAGATGGGTTTGTGTTTTGACCAGGAGCAGTACAAGGCAGAGAATGGGAGGCATATGATGTAATACCTACCTCCAATTGGTAGATGTATCTAATTCGCAGGTATTGCAGCCTAGGGTTTTAGCTGCATCTCATGGAAAAAAGTGTCAAATGAAACCTCATCCCAGGTGATGCATGTTTAACTATTTAATCCAGATGGTAAAGTCTAATAATTTGGTCCAGTCTCCCCTCTCTTATTGATTTGGTTTTGGTGGCATTATTTATGTCCTGTCAACTCTATTAAAATCTTGAGTTGGGGAACCTAGTTACCTCATGGTCATGCTCAACACAGTTGGGTGTAGAGCAGTGGTTCTCAACCTGTTTATCATTGTGGGCCGCAGGTTGAGAACCACAGTTCCCCCCTCAAAGCCCCCCACACTGCCCTATGCCCAGTGGCTCCCCTCCCGCCCCCTCCCAGAGACCCCTCCACAGAGGGGCCAAGAGCAGAGCTGTGGGGCTGGGCAGCCTAAAACCTTGGGGTGCTGCAGCACCACCACACACCCCTAGTTCCCAGCGCCTCCCACCCCCTCACTGCCCAGAACACCTCTCTCCCCCAAACCTGCCCAGAGACCCACTCTCCTGCCCCCTGCCGCACTCACCAGCCCCCTGGTGGCAGGAGCGCTCCAGCAGGCTGCCAGACGCTGTGTGCCCCTCAGCCAGCCCCGCCCCCTTTCAGGTCAGAGCAGCAAATTTTGAATTTTTTTTAGCACAAAGCTGGGCTGCAGCATTTTAGTTTTGCTGCACATTTTAGTCCATTTTATGTTGGTAATACAGATGTGTGTTGGGTACTACTGTGTTGTAACCAGATTCCCTAACACATAATAAGCAAAGGCTAATTAAGAAAATCTGATTTAAGTGGTTGGTTGAGGGACTTGTCAGGCAGCTTGATTTCAAAATCACAAACAGGGCTGGTTGTTTCAGTGTGCATATGATAATGGAGTGTGTTAACCATTTCCCCAGAACACACATTTCTAAGCAATGATTTGCGTCTCATGTTGGTGGTTATTAAATGATTGTCAAAATAATTATTGTAGAGATAAAGATGTGTAATAGCTGTCATTGAAAGCTTGCTTAGAACTGCTGACAAAGCGTTGTTCGCACCGGTGCTTTTCGTCGGTAAAACTTTTGTCGTTTGGGGATGTGTTTTTTTAACACCCCTGAACAACAAAAGTTTTGACGACGAAATGCCAGTGTAGACAAACCCTTAGTGAGCCACAATGGGGAGAGCACCCGTAGAGCAGTATAAAAAAGGTAGCATTGAGATTAATAGGGTAACAAGGTAGATCTCATTGATGGAGGTGAGGCTGGAGAATATGAGAGGAAGTCAGATGCAGGAGCAGATTTGTGTATGACCCTTAAAAGCAAAAGAAAAATCTCTTAAATCTGAGGTGTTGGACAATGTGGTGCAAGTGAAGGGATTCAAGAAGGATTGTGATGTGGTCAGATCAACAGGCAAGGAATAACATGTTCGGTACTTCATTTTGGGCGCACTAAGGAGAGATGTTCAGATATGCAAGGGAGGAGGCGGCTGTAATAAACAAGAGAGGAAATAATCAGGGTGTTGATGAAAGAAACAGTTGGATTTTCAATATGTTGCTGAGGAAGATACAGCAAGATTTGACAGGACCTGGTTGTGTGGGAGGAATCAAAAGATGATCCCGGGTTGTAGGGTTAGGGGGGTAGTCACAGGGGTAGGCCCAGGCTCAATAGGGAAGTGGAGAGGATTTAGGAGAAAAGTTTACTTCCCTTCTATTCCTTCCTGGTAACTTTTAGCAAATCCCATTGCTGACAATTTTATTTTAATCCTGTAAATCGGGGTTTAAAGTAGCCTAAAGGTCTTATTGCTCAAGCAGATATTCCTCCGGGCCAGCAGTATTACATCATCACAGTACATGGCCAGGGAGTGTGTTGATGACCCATGTCACGCCCATGTTTATTTTGGATTTGAGCAAATCTGGAGTAGAGTAGGAATTTATTATTTTCAGTCACGGACTGCAAGAATAGCATACAATTTAGCAAGTTTGATGCCAAGTGGGAACCACAGACATGGGTATTAATTCTGCTTACAAGGAACTTATGCTATATTTTCCCTTTTTGAGACTGTTTCCCATCAAAGTGAAATTTTCCTTAAAAACTGATGGAAGACAGACAAAATCATTTGTAGTCTATAGATTCTGTAGACAAAAAATACATGCACATGCACACTGTCACCCACCCACAGTAAAACAATGATGTGATACGGATAAGAAGCTGCTGAAAAGATGCTCTTTCCTACAGTCACTTGAGTAAATGCAACTGATTAGAATACTGATTGATTTCACACATGCTGATTCATGATGTTTTTAGAAATTAACGCGAGGGCTCTTTCGCCAGCCATTAAATGGCAGTGATTAAAGGGTTACCTCGGCGTGAAAAATAATTGCTTTCACATTTGTCAAGTGAAACATATGGTATCTAATTTGAGTATTTGGAATCTAAAATTAAGACTAAAGAAGGGGCATTTAAACTAACTTGCCATACCATTCCCCAAGAAATATTTAGTGAAATCAAAGACAGTGAAATATAGGATATTATATAATGCTAAGGTACATGCTTTATAAATCATAGACATTGTAGACTTTGGCACAGTTAATTAGCCCCTTTTCTTGCTAATATTGCAGTTAGTAACAGATCAACAGTGGGCATAGAGGATTCAGGGTTTTCTTTAGATTCTGTCAGGTTTTGAGACTATCGCACATCAACCATCTGTTTATAAGTTTACATCAACTAGATGGTCTTAAGAGAAATGTACACTACAATGCTCAAAGTAAAATGATGATCATTCAGTTAGTTATACCTGTGTAAATTAACTCTTGTTCCTACTTAACATGAGGAACAAAGCAGAATTGTTTAGGTAGTAAAGAGCCTTTTGTAATATAAACAATGGATACCTTTGCCACCCCTTTCTGTTTAAATGCCAAGAAGCATTTGATGCTCTGTGAGATACAGGGAAGTGATTACCATACAGCTCATATGGATATAGTGTGTCATACTATGTAGCATAGAATAGAAATGTCTGTTGTGTGTGTAAGTGAGTGTCAGTAAATAGATAGATAAATACAAGTGGGCTGGAACCTCTGCTGCTGTAGATTATCGATCCCTTCAAGTCAGTGGAGTTATAACAATTACACCCGCTCAGGTTCTGGCCTTGTAGCTGTATTGCTAATTGTTTCATCTAAAGCAATGGTTCTCAGTCAGGGGTGTATGTACCCTTGGGGGCACACAGAGGTCTACCAGTTGGTACATCAACTCATCTAGATATTTGTAGACTCATAGACTTAAAGGTCAGAAGGGACCATTATGGTCATCTAGTCTGACCTCCCGCATGATGCAGGCCACAAAAGCTGACCCACCCACTTTCCCTTAACTCAGCTGTTGAAGTCTCCAGATCGTGATTTAAAGACTTCAAGTCGCAGAGAATCCTCCAGCTTGCGACCCCTGCCCAATGCTGCGGAGGAAGGCGAAAAACCTCCAGGGCCTCTGCCAATCTACCCTGGAGGAAAATTCCTTCCCGACCCCAAATATGGCGATCAGTAGAACCCCGAGCATACAGGCAAGATTCTCTAGCCAGACCCACATTTTACCAGCGATGACACTTTATTACCTAATTGACTAAAATCACGTTATCCCATTAAACCATTCCCTCCATAAACTTATCTAGCCTAGTTTTATAACAGGCTACCTAAAAAGCACTAGCAAAGTCAGTACAAACTAAAATTTCATACAGACAATGACATGTTTATACTTCTCTATATACTATACACTGAAATTTAAATATAATATTTATATTCCAATTGATTTATTTTATAATTATATGATAAAAATGAGAAAGCAAGCTGTTTTTCAATAATATTGTGCTGTGACACGTTTGTATTTTTGTCTGATTTTGTAAGCAAGTAGTTTTTAAGTGAGGTGAAACTTGGGGGTACGAAAGACAAATCAGATTCCTGAAAGGGGTACAGTACTCTGGAAAGGTTGAGAGCCACTTATCTAAAGGGTCTTCCTGGAAGACCTGTTAGGAACTACCCTCTTCACTGCATCCTCCAAATTTTCCCCAGCTGTTAATCCCCACCTCATAAGAACATAAGAATGGCCAGACTGGGTCAGACTAAAGGTCCACCTAGCCTAGTATCCTGTCTTCCAACAGTGGCCAATGCCAGGTGCCCCAGAGGGAATGAACAGAACAGGTAATCATCAAGTGATCCATCCCCAGTCACCCATTCCCAGCCTCTAGCAAACACAGGCTAGGGACACCATCCCTGCCCATCCTGGCTAATAGCCGTTGATGGACCTCTCCTCCATGAACTTATCTAGTTCCTTTTTGAATCCTGTTCTAGTCTTGGCCTTCACAAGGTCCCTTGTTTAACTAACTTCCACATTTTTGTGTAGTCCCCCTTTCTGAAATTAAATGCTAGTATTGGACTGCTGTGGTGTTTTCCCTGCTACAGAGATGTTAAATTTGATTATATTATGGTCACTATTACCAAGCAGTCCAGCTATATTCACCTCTTGGACCAGATCCTGTGCTCCACTTAAGACTAAATCAATAACTGCCTTTCCGCTTGTGGGTTCCAGGACTAGCTGCTCCAGGAAGCAGTCATTTAAGGTGTCAAACTTTATCTCTGCATCCCATCCTGAGGTGACATGTACCCGGTGTATGTGGGGATAGTTGAAATCCTCCATTATTACTGAGTTTTTTATTTGTATAGCCTCTGTAATCTCCCTGAGCATTTCACTGTCACTGTCACCATCCTGGTCAGGTGGTCAGTAATATATCTCTGCTGCTATATTCTTCTTCTTCAAGCATGGAATTACTATCCATAGAGATTCTATCATACAGTTTGGTTCATTTAAGATTTTGACTTCATTTGATTCTATGCTTTTTTCCACATATAGTGCCACTCCCCCATCAGCATGACCTGTTTTGTCCTTCTGATATATTTTGTACCCGGGTATTACTGTGTATCATTGATTATCCTCATTCCACTAAGTTTCCGTGATGTCTATTATATCAATATCTCATTTAATACGAGGTACTCTAGTTCTCCCATCTTATTATTTAGACTTCTGGCATTGGTATGTAAGCACTTAAAAAAAATTGTCATTTTTTAGCTGTCTGCCATTACATCAGGGTGGCCAACCTGTGGCTCCGGAGCCACATGCGGCTCTTCAGAAGTGAATATGCAGCTCCTTGTATAGGCACCGACTCCGGAGCTGGAGCTACAGGCGCCAACTTTCCAATGTGCTGGGGGGTGCTCACTGCTCAACCCCTGGCTCTGCCACAGGCCCTGCCCCCACTCCACCCCTTCCTGCCCCCTCCCCTGAGCCTGCAATGCCCTCAGTCCTCCCTGCTCACCCTCAGAGCCTCCTGCACGCCACGAAACAGCTGTGCAGGGAGGGAGGGGGAGGCGCTGGGGGGGGGGTTGGGGGAAGAGCTGGTGCGGAGCTGACGTATTACTGTGGCTCTTTGGCAGTGTACATTAGTCAATTCTGGCTCTTTCTCAGGCTCAGGTTGGCCACCCCTGCATTACATAATGTAATTGAATGGGCCTCTTTTTCATTTCACTGTTTCTCATCAGATCCTACCTGTATTTTATCATCTTCCATCCTCTCCTCCTTACTAGGACATAGAAAATCTCCATTAATAGAGCCTCCCTTAAGGGATGCCTCTGTGTAACAGCTACAGTCTGGACCACGTGTGCGTCTAGTCAACATCATAGCCAGTCACTTTGGAGTGTTTTGAGAGCAGCACAAACAAAGCTCCTACCACCACCCTAAGTATTCCCCACCTAGCCCTCCATAGGGACGTAAAGCATCAGTAAGTGAACTCAGCAAGAGTTCCTCAAGGACTCCAGTCACTGCCTTTGGGGTGTTCTGAACCTGTGATCGTTACTAACGTTTTGCATTATTGTTGGAAGGTGATAGCAAGTCATCTATTGGGATGGTTTTATTGTTTAGTTGTATGTATTGTTTGCTTGACTGACTTTTATTTTTCTTGACTGAGGATAGTAATTTTGATAAACTCTTGTAATTGTAACGTATGCCTCTCTTTCAGGTAATTGAAGATATTGAGTATCTGAAGTTTGATAAGGGACCTTGGCTGGAACAAGATGATGTTAGTTTCCATCACTTGAGGCTTTAGTAAGTAAACCTAATCCTATTCAAGGTTACCGCTGAGGGGAAACTTTTATTGTCTTTTTTTTTTTTTTTTTTTTTAAGTAAAAGGCATATTTGCACCAAGACTTAGTTTTATACGTTGTCTGTCAGAGGTAAATAATGATAGTAGAATTCCATGGTGTAGGTAGGCTTTTGTGAGAGGGTGGTTGCCACTAGTCTGGTTTGGGGACCACCAACTTTTAGTAAGCCGGACATCAGATGGTGGTGGCTCTTTGGTTACTACCAACTTGAACTAGATTTAGCCAGAGACCCACAGATGAAGGTTCCAAACCCCATTAATCAGTCCCCAAACCACAGAATCCTATGCTTATTTCATAATATAAGAGTTTTGCCACGAACTGTGGCTTTTTGAGCTTTGGGAAATTGTGTTTAATGTGCAAGTTATATCAGTGTAAGTACTCTTGTCCCCAAACAGTAACCATACCAAAATGAGAGCCTAAAGACTTAAAAAACAAATGCTGCAATGTGTAGTTAGCTACCCTGTATCTTTCACTGTCCCCTTTTGTTGGGAGGTGATGGTATACTAAAGCTTGCTGAGATATGTTGCTGTTAAATTATAATAGAGCCAATCTTAAAGGTTTGGGGGTGGGGAGGGAGCCCTGTTAAGCCCTTGCGTGCTGCACTTCCATTTCCGTTTTCAGATCTCTGCTATTCAGGGAGAGCAACCAACAAGGAATCTAAAGGGAATGTAGGAGAAGAAATGCAACTTATGCCAACTTGGATGGTTGACAGGAACACAGTTACTCAATCAATACTGTTTTTCCAGTAAATAATCCTAGATAAAGAGCCTTAATTAATCCTAATCTGTGTTTTAGAATATTGCAGGTTTTGTCATTCACGCTTAATTATTCAAAGATTTTAGAATACTGCTCTTTCAGGACATTTTTTAAAAGGTTTCTGTTTAATTGGATCAATAGAGATAGAATCAGAAGAGAAGACCTTACTGAAATAATCTGTCAATGAGATCCTTCTTTTTAGGCTAGATTGTCAGTGAATATCTACATTAAGCTCTTCAGTCGTGTTGGAGGTATTGATACTAGTGCAAAGAGTACCTGACAGATCCAATTAACTGCCTGGGCATTCCATTTGTCCGAAGAGAGATCCAGTGCACGTATGCTGAGCTGGAGCAGGGGATTGACTGCTTTGCTGACTAACTTTGGTCCTCTTGGTGCCCTTCCTACTCAAGGGGTGCTCTCACTGACTTCAGTGGGAGTTCTGCCTGAGTGTGGAGGGCTGGTTCCAGGCTCTGTCAGTTGTCGGAAAGGGAGATGGTGGGGTCATAGCTATAGGTGCAAGAGAGTTGAGGGAAGAGAGAACAGCACTGGCAAAAGGAACACTTGCATGATAAAGAGCGGGGGCTGCAGTGTTGTGACTCTCTGAATGCACCTGCTGGCAAACACAACCCACTCCAGGGAACTTGCCCTTAGTTCAGTTAAACGTGGGCACAAATTTAGTTTAATATCTCAGTTTATTTTTGAATTGACATTAGCCATTTGCACTGATTTTGCTACCTGTGAACCAACTCTAGAGCTGGAAACAGATCAGCTAGCCCCTCTCCTTTCATGTGCAGGATTGCCCTGGGGTAAAGTTTTCTGCCACTCTAGATTTAAATGGTGAATTGGTCCAGTTCCCTTGGGAGACTATTTCTTGATATTTTTCCTTTCTGAATTTCATCCTCTTATTCATAGTGTCATAGATTCCAAGACCAGGTGGGACCATTGTGATCATCCAGTCTGACTTCCTGTATAACACAGGCCAGAGAATTGCCCTAAAATAATTTCTAGAGCAGATCTTTGCATTTTTTTCTAAATATTGATTTAAAATGGTCTGTGATGAATAATAATACCCTCTCGAGGGATTATATCCTTTAAGCATTGTAGATTGTCAGCCCTTATCCTGTGCCCTTAGTTCAAATGCATAGCAATGTTGGAGGATACTATTTCATTATGAGGAGGAGGACTTTTTGCCTTTTCATGTAGTTATATGATGAAAGTCCTTTATTCTCGATGTTTAGATTATCCTTTTTAAAACAAACAAAAATTTGCTGTTTCCTCACTAAAAATTCTCCTCCCTGAAGATACTGCTTTTGTAGCTCTTACATAAGCACACAGCATAGTGTTCTCCCTATGTTGGCTGCAGCAGTTAACGAACTACCACTGTAGATTCACAAAGGCACGTATCTGGGTAGATGAAGGTGCTCTTTAAAGAAAATTGCTACTTCAGTGTCGTCTGCATGTAAACTGAAAGAGACAATTATTTTAAAGGGGAAAAATGTTTGAACTTCTACAGTAGGTTTATAAGCAATGAAGAGTAAAAGACCAAATCTAAAAATAACTTGAGTGGCCTTTATACTTCTAATTAGAATTTTCACACAGTATTTCAAGACAAAATCAGCTGGCCACTTGCACCCAGGGCAGCTTTCAAAAGCGAGTTTTGTTTTGAAAGACACAAAATACCATCATGTTAGTTTTTATTAATGGAAAGCACTAAATCTATTCCGTCATACTAAAAGTGACAACGGATAATTGTTATTGCACAAAGCGTAGGAGGGAATTAAAGGTAAGCATTCAAATGAAATGGGTAATGTTTAAGTTTTATTGTGAGAACCACCATGAGTAAGCCATACTTCACAATATGAAAGGCGGCAAATTACATTGCTCAATAGTTCTTTATTGAAGGTAGGAAAGAAAGAGTTTCCTTTTATATGTCAGTGCTTTCATTCATGGTACTTGATTTGTTCTTAATTGTTCATGGCAAACAACTCTGGCTGAACAATTACAATATCGCAACCAGTTACTAACAGAAATGTTCTGTATATGGGTTTTACTGTCCTCTGTGGCTTACTAAAAATCAAACTGTCTGCCTTCATGAAGACAATCTTTTGTTTTTAAATTCCGTTTACAAGAGTGTTCAGTGTTTGTGCAACATGCTGCCTCTCTTAAGATTGTCTACTCTTACAATGCTACAGCGGCACAGCTGCAGTGCTGATGCTGACAAGAGAGGTTCTCCTGTCGGCATAGTTAATCTAGCTCCCGGAGAAGCGTAGCTCAGTCAATGGAAGAATTCTTCTGTCGACCTAGTGCTGTCTATGCAGGGGGTTAAGTCAGTATAGCTACATCTCTTAGGGGTGTGAAAAATCCACACTCTTGAGAGACCTAGCTATACTAAAGTGAATTCCTAGTGTAGACCAGGCCTAAGTAAAAAGTCAAAGGTAATGTGCTAATTTATGAATGATCAAGCTGACACTTTTCCAGGAGCTTCCCCCTTGTTTTTTTTTAAACTGCTTTCCCTTTAAGTCACCCACAAAAAGATTGTTCGTTGTAGAATCTAGGCTGATGGACTGTTTGAAATGGTGGCTGTGTCTATACTAGAAATGCTACAGCGGTACAGCTCCAGCTGTAGCACCATAAAAGACATTACAGCAATGGAACAGGTTCTTCTATTGCTGTAGTAAATCCACCTCTCCGAGAGACAGTAGCTAGGAAGATTTCTTCCGTCGACCAACCTACCGGTTGGAGTTTCTTTCTCAGCAGAACTCAAGGAGCCTGCCCTGGGCGCACAAGCCCTACTTATGTGTGACTTCCCAAGTGTTAAAAGCTTTTATTTGCTACGGAAGAATCTACTTTTTTTTTTTTACTTATATATTTCTCGTGTGCTCGGTGAGCTGCTGTCCATGTTCGTGCACATGCTGCCCCCGTGTGGACATTAAAAGGGATAAGCTATTAAGTTAAAGTCTCATTCTGTGGTGGAGTTGAGTTGAAGGGACCTCTTGGATCACCAAGTCCAGTCCACTGCTATTGCAGACAACACCATCATATAGTCCTGTCCATAAAGTTAATTCTCGAATACAGCATGATGCATTTTATAATTTTGCATCACGATCATTCGCACCAAATTCCTTCCAGTTTGTGTAGAGCAACACTAGCCCCTTTAGTCTGATTTAATATGAAAGAAGCCTGTTCTAGGCTCCCTGCCATTAACTAAAATACAGGGACGCAGCATGATCTGGTGTCTAGGGCACAGGACTGGGAAACGAGACCTGGGTTCTATTCCCAGCTCTGGTAGTGGCCTGCAGGGAGACCTTGAGCAAGTCACTTCCCACCTCTATGCCTCTATTTCCCCTCTCACCTTTGTCTGACTTGACTTCTTAGATTGTAAGCTCTTTGGGGCAGGGACTGTCTTTAACTGAGTTTGTGCAAAGGCCAGCACAACGGGGCTGTTATGCATAAGAATGGCCATACCGGGTCAGACCAAAGGTCCATCTAGCCCAGTATCCTGTCTTCCGACAGTGGCCAATGCCAGGTGCCCCAGAGGAAATGAACAGAACAGGTATTCATCAAGTGATCCATCCCCTGTTGCCCATTCCCAGCTTCTGGCAACCATAGGCTAGGGACACCATCCCTGCCCATCCGGGCTAATAGCCATTGATGGTCCTATTCTCCACGAATTTATCGAGTTATTTTTTGAACCCTGTTATAGTCTTGGCCTTCACAACATCCTCTGGCAAGGATTTCCACAGGTTGACTGTGCGTTGTGTGAAAAGATGCTTTCTTTTATTTGTTTTAAACCTGCTGCCTATTAATTTCATTTGGTGGAACCTAGTTCTTGTGTTATGAGAAGGAGGAAATAACACTTCCTGATTTACTTTCTCCACACCAGTCATAATTTTATAGACCTCCTTAGTCGTCTCTTTTCCAAGCTGTAAAGTCCCAGTCTTATTAATCTCTCCTCATACGGCAGCCGTTCCGTACCCCTAGTCATTTTTGTTGCCCTTTTCTGTACCTTTTCCAATTCCAATATATATTTTTTGAGATGGGGCGACCACATCTGCACACAGTATTCAAGATGTGGGCGTACCAGGGATTTATATAGAGGCAATATGATATTTTCTGTTTTATTATTTATCCCTTTCTTAATGATTCCCAACAAATAATATGCAAATAATAAATAAGTTAAAAGGGCAGACCCTTCCCACATAAAACAAACCCTGTGTAATAAAATCTCTTACCTCCCTGTCCTCTTTTCCATCCCAAACACTTGTGTGGGGGAGGGGGTGAAGGGCCTCTGCACCATAGCCTGAAGGTAAAAGGTCATGACTATTTCAGTGTGTGTGGGGAAAGGGGATCAGAAGTCCAAGGGCCCTCTCAGAGAATGCTTTACCAGTATCTCCCATTCCTATGTTCCAAGACTCCCATTGACTTCAACAGGCTTTGGATCACACCCAAAGGGAAGCCCCAGTGTGATTGCTGCCTGAAACAGAGAGAGGTTATCTCTGAAGTGGGCTGGTCCCAGGCCATTTAGGGCAGCACTAACACCCTTAAACTCCAGAAACCAATGGGCCTGAAGTGCATCTCATAAGCATCGGTGTCATGGGCTCCCAGTGACCTACTCACTTAACATGAGGGCTGCTGGATTCCACTCTAGCTTCAGCTTCTGACTGGAGTTAATGCCTAGTCGCTTGTAGAGCACATTGCGATAGCCCAGTCTGGGGCAGACAAAGGAGTATCCTCTGTTCCAGGACTCGTGTGTGTAAATAAGTTACAGTTGGAATATTCCCAGACTGAGTGTTGCTTCCCCTGGGAAGCTAATCTGCAAAGCCCAGGATGTCTGCTACAGTTTGGCAGAGGGTTAGTGCTGCTGTTAGAATGAGACACTGCTGTTGATAAATTGGAGGATGATATAAAGCCAGTGCTTTTAGGCCCCAGGGCAGAAAGGTACTTAAGCACCATGCCTAATGCTAACCATGTGCAAAGTCCTATTGAAGGCAATAGTCATGGTTTGATGTCTTGTAAACAGGTGCCTCAGAGACCTAATCATGGGTCTCAGAGACCTAATTTTGGTAAGTTCTGTACAAATACAGACCAAAAAGACAGTCCCTGCCTCAGAGAGTTTACACTCTATAGTGCTGTCAGACTTCCCTTAAGAGGGGCTGGGTGTAGATGTGAAAAGAGTCACCACTTGGAGAGATCCCTTCTGCATGGGAGGAGGCTAAGTTAATTCCACTTTAATGGCTTGTCCCTATTCTACAGAACCTATATGGACCAGATTTAACATATGGCAAGGACAGAAATGCTCTTTTCTGAGCCAGTGGAATTCACAATGGGAATCGCATGTGATTTTTATACTATTCTTCCAAGCAGAACTTACTCTGCCTTAGGTTTTAGCTTTTCTTGGGGTGGGAGATGAAGGTGCAGGTGTGGAGCAAGTCATTGGCAGTGTGGCTCCTAATAGACCCATATTTGTCTTGGCTGGAGGGTCCATCTTCCTGTCCTGTAACTTGTGGATGATGCTGGCTTTGGAGACTTGGCTTCCTTGTTACATCCAGGACTCCTCTGGTTTTCCTGGTAAACACCATCTTGCAGATAGGGTTATAAACCCCCAAACCTGTTCTTAAAAAAAATCCCAAAAAACAAAGTACCAGTCCTCTCCTGCCCCAATATACTAAATTGGAAGGGAAAAAATGATCTCTGATTAAGGGAAAACCACAGTTTTATAGCAGGTAGTATGAACAATCTTTTCAATTGTAGGAGAATTTCTTTGACATTATTTCATCCTAACTTTGACAAATGAGCATTTACTGTTATTCATTTTTTGATCTTGGAATAATATTCCAGTTGTTAGTTCAGTGTTGTTTTTATGTTCTCTATCTGTAATAGAGTGGCACATAGATTTATATCTTAACTCACAAACCATTTGGGTTTGTATTCAGTTGTGAATTAGCTAGCTAACTCATGGGTTATTGTGTTCTCTTATGTTCTAAACAGCATTGAGCACAGCGAGGTCCTGATTTGAACTCTTGGAGCACTACTATAATACAAATGATTAACAGTAGTAATTAATTGAGTCACCCTTTTCTGCACCATGTTTACTCCTTTGCATGCTGGTGTAAATGTTTCTAGAGAAATGGCAATCCCTGAAAACCAAAAGCACAGCAGTGTTTGTGTACCTCTGTTTTTGAATTCATTGTCAATTGCAATGCCATGATGGGTGTGCTTTCCTCAGACTTTATATAGATGGCGCTGTTCCTCTGTATATAATTTCTTCATCTACATAGTTGTGCTTTTCTAGCAGTTTCTTAAGCTCTTCAAGTAATTTTTGAATGTGCTTAGTGTTGCTACAGAGTATCCCTTTTGTGGTGGATTTCTGCTTATATCTGTACTACTCAGAGGTGAACTGCAGCAAAATCCTAATAGCACAGCAAGGTATCTCTAAATATTCCCATTCTGGTAAAGGGACACTGTTGACTTCAAAATCATGTTTCCAGTTGAAATTCTGTTACTGCTTGTTGCATGTAACATTGAGGGTTAATGTAACTAAAACATTTCCGATAGGAAGTTTGGGGAGATAAGCATGAATCTAATATTTTTGTTCTGTTTGGGTTCACTTGTCTACTTGGCAATTTTTTTTATATGAATCTTATGATGAAACGTGACAAAGTGCTGAACTTGATATAGGAATATAGCAAGAGAGGACTGTACATAGTGAATTTTATTTTTATATGAAATTAATGCAATATATATTTTAAAACTGTTTCAACTTCAAAACTTTCAAAACACCTGGAGCAGCTATTGAAAGGTATGGAAATGCAGGGTTATGCTACTCAGAACAGTGTTATCTATATCCCCAGGATGCACTATCCAGTTTATGGGCAAAGCGATTTTTTTGAGATATGAAGTTCCAAAAGCCGGACCACTTCTACAAAAGTCAATAACTTCTCTTGCTTCTGTCTTCTTCTGAGTGTCTTGTCCAATTAGCACCTAATCTTCCCCCCAGTCCTATCCTTCTTTTCAGATGGGAAAGAGGACTTGTTAGTATGACATTCTGGGGTGCAATCCTGACCAGTGAGGGGTTGTATCACCACCTGCCCTGCAACTTGGGTGCCTCACAGTGCTTTGCTGCTGTAGTTCCCACCCGGGCCACTCGCGGACAGCATGCTTGTAACACTCTGAGTGTCTGTAGAGCCACAGGCCCGGTCCAGCAATTCTGCCCCCTACAGCCTGTCAGCAACTCACCAGCCGCACTCTGGCTTCTACAGCCTTGGTTACTGCCTGCAGGGTGACCCCAACACACTGCCAGTCCTGGGTTTTCCCCAAAAAACATGTGTTCTGCACTGTCCAGCCCAGATATATTAGGTCCAATGCCTCTCTGAGTGGATCCATATACAACAGTTTGCTACTCTAAATGGAGTTACCGACACAATTCTGTTTAAAGACAACACTGGATTTGTTTTAATTAAAGAATAAAACAAGTTTATTTAACTATAAAGAGAGAGTTTAAGTGAGTACCCGTATAAGGCATTAAAGTGAGAAATGGTTACAAGAGAAATAAAGATAAAATGTTTTCTAAACTTAACAACAAACTAGACTTGGGTCAAGGTGAAGTCCATTCCCACTAACATTGTTGACCAAATTCTCAGGCCGGCATCTACTCCCAAAGTCCAACACCTGTTTCTTTTGTCATCTGAGGTGGAGAGAGAGAGAGATGGATAGGGAGAGAGAACTTGGGGTGTTTTGCCCCTCACTTTCATAGTTCAGTCACTCTTTGAAATACATTGTACTGAGGATTACCCCTAGTTAAAGTTCATTCAAACAGTAAAGAAGGCAACATGGTGTCTGGTGGTGAAAGAGGTTACATGCAGTTTCTTCTCACCTATGCTGAAATGCAGATTTTACTTGTCTCCTCCCTCTCACTGTCTGAGGACCCTGTTTACAACTTGCATGTAAATTGAGGTAAACACACATTTCTTTAAGACCTGCTTGACCAGTCTGGCCTAACTGCGGCTACATGGGTTTGAATATGTGCTACCAACATCATTCAGGGAGAATTCATAACTTTATATATAATGTTGCTACACACATTTCATCATGATGTTATTGACCAGTGAGTGATTACTTTTCAAATAATACCTCACAAGGCATATTTTGCACACAGATTATTACAATGGTGTATAGGTTGTGAATATGGGGTGCATTCCATCACAATTGGGCAGTTGTGGATAGCTCAGAAACATATTGCTGTCATTGGCACTTGTCTTTCTAGTTTCCCCTCTTGTTGTTTTCTTTCCCATAACCCCCTGCCATGACATCTTGTTGAGAGAGGCTAGAGAAGGATGGACTAACATAATCTGAGCCAACCTAAGGAACACTGTAGCTCCACATGGCAGTAAAACTGAGTTTTGCTGTGAAGAATGGTAGCACACCCTCTACACATTGAGCATATTTCCTCTGCTCTAGCCTCAGATCCCACCAGTTGAGAGATTGGGAGATTGCCAGTAATTGAAGCAGGTGTTGTATGTGACCATGTCAAGAGCTACCATTGGGCCAGTTCTTGTTATGTTGAATATTTGCACACATGTATCACCTGGTGTGTTGCCAGGTACATTTAAAAACATTTTCATACAAACTGTTACTGAAAAAGGAATAGAATTTAGATGCTGTGTATTTATAGCCTCGTAATGGAAGAGGAGACCTATGCCCTCACTTGTTCTTGAGTCCTTAAGAAATGAGAATGTATTAAATGATTTTGAATGCATTTAAAAGAAAATGCGAGTAAGATCTCTTTACTAGTTTCATGAGTTGGGCTAAACTTAATTTACACAATTTAAGCAAACTGGATTAAAAAAAGAACAATATGAAGCTGTTGTATTAAGCTCAAATTTTATCTGGGACAGAGCCATACATGTGCGATTTGTTCATTTCACTAAAGATGGAAATATAGATTAATATTGATGAGAAAAGCATCCTTCCACTGAAAATGAAATGCCAGAGCATGGACGCTATTTGCAAAACATTAACGGAGTACAAAAAATCCATCTGTTTTATTTATATCTGTTACTGAGTTACAAAATTGAAATGTTTCATAGAAGCAAGTAGCTGCAGCATTCTGACACACCAGGCTTCCAGCAACTGCAGAGCTACCATTAGAGGAGTTAGCCTTTCTTTCAAATAAAGGCCAAATGGGAAAAGGGCTATACTGAAATGGGGTAGGGAAGGGTGCAACGGGCAGTCTGTTCATGCATACAATATAACCAAAAGGGAACCCTACATCTGCAGAAATATAGTTAAAGTATACAAAAAATCGATTTTTTGTATTTGGTTTGCCTGAAGTAATGACTTCTTTATTGTCCTTTGCATCCAGATTATTAATGCATTTCAGTTTGCATTAGTGTATGTCTCTGAATTTCAAAGTTGATTGAATTATTTCCAAGAAGGATGGCTATAACTGTTTTTATTTTCTTCTTTCTTTCTTTTTTAGTATGGAGGACAAACATGAAGTGGTGAACCCTACAACTATCCCTCGCTACATCCCAGAAATCACAATTGGAGGGAATGAATTTGATAAAATATATTACCAATACAGATCGGTAAGAAATGTCTGTAGGGGATGAAAATGTTGTGGACAGGAAAGGTTTGGGGAATGGAGAAGATAGTCCTGTAAAGTCATGAGCCCACGCATAAAGCGCTTTGTGTAGCTCAGAAGTTTCTTTCTCACCAACAGAAGTTGATTCAATAAAAGCTATTACCTCACCCACCTTGTCTCTCTAATAGCCCAGGCCAAGCACCGCTACAACCACACTGTCACTTATGTCAATTTTATGCATAATATGCTGACTCCTTTCCAGGAGTGGGGCCTCTTATCACATGTACTAGCTTTGTATAGAACCCAACTTTTCTTAAAATGTAGCTCCTATTTAGGGGAAATAATGAAGCAAATTGTTAGATCTATAAGCTGATTCTTTTTTCTCTCTAAATTTGGACTAAAAGATAAATCCTTTTTTTATTCATCTTTCTGCCCTCTGATAAATCTAAAATACTCAAAGTCCAAAGAGAAAATTGAATCCCCATTGAAACACCTTTTTTGATACAACTATAAAAAATACTTGTTGCTTTCAAAAAGTAGCTGCTGAGGATGTGAACGTTTCATTGGTTCAGTGAAATGTTATTGCTTTAAATAAACATGTTCCTATAAGCGTGCAATATGCTGCACCGCTTCCTGCAGCCCACACACGATATGTCTACGCTGCAGTTAAAAACCCATAGCTGGCCTGTGGCATCTGACTCGGGCTCAGATCTAAGGGACTGTTTAATTGAGGTGTAAACATTGGAGCTCAGGCTGGAACCTGGGCTCTAGGACCTTGCAAGGGTCCCCTTAGACGGAGTCCCGCAAGCCAGAGTCAGCCTGCTTGCGTCTATTTTCAGTGTAGACATACCCAGAGACTCCCAAACAAATGAGCTGCTTGCCTTGCTGGTTTTGGAGATAATGGCTTGTAATTGGCTTGTAATGGCTTGTAATTGGCTTCCTACCTTTATGCAGTCAGTCTTGCATGGGGTTTTGTGGGACTTGGTGAAAATTAGCATCACCTGCTCTTCAAGGTACTCTGCAGAATTTCTGTAGGACTTCTGTAGGACTTGGTAAATTCTTAGTTTGTACAAATTGAACAGCCAGCTGATGGTGGTGTCTATATATTTTTAAACGGTATGGAAACTTTTACTCTGCTGCCTGCTTGTGGAAACTAGGGCAGGTAAAAGTCCAAGGAAAGTGTATTTGGAAGTTGTAGTAAACTATGATCTGCAGAGTCAAAACAGTTTAATTAGTGCATGAGCAAGGTTAGAAAAATCACTTGTGGTATGTATAATTAGTGTAAAATTCTGGTATTTGAGACCCATTTGGAGAGTGCAAACTGTTGGGGGGTGGGGGGGAAATGTATGCATTAGGTTTAGAATTTCCAATAAATATTACCCCTTCTCGGCTCCTACTCAGTCTGTACAGACCTGGCTGTAGAGAAAGATGCTCTGGGTTCATACAATTCCACATCTTCTGAGATCTCTATTAGCAAGCATTCTCTACAGCTTGTAAATTGAGTTAGAATAGCAGAAGGCTTCTCGCTGTTGCATAAGTTCAAATCAGTTGATGACTTGGAATACTCCCTAATAAGTTTGAGGAAAAAATACTTCCAGAATTAAACACCTTTATGGTAGCTTTTGGCATCATTTCCAGCATGAATCTGAAACTTTGGACTTGATGACTAAGTATATTTGTTCCAAGAATTATTAGGATTCTTGTGTTTCAAAATGAAACAGAAACCTTTGTATGCATTATTGCATATTTAAGGGTGTTGCTCCGGTATGTGCACTGTCATCAGTGCAGTATCCATCTGTACCCACTATGCCTGTTCTGCGTAAGAAAACAGGCTTTCCCTGCTAAAGGATCACATTGTGCTGGAGTTCAGAATTGTAGGTGTGTGTTGAGCTCCCTCAGTAGGTGACCTCAGTGCAGCATATTGGGAACCTAGGGATGCTCGTTCTAAATACGCTTTTTTTCCTAACTTGTGTAACTGACAATCTTGTGTTCGGCAACAAGGCAAAGGTGCCCTGTCTCAGTTCGAAATTGGCTTTCAAATACACCTCTACCCCGATATAACGTGACCCGATATAACACAAATTTGGATATAACGCGGAAAAGCAGTGCTCCGGGGGGGCAGGGCTACGCACTCCGGCGGATCAAAGCAAGTTCGATATAATGCGGTTTTCCTATAACATGGTAAGATTTGTTGGCTCCCGACGACAGTTATATTGAGGTAGAGGTGTAGTGAGATCCACTTCCCAGATATGATGGAAGGTTATTTGGCAGGAAGAACCATGTAAGCCTTCTAGAAAGGAAGACAGGAAGCTCAAGTCACACAGTTTCTCCATGATGCCAATCAAGGAAGGCATGATAGTCTTAGGGACCAAAACCATCCAGCTGAGACTGTGCTTAAGTACTTTCCTGTATTGGGGCCATACTTCCTACTGCTGTTTCTCTTCGTCTTTTCTTTTTACTTGGCCAGTATGTTTAAATGATAGTCATAACCCTTCTGTACTTTCACGTGGCCGCTCTAGAGAAGGATTCTACCCAAATGATGTATCTACCCTCAATCTGGCCTTCAACCGCTGGGCTCTTTTTTTCCTCCTTCCCCACTTCCCTCCTGCAAATGTGACCCAGTAGCTCCCGCCTTCCTCCTCCCACTCCCATCTGAAACCTTTCTGCTCCTGGGTAGTGTCCCTCCTTCCCTCACAGGCCTGTTCCTGCAGAGGTGCGGCATAAGAAGCATCTCCTCCTCCAGCCAACCAGCTGCCCCTATGCTAGGAAACACCCCTGGAGTTAGGGGGCCACACAAGAGCCACGAGTGGCTAGGGCAGCCCAGGGCCAGTGTCATGGAGGGGGCGTAACAGAGCACAGTGCTACAGAAAGTCTGAGCTTGTAGGCCTAGTTAGTTAGTAACTCCAGACTTAATGATCCTGTAATTAAAACATCAACAGAATTGTAAACTTTTCATTTTGGACAATGCGTGCCTGTTTTAAGTTAGTGGAAATAATACACTTACAAAGGGAATTGCACAGTATGTGTTCTCTGTTTCATAAACCTTTCACATGTGGCTGTTTTTTCCCCCCAGTGCTTCTCTTCCCCCAAGGGTTGGGGCAAAATCACAACCCTGGATCTAATCATCAGTCCCAAGGCTTACAAATAGATCACTAACCTCTAGGCTTTCCAGACCAGCGCATGCATGTAGTTTTGCTGTTTAATAATGGCAGTTTCAAGGTTTCTTAAATTATAGGCAGAAATTGTTTTTCATTCAAATTCTCATTAGGCATGAGGACCTATGAAAACACCTTCCTAAGAACAAGGTTTAAGGCATATCCAACCTTTTGTTTTGTTTTGTTTACGGTAGTGAGGCAGCTGCATAAGATTTTTGTTTTTACCTTCTTCAAACCGTCATAGAAATATGGGTCTGGAAGGGAGCTTGAGATGTCATCAAGTCCAGCCCCCTGCGCTGAGGCAGGACCAAATAAACCTAGACCATCCCTGATTGGTGTTTTGTCCAACCAGATCTTAAAAACCTCCAATGATTGGGATTCTAGAATTTAGTTACCCTTATATATAACTTCCTTCCTTCCATTTTTTTTCTTTTTTGTTGTTCTTAAATGATCTCTCTCTTTCTGAGACCAGACTTGCTGCATCTTTCTTTTACTATTAAGTAAGTATCTGGCTCGGTTCAGCAGCTTTTTATAAAATTTAAAGATGTGCATTGGGAGGTAAAAGGAAACTCAGTAAAAAAATAACTTTGTCAAGTCATGTAGATCACTGGAAGATAAGCGTGTTAATTCTGACAGGAAGCAGCAAAGACTTTAGAATTCTTTAACAAGTGCCCCTTCTCTCTTTCCAATGATAGACAGCTTCTGACAGAGAATACGCCAAAGTCCTTGGCCTTCCTGGGATGCTAGATTACTTAGAGGTGTCCACAGAGGGGAAGGAATCAAATAATACTACACTTCACACTCCCAAACTGAATCAGTGAGTCCTGCTGGAACCTTCTAGGGACTTCTTTTCTCACCCCTCCAAACATGTCCTCTCTCTTCTCCCAAAATTAGGCAGATGATTATTTGAAGGAAAACGTTAACACAAGCAGCATTTGTACCTCAGAAACCAGAGCTGGATAATTCCTCTGTTCTCACTTCAGATCAAAGGAAGACTAGTCAGTGTTTCCCCTACACACACTCTTTGAAAACCTTTGATATTGCTGTTAATTGAGAACTAAATAAAATTAGTGGGGGCTAATTATCACTAGTCATCCTTGAGTCTGAGGCTGGTACTGAAGTCCACTGTTCCCTGTACGTTTGTTCAGGGCTCTAAAATGCATGCAAAATCATTTTCAGTGTGTCAGGTTCACTTGGGATTTCTCTGGAAGTGCAGCTCTGAATTAATAACCATGCAGCCCAGCAATTTGTCTCTTTTCTGGAATTTATATTATAATTACAATAGATGGAAGTCTCCCTTCTCATTCGTCTATGACAAGAAGAAAACATAGCTATTGCATTAGAGGATCAGACCTGTGGTCTGTCTAGTCCAGTGTTCTGTCTCCTACATTACCTAAACTAGCTGCTTTAGAGGAGGGTCTGAGAAACTCTTCAGCAGACGAATGTAAGATAACTTGTCTCCCTGTAACTCTTGTCTTGATCCCTATTAGAGATCTGGCTTAAGCCCTGAAATGTGAAGTTTAATATCCCTTCCCATTTATTTAGGCATTAACTGACATAACTGTGGACAAATTCTTGTCATCCATACAAATGTCCATTCCTTCATAGACTCTTGTTCAATTACATCCTGTGGCAATGAGTTCCACAAGTATTTCTTTTGATCAGTTTTGAATTTCACACCTTTCAATTTCACTGAATGCCTACTCCTCCCTCCCCAGAAAAAAAACAAAAAACCCAAAGATAAGACTTCTATAAAGAGATGTATTTTTATTGTATAATGATGATACTAGCCCAAGAAGTGAGTTAACTAGAAGAAGATACAGCGTGGGCCCTCACTGTGTGTGAAGTGCTACTCAGACACATGCTGGCAGCTCTGGTTGGGGTGGGGATGATGCCTAGAGTGGGAATAAACACTCAGGCAGGCCTCCAATCTTCCCATCCTTCTTCATTAGTACAGAGCACTCGGGGCTTCCATACTAATCCTCCCTTTACAATAAATACAAGGACACCACAGAGCAAATACTTTAGATGCTGGGGATTCCAGAGTCAGGGTGAGCAACAGGGAGATTGTGGCAGAATAATAAATGTAGGGTTAACGCCAAAATAATTGTACTGTGGAGTAATAAACATTTTGGCCATTGGTCTCAGATTTTAGATATGGTGATTGAGACAAACACCATGTTACCTACCCAGAAAATGTCCTCAGTATGTTGAAAAGAAAAAATTCTTTCCAAGCCAGACATTGTCATGTTTTTAGAACACTGCAGCTCTTTCTTTAATGTAAGTAATTACATAGTAAATTGTGTTTCAGTTTAGCCTCTCTCTGTTTTTCCAAAATTAAGGAGGCTAATTATTGTTAGGGTAACTCCCTCCCTTCTTATGTATGACTTTATCAAAGACAGCTGCTATGGCAACACCATCTTCTGTTTTCTCTCCCCTGCTAGTTTTTCCTTTACCATCTTCA
Source organism: Terrapene triunguis (assembly GCF_002925995.2). NCBI lineage: Eukaryota > Metazoa > Chordata > Testudines > Emydidae > Terrapene > Terrapene triunguis. The sequence continues at coordinate 2,289,274 of NW_020664524.1, read as the reverse complement.
GTTGTTTTCATTTTTCTGGATCAAGGTCTCCCTTTTCATTTTTTATTTTAATGGAGATATTTGACAGCTTTAATACAGAGCACTGTCTGTTCTCAGAGCTAGGAAGAAAAAGTTTAATAAAGACAGACGTGCAATAAACAAGAAAAGGCTCTAATTTCTAAGTGTTCTGCTTTGTGAAATATTCGTCTCTTCAAAATGACTTTTTTAGCAGATTCCAGTAAATAAAATTGTTCTTGCTATCAAATTTAATGTTTGTGCATATTATGTGAAAAGACTGTTGTCTGATAAAATATCCTTAAGCATCTAACAAACAAAACCCAGTAGATTTTAAATGAACTACCAAACTATCTTTAAAGCTGACCTGCAATGGGGAAAATGGGTGTTCTGTGCTTTTCTTTCACTACTTATAAAATGGAGCATAAAAGATTTTTGTTTGTTGTGTTTTGCTTTAGAAGTTTAAATCTTACCTGCCCTGGTTTCCCTGGAAGAATCTGTAGACGGCTAAAGAAATAGTAGGATTATAAAGTAGAGCACAAAGGGAGTGAAACCAGTGTAAATGGTGAGTTTGAAGGCTTGGTAGACTGCTTCAAAATTTTTTTGGAACATCATTACTAATACAATAAAATGCCAGCACCATTAAAATAACCATTTCGAACAGGAACCCGGTCAGCAGGAAACCTAAAATAAAAGAATCTCTCTCCATTGTGAGAAGCGTGCCGTCAGCCCCCTCCAACGACCCTGTAGAGCAGATGTCTGTTGCGACATGTCTGTAAAGTCACCAAATTCAGGCTATAGTGGACCACGCAAGTTCCAGACTTCTGTAGCCCTCACAGAGTGCCTCCTTCATAACAAGGGAGATCCAGCTTGAGTGTTTCTACTGACCACCGCTATGGCAGTATGATGGGGGGAGAGGTGATTCCTCAGATATGCCTCTTTAACTCAAACAAATAGCTGTGGAGAAAGTTTTGTTAAAGATTAAAACCCTGGCTATTTCACTTCAGGGGTCAGAGAGCTCCCATGCCCCTCCTTTGGGCCACCCAGAAGGCCTCCAGCAAAATCAGGGAGGACAAGATTTGATGATGATCCTAGTATCTCTTAGACAGGACTTTCTTGGAATGGGGAAAGACTTCAGGCTGCCTTTTTCAGATTCTTTACTGTGCAAAGAACACTGGCCCCATTATTTTCCCTTTGGTTATTCCTGACTTGCTCTGTAAAGTTGGATTCTGCAGGGCTCTCAAAGAATTGAAAATACTGCATAGTTTATATGCTGGATTTTGCATAGCCTAAAACTGAAGGGTCAGTTCTCATTTCTGAATTTCTTGGTTCGTGGAGAACATTGTTTTGGAAGCTCTTACTGACGAGAAGCACTTCTGACAACACACAAACTGAATTATATGCAGAGCTAACTTTCTGGGGTTAAAATTGGCGTTTCTAAAGCCTGCTGCTACCTTGCTAAAATATGTTAATATGACACTAACCATAAGTAAGCCTAAAGGTAAGAGGCTTCAGATGCATTTTAGTACTGACTAATCAGAAAAATAAATACCCAGTTATAATAATCACTTTATTCAGCATGGCACTAGTCAGTTGGCTCTACAGCGACTTCCTGTGGCGTCATGTGGTGATCTGGGTCTGCTCCCCACTCTGCCACTGGCCTGATGGGTGACCTGCGGCAAGACACTTCACCACCCCGTGCCTCAGTTTTCCCACCTGTAAAATGGGGGTGATGATACTGCCCTCCATTGTAAAGTGCTTTGAGATCTACTGATAAGTGCTAGATAAGAGCTAGGTATTACTGACTAAAGTCAATGTTTACTATTAACACTGTTCTGCTAAGAAAGAGCAAGGTGGATTCTGTTCTGCCTTGCATATGAGTGCTTAGAATAGATGTTGTAGTGATTTGCCATTATAGGAGTATATAGTTTTGTTACTAATCTCTTTTAATCAGCTAAATTCTGCTGCCTGAATCTTTATTATTGGCAATGTTATAAAAGCAAGAACACAGCTGTGCTCTAGGTTGTCTATAGTCCTGGTAGTTGGAGAAATCAACTATTAATTTGAGCAAGTTTGGTAAGTTAATCAGTGAAAGAAAACAAACAAGGAGTCCCAGAGATGTCATTGTTAATGACCCTTCTCAGCACTCTAATACCTTCTGTAGTTTTCTGACAGTTGACCCAATATGAGTAGTGGATGGAAAATATTTCACCTGGCATTGTACTCTTATGCTGCGGGTACCACAGATGTTGTTTTTCAGCATTCTGGATATGACAGCAGAGAAGACTCATAATTTCCAATTGATGACCAAAATCTTCACAGTACAGCTCAGTTTATATGCAGCAACATACATCTATCTATGTAAAATTTCAGAACATGTCAACAAGAAAGTGTGGTGAACATCCGTGTTACTTAAAAAAAAATTGTATGCATTTAATTTTCTTTATTTTTTAGCAATAACGTAGAAAATATTTGGATTGCCCTGACATTACTCTTGCTTATATTGGCATCATAACTGCAGCTTAGATCACCCTTTTCATGCCAGTGTATACATGTATTGGGCCAAGATTTTCTTAAGTGGCTAGCAATAGATGTAACCGAAAATCAGAGCCCTTTAAGTTGTTGTCGAGTTGGGCACCCAAAATCAAATCAGTGATGAGAATCTTGACACATTTTATGCATTAAGAACCTAGAGGAAACCAGAGATCATTAATAACTGTTCTTCTAATGAGCCTGTCAGCTTAGCGGGACAGTTGCTCGTCTGTTCATATTGTAACTTTTTTTACTTCAGTGAAGAATAGGTTACTTTAATATTAGGTCAGTACTCATTATTCGGGCTAAAAAACCCATTGACTTCATTGGGAGTTCTGCCAAAATCAGGAACTGTAGCAGCGCCTTAAAAATTAGCATCCTAATTAGTGTGCTATTCTTCTGAAGCATGTGTATCTGGCTCACAGATTTTTTATTTTCTATTAGATAATTTTGCACTGGAGCAAGTAATACCAAGCCTACCCCAAAAAGTCCAATGTCTAAACCAATGTTTAAAGAGTTCTAAGAAGAAACGGTATCTGAAGTGAAAAGCGTGCACTTTAATTTACAGCCAGCTAAAATAAACCACCTTAGCTATAAACCTCTGAAAACCAGGGCTTCTAATGGAAACAGCAATAGACCTTAACTAATAGCCGCAATGACAGGTGCTGCTATGGTACTTACTATAAATGGTCAGCAAATGAAAAGGCTTGGAGATTGGTAAAAGCCTCCGTGCTTTGCAGAGTGATGGCTTGTGTTTTTAAATACTCTTTGATCCACAGTGTTCAAAACCTGTTATTTATGGACCTGTTTTAGCTGTTAAGCACAGTGGTTAATGAAAGCAGCCAAGGAGTTGCGGGAAGGAGGTAGTTCTTCTCTTCGGTCCAGAAATTCTGGAAAATAAGACAGGCTCCAAACTTCATGATGGATTTAGACATTTCTAGATTGTTTAAACTCTCAGGCGGCTCTGGCTACACGTCTGATTTTCATTTTTTTTGAGGATCTGTGAAATGCAACTGTAGTATACAGTAAACACCTTGTTGAAACTGTTCATTATTCTATAACATATACCATTTTAAAGAGGCATTTAATCATATTCATGTTCTTGACACACTTCTGTGGTGTCATTTTTAATTTAATTAGTAAAGTGATCTTTTATTTTTTATCTAATTTGCTTTTTAAAAATCCGAGCAAATTAATTCCTTTGTATGAGTCAGTTCTGTCTTCGGAGCAGCAATTCAGTTTGAGGAGTTGATGTGTCACATACTCTTGTTAAGATGGGCCCTTTGGTCAAGTTTGATTAATTCAGTGCAGTGTTACATAGGAGATCAAGGTTTGATTCCTGGTCTCCTACTTCTCTCTGCTAGGATAGTAGAAAAGGCTTTGTTGGGAATGGGCGAGAGGGGACGGGTCACTTGATGATTACCTGTTCTGTTCATTCCCTCTAGGGCACCTGGCACTGGCCACTGTCAGAAGACCAGATACTGGGCTAGATGGACCTTTGGTCTGACCCACTATGGCCATTCTTATGTTTTGCATTACTCAGCAGTGACTATCCTGGAAGGCACATTTCTGCTTTGCAAGGGAGATGTATTCAAATGATCTATTGGGTGTTTCCATTGCTCATGTGTGTCTGTCACCCCGTCTTGTGTTTGATTGAGAGCTCTTTAGGGCAGACACTTGTTTACTATGTTGGCACAGCATCTGGCCAAGGCCTCTAGACGTTGTTGCAGTACTACAAATAACTTGGCTTTGTTTACTTTATCAGAAGGTGGGTTCTGGGATTTGTATATGAAGATAAGCTTCACCCCACAATCCTCTTCTACTTGGGAACCTTAGTAATGACACAATTCACAGATCTGACCATGATGTGTGCAGTGCAAGGCCCAGGAGGAATTAAAGGGACAAAGGTGGCTTTGTCTGTGTTTCATACCTCTACTCCCTCCCTAATCATGGCACTTCAGGTTGCCTTTGTTCCCGGGGCAATTCAAATAGTTGGGGATAGGCAGAGATAGCAGTGTTCCAGCTACACCCCTTTCCCTGGCCGCACACCATAGGTTCAGCTATGCTCCTTCTGCCCCACTGGAGAAATCCTCTAAACCGGGGATTCTTTGGTTGGCCATTCATGTCATCACAAAACAGATTTAATTGGGACAGGATCCTGGCCCTAAATGTTTCCCTCTTAATTGTATGAAGAGACGCCTGCTCTGATTTTACGTTGCCAGTCAGCTGCATCTTCCCTTTAGTCTAATTCAAGCCTTAGTGAAATTGAAAAGTTTTCTCAAGCACAGAGCAGTACTGTGAACAGGCCAGCCACTCTCATTAATCATGTGGATTAACTGATTTTCATTATTGCTCTCGGAGAAACTCTGTTTGTTTTCCATGAGACTTAGAACTTTTCTAACTCACGTTAGAACAAAAGGGAATGTAGCGGGTAATCGGGGCGATCTTCCCCCACCTCTGACCAAAAAGGTGTGGGTAAGTAAGGTGGAACCCCCGCCTAGGAGCCCAATTTGGGGGGAGGGGGTAATGGGACTGAGATGCAGTGCATTTCAAGTACAAATCCTGCTCTGCTTCTGCCTATTACATAAAGAGAAAAAGTTGACTTATGACTAACTGTACTTACCCACCAGTTATTTTAAATACATGTTTAAATGACCTAAAAGGACTTCACTAGAATCACTGGAAAAGATTTTCTCAGTCATTCTACATTCAGAGAAAGGTGGCATCCTCTGTGAAGTGTGCTCAGAACAAACCATATATATTTCAATAATAATGTTGGAGTTACATCACTTTTTCAGTTCAGTATCCACTTCATTGCTGCAGGTTTGTTTTCTGAGCTGTTGCTACATGGCATGGCTTACTAGATATGTGACTTCACTTAACTATATTAGTTTCCCTTTGAATTTTTAGCAATTTAAGAGCCTGTCTAGTAATACGTCCTCAAATTCATATAATCTTGGCTCTGTATTTTAACAAATGTCTTTGCCAAAAGTCTGACTGAATAACCCTCCTTCGATGAATACATATTATAACAGGGGTAGGCAACCTTTGGCATGTGTGCCGAAGGTGGCATGCGAGCTGATTTTCAGTGGCACTCACACTGCCCGGGTCCTGGCCACCGGTCCGGATGGCTCTGCATTTTAATTTAATTTTAAATGTAGCTTCTTAAACAGTTTAAAAACCTTATTTACTTTACATACAACAATAGTTTTGTTATATATTATAGACTTATAGAAAGAGATCTTCTGAAAAGGTTAAAATGTATTACTGGCATGCGAAACCTTAAATTAGAGTGAATAAATGAAGACTCGGCACACCACTTCTGAAAGGTTGCTGACCCCGTATTATAACAATGGCTTTCATGTACTTTATATCTCTAACAAAAAACACATGGCATCTTTGTATTGGATCATTTGAATTGTGGTGGAGGTACGATATGAGTTTTTTTAGAGTGGATATTTACTCAGAAATGAAATAATAAAATTCATGTTTTTTTCCCCCAGATACGACCCGCCCTTCCCCCGTTGCTTTAATAATCTGATTATCATCATCTGGGAATTTCTTTAAATCTGCCTTAACAAAGCTGGGGAGAGCAATTTTTGTGCTAGAATTAATAGATGCAGGCTGGACACAGCAGCCTGATGCCTTAATAGATTTTTTTTTCTCCAGCTTTCCACTGTAAATTTGTGTTGTAGAGATGGAAACAAATGACTTACGCTATCACAAATCTACTCTTCAATCAGCAGGAGTTGCTGTTAAAGGGACTGCATGATTGCATCTCATATTTAGACGAGACATTAAAAGGCAACTTTTAAATTAAAAACCTTAGAGAATCTGATCGAGGTGACTTGTAATAGTTTCTACTAGATGGGGTGGGTGGGTGTGTTTGTGTTCAAGACACGGAAACCTTTTGTGACTCATTTGATCTCTGTCGTAACAGACGTTGCTTCTTTCTGACCTTAATCCAGGATGAGGCCATTTTTGTTAAATAGATAAATATTCTGTGGCATAGCAAACTGCCATCGACCACATCAATACCTAATTGCACCCCTCTTCCCATGCTGTGAACAAGTGCACTTACTTGAAATAGTTTTGTCCAGACTTCATTTCTTCTTTAAAAAAGAAAAACAATAAGCCTGTGGTTCTTGCTATATTACCACTATCTGTGTGGGGAACCGAGGCAGGGAAGAGTTTATACATCACAGATCAATGTTTAGCATTGTTTAAAAAATCATTGAGGTCACAGTAGATTTTTACAGTGTTATGTTTTCTTCACGTGCTGAGCATCATCTTACAGAACTGTGATGTGCTTTGTATATTTGATGTTAGTTATGTACCAACTTTTTAGAGGGATAGATGGCTTTTGTTATCTGATGGATCCTGCAAAGAAGAGCCTGAGAACTTCTGGCATTCTTAGACCATTGTCTGTGCCTCCGTCAGAGAAAGTGTTAACAGCTCAGAGTGTAAAAAAGGCTGAAATGTATTTCCCTCTGTTTGGCCTCTCACTGAATTTGGGGGATTTGTTGCCAAAGTAGTTATTTTATGTCTGGTTTCACCCATATGGATCAGATTGTAGACTCAGGCCTCAGTATGTGTCTACTGAATACATGCAGTATTATAGATGTGCTGGTCCCAAGACCTGAAGAAGAGCTCCTGTGTAAGTCTGAAAGCTTGTCTCTCTCTCTCACCAACAGAAGCTGGTCCAATCAGATATTACCTCACCCACCTTGTCTCTCTACTGGGTGGGTCAGTTTACACTGGGTCTACGTTAAAACTCTCACTAGTTTATTAATATTGGATAGGGGTGTAACTTTTCTTATGTTTCTATACTGACCAGAGGCCTAGTATAGCCGCAGTTATAGTGGCATAAAAGTGCATTTGCTGATGTACCGTCTTTCACTCGGGGAACTGAAATAAGCTTTGACAGCCAGAGCACCTTTTTGTCAATTGGCAGGATAGCTATCCAAGCAAACCTTTCCTAGTGTAGGCCTGGCCTTAGACATCGTAATTTGTAATCCTTTAAAAATGCTGATACTCAAAAGAAACACCCCACTGCCTCCACCCCAAAATCTTAGCAGCTTGAAATTGAATTCTGTACTGGAGTGGGATTTCTCACTGTGTACCATGGGGTGGTTTTGTGCTGTTCCTGGATACTGAAAATGTAGGCTGTGTAATGCTTTGGTTCGACTTCCTGTTCATGTGCACAGGCAGGGGACTATGCTGTCCTGGCATTGCTCATCAAGGCTGCCTGCGCTCCTTTCCTTACACCTCCATGCAGGAAGTAGTTCTTGAAGTAGAAGAGTTGTGTGTGTACTGAGAAATTGCATGAGACTGTCCATAAAGGGATTGTCTTTTTTAATATTGCACTTGAATTTTCCATGCTCTTGCTAACACTCAGAAGGTCTGCTGATCCCCTGCCCAGCTCAGACATGGATCCCACAGTTGCTTTCCATTAAAGTATCCCATCCTACCAAGCAATAGGACTCTTGGTCAGCTCTTCCCATGCACCTTTGCTTTACTTCCATCTATAACCCCCCTTCCTATCCTCTCTCAAGTTAGCGCAGCAGGATCAATCCTATCTCCTTTCCTAGCAATCCTGGCCTCTCCCCTTTTTTTCTCTGCACTTCCCACCTGTTCCTTGGTTTTCACACTTGCACGGTTCTCTCCACTCATTCCTCTTACCTGTCAACTTCAAGTCCTGATCAGCTTCCCTTTCCCTTATGGTCTTAGGCCGACACATACCACAGAAATTGCCAGAACTGTTTTTAGATAAGTCTTTCGCCAGAACTGTCTAAAAAGATGGATCATTCCAGCTGGAGAGTCCATTGGGATCCCACTTGAAGGGGATGTGAGATGCTTGGGCAGAACTGAACTTTCTAGAATGTTAAGGGAAAAGCTGTCTTAAAATCTATCCAGAAGACTGGTTTCCATTTAAAGGGACGGTGTGTTAAGTAATATAGAATTCTATTTGGAAATGCATTACACTGTGCATAAGTAGCATATAGTAATAAGATTGTGATGTGTCCCAACCAAAGGTTGTCATCGCTTTATTTTCAGTTGAAGTCGTTGAGACCTGAATAAATGGTATGAGGAACTTTAGCTGCCATGCAAATTAGGAAACAGCTGTCTGTTAAATGCAAATTGAAAATGCAATGAAAATACTGATCCCTTGAAAAAGTTTTCTGTTTTAATGAATTCAAGTTAGATCTGCATATACAGGCTGAATATTAATGTATTTTAAATGGATTAGTTTTACTGTAATAATTAATTGGATTTTTCATGCATGCCATTTTTCGTATTGTTAATTTGCATTTATTTTGGGATTAGTATCTACACTCTTACTCCATTTCTGTGGGACAAACTACAATGAACCCTTTAAACATTTAGGATCCCTCCAGGTTTCTGAAGCTGTCAACCAAGAGAAATATTGGCCAATGGTTTTTAAAGCAACTTCTCATTGTGGATGCCCAATTGAAGTTACTTTAAAGAGGCCTGATTTTTAGAAAGTGCTGAAAATTGGGCACCCAAAAATCACTAGTCTTTTTTTAAATTGAAAACCTGGCCAAAGGTGTTGGGGGGTGAAGTGCAGAGGAAGAAGAAGAAGAAGAAGAAAAAATGGTTTATCATCATAAATGGCCTAGCCCTGACTGAGCTTGTTTGTTTTTTCTAGCTTCCTGGTCGCAATTTTGACAAAGGTTACAACTCCGAGGTGGGGGACAAGTGGATCTGGCTGAAATGAAACCCACTGCACTTTGAAGCCCTAACACCGAATGACCACAAAATTTGAATGATTAAGAAGCTGCTTTCAATCTCTTTGCTCACCATTTACTGTATATGCAGCACAAAGGACACACGTGTAAGTGATTCGGGAATTAGAGTGTAAGAGAATGGCCTCAGAGTAAGACAAACCACCGTAATATTTAATTTAAGGAAACGTCTTGCCTCCTTGTGGGATTCAGCTCATTTTTATTTTAGAATGATCCACAATAATTGTAATAATCTGACATTGCAGTGGTAGCCTTTCTAAGATCAACATGGAATCGCCATCAAACCTGGGGCTTCATATTATACAGGATTGTGATTGTTTGAACTGAAAAGAAATAAAACCTGTATCCTTATGATTTTTCCAATTTATAGTTCCATCCCCGTGTCACACGCAGTTCTGTTAGGCACACCATTCTGATGCAGCTGTATTTCTATAAATAGGTCTTTCATAGGTATTGACATCAAAGCAAACAAATTATTTTTTTTTTTTTAAAAAGCCACCAAGAGTGAGGGGGAATGAGTAGTGGTCACATTTAAACAACAAAGTATTTGTTGCACTTACAAATGTAAAGATTTCATAATAATTGCCAGCAGTTGAGCACTAATTTCTTTCTCTTAATATAAAACCATAAATCAAAATGTTGGAGTATAAAAGGCAAAGTAAAAGTCATTATTTTATATGTCTCTAAAAATCTAAGTTAGAGTTCTTTTAAATAAATGATTCATTTGGCTTTAGTTACCAATCATAAAAATTAGGCTTCCTGGCATTACTTCTAGCAGCGCTGTCCAGATTCAGTCTGTCGTAATTCTGCATTTCCAGCTAGGGGCCAAGTACTTTAATCATTGAATGAAAGTGCTGCCAGGCACTCCAACGTTTAGGGCAGTGCTCTTGTCTAAGCAACCACGTCTGGCCAGCTCCCTTTTCCTGCACCAAGTCTATTGTGAAAAGGCTTCTTTAAAAACTGCCTTGGGGGCCCAGTTAGATGTTGAGATAGGCAAGCTCCCTTCCTGCCTATTTCCTTGGGCTGATCAAAAATCAGCTGTTTTACTCCATTTGGTAGTGTATTGCTAACTCCCCGTTCACACTGGGGCTTTCAGATCAGCTTCTGCATTTCCAGCATCATGTCAGATGTGCAAGTAAAGCAGGAAAGTCCTTAGTGACAAATGTGAGTGCCCAACCACCTGGGCCACAGTTCCCCATTCCAGACTGGCCTGGAGCACTGCAGAGCTCTCAGGCTGTGGGCCTCATCAGATCCTCCAGCCTCAAGGCTGGAGCTTGGCATTTCCCCCTGTGGAAATGCGCATATGCAAGTAACACTCAGAAACGTGTCTGCCACAGGAGACAGGCAGGTCTAGGGGCCAAAGAGTGCAGCAGGAATTGGCAACAAAGTCACACACTTCCTTAGTCCTCACACCTATCCAGATGGCTGTGTGCCAGCTCTCACTTCAGCATGGGCCAGTTTTGAGGCTCCTCTTGCCACCTGGACCTTGTATTAGCCTTGCAGATGAGATGCAAGTTGAACAGTGAGTGTGCTAGGCATATATTTTACTAGCTTTTTCCTTCCGTGTTTTGAGTGCCACCCTACAAGCAATCATTAAGGAGGGGTGGAGGAGAGATGACATCTGCTGGGCTTGCTGTGACCTTACAAGTCCTTTTTTGAGAGGTCCAACACTGTTTTCATAAGCTAGTCCTCCGTGTTCTGCGGACGTTGGTAACTCACTTGGCATTGCGTGTGCAAGTGTGGTATAAGCTCCTCTGCTGGAATGTGAAGTTCTGGTATTTGGAATGCTGGAAAAGGGGCTCAGTTTAATTTTCCAGGGTGGGTGCTCTGTCTGTGTGTGGTGTGGAGTGGTCGGAAGCAAAGAGACAAATCTTCCCCTAAAATTCCAGTCGTCCTGTTTGACGAAGTGCATATCCCCCAAGCCCTGCTTTAGATGGAACATAATTCCAATCAGAAAAAAATGCACACACAGCTCACATTATGACACAAAACATACAGCATAAACCTCTCCAGATTTAACTGGAGCTTCAAGGACTGTAAACTAAATATATAAGAAAAGGAATGTTCCTCCTCCTGATTCTAACTTCTCTCTGTTTGCTGTTACTTTTTCCTTACTGGGAAAAGAGTTCCCTCTGAACCAACACTGAAAAAGGTATTTAGATTTTAATTCCACGAATTAGCATTTGGTGTCATGCCAACGTCAACTTACAGATCCCCGGTCAACTCTCTCCTGCCTTTTAGTAGGTTTGAAAAGGTTACGTATCTACAGTCATCAAGACACCGTCGGTTAAAGTTTGTTCTGTAGTATCCAGCGCCTGTGCAATATAGGCTTTAGTCTGCGCTGTCACCAAGACCTCTTGCCAGTCCCAGAGTGCGAATCCCATTGGAGGTCTCCAAAATGCTACAGATATGAACTGAACCAATCGCTGGGTGAAGTTTCCTAACCTGTGTTATCCAGGAGTTCAGACTAGATGATCACAATGGTCCTTTCCGGCTATTAAATTCTATGAGTTGATAACAACCCCTGACCAATTTTAAAACGAGGGCTATGGCTATGCTAGCAAGCTTACAGCGGTGCAGCTGCATCAGAGATCTCTCCTCTTACTCAGGGGTTGAGTAATTATGTCGGCAGGAGACCCTATCCTGCCAACATAGCACTGTCCACACTGGTGCCTAGGTCGGTGTAACTTACCTTGCTCAGGGGGTGGCTTATTCACACCCCGAGCAACATAAGTTATACCGACGTAAGTGGTAGTGTAGACATAGCCTTAGTTCACATGGGTTTATGGAGTTCCGGGTTCCCAGTAAACCCTCCCACTCCAACCAGCCCTGCAGTTGACGACTGGCTTGTGTTTTCGCACTTGAATTGTCCATTAGTAGTTTCCATGTCAGCTGATGGAGAGTTGAAATCTTGTGGTGTTTAACAGGGTCAGTCTGTCTACATTCGTTATCTCTGTGCCCCCTGAACCACAGAGCAAACGCTGTATTTAAGCTTGACATTTTAATTCCACACCTTCCCTCCCTCCTAAAAAAAATGCTTCCCTTTTAGAGAATGAGCAATGACACTTGGCTCGGGGCGATGGCTATGGGATCCAATGAGTTATTCTGCTCCCTGTCTTAAGGTGCCTCCTTATGTTTTCTAACGAGATGGTTTTGATGTTAACCACACAGCTTTTTTGGCGAGAGCGAATGCAGTGATAAATTCCTCTGCTGAAATAGAACAGAAGACAAACTCGCTGTACGCCAACCACAGACCAAATTCAAACCATGCCTCTCTCCGGAAAAGCTTGCTCGGGGGCAGGTCTACACGAGAAGCTGCACTGCTGTAGCACGTCTGGTGAAGACGCTTTTTGCGGATGGGAGAGCACCTCCTGCAGACAGAGCAACGGTGTGGACAGCACTTCAATCAGTGTAACTTGCGTCGCTCGGGGGCGTGTCTTTTTCACCCTGCTGAGCGATGTAAGTTACATCGATTTCAGCGGCAGCGTAGACCTGCCCTGAGAGAATGTAATTTAGATCCACAACACATTCTAGCGGGCTAGGGATGTTATTTACAAAGGAACTGGCAAAACACCATTTGTGCATAGGTTAATAGAAACAAGTGTAGCAGAGGCTAAGTAGGGGAGTGGTAACTAGGGAGCTCTCAGTTCAAGCCTTGGGGGTAAAACCACAAGTGTACTGAGGTCAGAGGTCTCAACTCCTCCTGCTGCTGGGAGAACCACACCATTATTTGGCCATCTGTCATTAGGAGAGTCTTATGCTCAGGATGAATGTGCTGTGATTACACCTCATGGGGGACGATTGCATACAGCCTAGCTCCATGATACCTGATTTTAAGATATAGAAGTTACTTAACAAAACCATGCGGAAGTCAGGGCTTCCTTCTTTTCCTGGTCTTTTCATTGGGTTATATGGTATCTTGGGCAGGTAATTTTGGACCTGATTTTCAGAGCTGTTAAGCACCTGCAGCTCTCATTGATCTCAACTGGAGTTAAAGCTGCTCTGCAGTTCTGAAAATCAGGCCTTTATCCTCTGTCGGATTTCCCTGTATATGAAAGGTTGTAAAACTACTGTGTCTAAAGCAGTGCTCCCCAGTGGGGTGCACCCCCACAGGGGGGCAAGAAAGAATGTTTGGGGGATGATGGGGTGTACTCACCTGCACTAGACTGAGAAAGATCAACATTGTGGGCTGAGGAAGCCAGGCCCACCAAGCCCTACTGGGCATGCTCCAAGTGCAGCAGTAGTATAAAGAGGAGCAGCTCAGCTCAGTCTGGGCAAACAGCTGAAGGGGAAGGATGCTTGCACCCTACAGGCTCTAGCCCAAGAAGCACCGACAGCGGGAGCCAGGAATGCCGAGACCCAGGCGGAGATGCAGATGTCCAGGAGAACCCAGGATCACTGGGAGCCATCTGTACTGATGAGTCTGGCGATGCCTGGACCACAACTACAAGGGACAGAGTAGGAAGTAGCCCATGGGGGACACCAGCCGCAGGCCTGAGAACCGTCCGTGTGTTGCGATTGGATCCCCATTGACTCTGTGGCAGAGACCCTCGCCACTGACAGGGCCCTGGGCTGGGACCTGATGAAGTATGGGGGGCCCAGGTCCCACTATCCTAGCTGCCACGCACCCCTAGGTGAGGCTCATTGTCTTTGAGTCTGGCCACTAGGCCTTACTACCCTGCAGATAAGGGCAACCCCAGTTGACTCTGGCCACTAGGCCTTACCGCTATGCAGATAAGGGCAAGCCAGTGGACTGTAGCTATTAGGCCTGATCACCCTACGGATAAGGACAATCCTATGAACGTTGGTTCTTAGGCCTTATAATTCTGGGACCTAGAACAGTGCGGTGAACTTATGGATTGGGAACACCCCCCTGCATGCAAGGAGGATGGGGAGCACCCACCCTGCACTAGATGCGGTGCCCATATCCTATCACAGGGGGATGCAGCAAGGCCTGGAGTAGCCCCCACAGGGGGTGAAGAGGGAGCACCACCCAGCCACGCCTTGGCTTGGCCCACAATAACAGCCACGGCCCCAGTTCAGCCCCTGACTCCCGGCCCAGCCGCAACTCCGGGCTCTGCCTCAGCCCCCAACCATGGCCCCGCTCCTGGCCCAGGCTCCCAACCACCGCTCCCCGGGCCTGTGGACAGATCACATTACAGGTAAGGGGGTGTGACGTAAAAAGTTTGGGGACCACTGGTCTAAAGCATAGGGATAATATATGCTATGGGAATACAGAGGAGTTTACCAATATCCTTCAATGGTACCAATCTGTCGCATGAGCACACCTTTCCAAAGGAGCAGTACAAGGGCTTTTAGTGTAACAAGACCCTATGCAATAAAATACTTAATCTAAAAGAAGTACACAAGTGTCTTTGTAAGGGTCTGCAGAGTTCCAGGTGGTGGCGGGGTCTCCCAGTCACACACATCCTCACCCTGGTTGACTTGAACAAATCTTCTGGGGGCTAAGACCTGTCTGGCCTGTGGAAGATGAGCTACATCCTTATCTGCAGAGTAGGTTCCCTCCAGCTGGGAGCACTGCTATGGCATTGCAAGGAATGTTGCCCAGCACTCTTCTTGGCCTGCAGATAAAGGGAGCGTGTCAGCCTTCAGGGCCAAACTTCAGTACCTTTTATGAGCATTGCATTAAATTTTTTGAAAGGGGGGAAAAATGAACAGCAGGTTTTTGCATCAATAGAGTTGTAGGTAATTTGGCTACATCTCCGGAAGGGAATGGAACTGTTGGTAATGAAACTGGTGAAACAGCTCTGGTGTGTGGTGCATACCCCACCAAGGGCATGTCTACATGGTGCCACAGTATGAATCAAAAGGGAAGTGCTCTAAACGCCTTGTGTAGACCCTGCTGGCGTGCTCGAAAAGTGCATGTTAAAAATAGCCCTGTTTGAAACGGGACAACAGCAATGTGAACTAGGTACCTTTTAGAGTGCTCCAGCAGGGCCTACATGGGGGAGCAGTTCTGCAATTCACCCCCCTCTAGTCTGCACTGGAGCAGTGGTAGTTGTGCTCGCATCCACACTTGAGCTGAAGCACATCATGGGAGCAGCACTGCCCTCTGGGGATCTATTCCACAGTCCCTCAGGGCACTGACTTGTGGGACACTTCAAAAGGCCTTCTGGGACCACAGGAGAATGGTAAGAAAAGAGGTCAAAGTCCCATAACTTGTTGGGGACTGACGCCAATTCTCAATAGGCTGGGCCGACCGCTCTGCAGGAGGTGGAGGGTGTCCTGGCGGAGAGCTGAGATTGCTGTTAGATTGCACAGATGTATGGCTGCAGTGGTCATGCACAACCCCGCACTGCAATAAGCAGTACTTGAAGCTGCTGCTCACTGGGGGAGGCGTTTCTTTGGGGTCCAGCCCATGACCACAGCCGGGTGGGAGTGGTGTTGCTCAGGACTGGAGTTGAGCAGTAACAGCTGCAGCACTGAGAAGCTTTTTCTGCCCGTGTGGCGAGCTAGCCCTGATGTTACAGCACCAGACCATGGGGCGGAGGGTCCCCTCACCGAGGAAACGGGAGTGGCAATCGATCTGGCTAGCTGCTATTGTTACTGCTCAGCTGAGCACCAGTTTGGGGTGGGGACATCAGCGCTGCTGTGGTGGGGAATGCACAGCAACGCACACTGTGTGCGAGGCCAGTGTGCCGGAGATCCCTGAGACATTTCAACAATGGCACACGAGCTATCCATGGAACCCTGTGCCCATTCCCACTCGCCCGCTAGAAAGGTGTCTTAGGCGCGAGCCTTGGACGATCAACAGGGCAGGTTCTTGGGTGGGTTTGTAGCGCGGCCAGGCATGAGGCATGAACACCAGGGCTCATGAAAACCATTCCCAGACTACATGCACCTGGAGAAACACTGTCTCCACTGCCATTCCTAGATCATGGGATGTGGGTGTCTCCTGGGCCAGCCCATGTCCATCTGGTTTCCCTGGTCCTGGTGTTCTTCCCCTCCCCCCTCTTTCCTCTCCATGGCAGTGTCTAGAGCCTGCCTGTTACACAGAAGCACATTAGACTATGCAGTGGGCTGAAAACTGAGGGAATCAGTCAAGCTCCTCACAGACCAGACCTGTTTTCCATCTGGCACTGGAGCTAGGAGTACCACGCCCGTTCTGGTTGTACTGGGCCACAAGGCTCTTGACCTTTTCCCGGCACTGCTTGCAGCTCTGAGTGAAGCCAGCACACCGGTCACTCTGACACCTGGCCATAGACCAAAGTATTCCTTATGAATGCCTCCAGCTGGGCTTGGATTTCCTCCCCAGGAACCGCATGTCTGCTGAGTAGCTGCCACCAAGGAGTAAGGCCCTACCAAATTCACGGTCCATTTTGGTCAATTTCATGGTCATAGGATTTTAAAAATTGATATTTCAGATTTAAATAGCTGAAATCATGAAATTTACGTGGTGTTGTAACTGTAGGGGTCCTGATCCAAAAAGGAGTTGGGGGGAAGGGGGAAGTTGCAAGGTTATTGTAGGGGGGGTTGCGGTACTGCTACCCTTACTTCTGCACTGCTGTTGGCGGTGGTGCTGCCTTCAGAGCTGCGCCGCTGGAGAGCGGAGGCTGCAGGCCGGGAGCCCAGCTCTGAAGGCAGCACCGCCGCCAGCAGCAGCAGCGGCGCAGAAGCAAGGAAGGCATGGTATGGGATTGCCACCCTTACTTTTCTGCTGCTGCCTGCAGAGATGGGCCCTCAGTCAGCATCTGCCACTCTCCAGCCGCCCAGCTCTGAAGACAGCAGCGCAGAAGTAAGGGTGGCATGGTATGGTGTTGCTACCCTTACTTCTGTGCTGCTGCTGGCAGGGTGCCGCCTTCAGAGCTGAGTGCCCGGCCAACAGCTGCCGCTTTCCAGCTGCCCAGCTCTGAAGCCAGCACAGAAGTAAGGGTGGCAATATTGTGACCCCCCTAAAGTAACCTGGTGACCTCCCTGCAGCTCCCTTTTGGGTCAGGACCCCCAATTTGAGAAACACTGGTCTCCCTTGTAAAATCTGTATAGTATAGGGGAAAATCACACACAAGACCAGATTTCCCAGTCTGTGACGTGTTTTTCATGACCGTGAATTTGGTAGGGCCCTACCAATGAGACATCGGTGGCAGAAGCAGGATGAATCCAGTCGCTGCTGAAGAATCTGATTTGCTGGGGAAACTAGCGTGGAGCAGAGTCCTGTGGTATCTGCTGTGAGTGTGGGAAGCAGAGTAGAGCGGAGCAGTGCACTGTGGGACAGGAGTGGGGGATTACTTGCACCGTTTGGGCTATTAGGTCACAGATCCTGGCATGGCACTGCTGGTGGCTGTCCCAGGGAAGGACCACACCCTGGCTAGCCTGGCCTGAAGTCAACATGGCCACCTGTGTGCTGCTGGGTGTGTCTGTGTGGGTGTGGACGTGTGGCAGCTGGGCCAGCCCTTGGGTGCCGGTTACGGACGCTCAGTGAGCACAGTCACTGGCATAGTAAAGTGAGAGCTGAAGGTTGGTGTTTTCAACAGAGCTTACGGGCATTCGGTGACCAAACTGAAATTCAGTAGCAGCTGGGTGCCCAACTCCTAGGCTGTTCTGAAAACCTAGCTTTAAGTAAAAAGAACGAGGAGTACTTGTGGCACCTTAGCGACTAACAAATTTATTTGAGTATAAGCTTTCGTGGGCTACAGCCCACTTCATCGCATGCATAGAATGCAACATATAGTAAGAAGATATATATACATACAGAGAACATGAAAAGGTGGAAGTTGCCATACCAACTCTAAGAGGCTAATTAATTAAGATGAGCTATTATCAGCAAGAGAAAAAAAACTTTTGTAGTGATAATCAAGATGGCCCATTTCAGGCAGTTGACAATCTGTGAGAGAGTCCACATAATCAGACAATCCTGCTGTTAGGGTGCCAATGCCTGAGATGATGGGGCATCCAGGATTTCCAGGTTTATGGATCTTGGGTAGCAAATAGAATACCCCTGGTCGGGGCTCTTCAACCTCTCTGGTCACTCAGTAACAGATTTAAAGGTGGCAATTTTGCAACAGAAAAGCTTCAAAAACAGACTCCAATGAGAAACCGCTGAACTGGAATTAATTTGCAAACTAGATACTATTAATTTGGGCTTGAATAGAGACTGGGAGTGGCTGGGTCATTACACAAATTAAATCTATTCCCCATGTTAAGTATCCTCACACCTTTTTGTCAACTGTCTGAAATGGGCCATCTTGATTATCACTACAAACGTTTTTTTTTCACCTGCTGATAATAGCTCATCTTAATTAATTAGCCTCTTAGAGCTGGTTGGGAAACTTCCACCTTTTCATGTTCTCTGTATGTATATATATCTTCTTACTATATGTTCCATTCTATGGATCTGATGAAGTGGGCTGTAGCCCATGAAAGCTTATGCTCAAATAAATGTGTTAGTCTCTAAGGTGCCACAAGTACTCCTGTTCTTTTTGCGGATACAGACTAACATGGCTGCTACTCTGAAACCTAGCTTTAAGTATTGCGTGTAAGACCCCACCCTGCCCCTCCAGGAGCTGCTTGGCATGGTGCAGAGCTGCAGTTATTGCTTCACAGGCTGGAGATGGCTATCGTGCTAGAAAATGAGCCCAGGTGCCGCGCGCTAGGGAGCTCTTCTGAGAAAAGGGAAACCATTTCCCCCTCACAAGCAGTCAGCGAGAACCACTTAGTTTGATCTGACCCTTTTAACCCTGATAAGACAGCAGCATTCCACCCATAGTTATTAGGCAGATAGCATCGTGGTGTTTGCTCGAGAGGCACCTGGGGAGCACAACGTGGGCAGGTTCTGCTTCGCTGAGCTGCCAGCTGAAATTTTTTGTTTTCCAAATGCGTATTCACAGCAAGATCACAACAGGATGTAGCCTGTGCTTAACCTCCCAGTGCCTAAATCTCCTGCTGGCTGTGTCGCTGGTGGGCTTCTTTCTTTGTGCATCTCTGCCACCCGCCACCTTAACACGATGTCAGGGTTTAGCCAATACCCACACTCTGGGGACACACAAGAAGACGCCATCTCTATTAGCTTAGTGCGTACAGAGCATGGCCAGAGATAGCAAGGCTCCCTAACCAGCCCCATGCATGCTGTCTCCCTAAAGGAAAGACACAGACCCCCCCCCCTGCGAATGCTGGCACATTTAGTACACAGCACTGCCCCGGAGAGCGAATCCCTGACAGCACTTCTGGGAAGGAGCTAAGGCCCGTGTCCTTTGGTCAATGTGCGTGAACGCTGAATTCCCTCCTTCATGCCCATTCGTGCTCCTGCTGGGTCATTGGCCGTGGATTTAGTGGCGCAGTGTGGTCGCCTGCATGCTGGCCAGACGTTCCTGCTTTTAGTGCTCACTGGTGCAAAGCACCCGCCCTTTCCCCGAGACTCGCCTACCTTGATCTGACAGATGTAGGGTGACCAGACAGCAAAGGTGAAAAATCGGGACGGGGGTGGGGGGTAATAGGAGCCTATATAAGAAAAAGCTCCAAATATCGGGACTGTCCCTATAAAATCGGGACACCTGGTCACAGATGAGAGAGCAGGGCCTTTGTCCTGATCAGAATTCACTGACTGAAAGCAAACCTACCTCGGGGCACCTCTTCCCATGGCCTTCCACAAGTAAATGTGGCTCTTCCCCAGCACCCACTAGGTGTCACTGCAGTCCTCGTTTTCTAGAGGAGGGTGGTGCTGGGATGGGATTGTCAGGCTGGCCCGTGTTTCTCTGCCTGTGGATTTCCCAGTGAATTCAGTACTTGTGCAAGGTGCTGAGTTTTATAGCACGGGCAGCTGAAGTCCTCAAACCCAATTCGCACTGGGCACTAGCAGCGTCGGCTCCCAGTGCTGCCTCTCTCGTGTGTAAGAACCCTGTGGAGTTTGGTGCCCAGGTGATTCTTACTGCTGAGATGGCCCATTGTTAAGTCCATTAGGAACATGGCCCAGATGCTTTCCATAGGCCGCTGACCAGCTGTCAGCTACTAACAGCTTCCAACACCTCCTGCCTTTGCTTGGATTTGAACCAGCAACCTAACAGCAAATGGTGCTGTAGCCCAATCCCAGTGCTAATTCCCTTCCCTGTTCTGTAACCACGCGTGAGGCTTTTGCATCCCTTGGAGTGTGGATTTGCAGTTGTCTGAGTGGTATGACACAGGGCTCATCCAAGGAATTTGCTTCTCCTCTGGCTGTAGTGTCATAGGTGTAGACTCAATGGGTGCTCCAGGGCTGGAGGACCCACAGAAAAAAATTAGCGGGTGCTTAGCACCCACCGGCAGCCATGTCCTCCCCGCCCCCCAGTGCCTCGTGCCCATTGGTAGCCCGGCTGATCAACTCCTCCCCCTCCCTCCCAGCGTCTCCCACTGCCGCAATCAGCTGTTCTGCGGCATGCAGGAGGTGCTGGGAGGGAGGGGGAGGAACAGGGGACAGGGCACACTTGGGGTAGGGAGTGGAGGCTTGTGGGAAGTGGTGGAGCAGGGGCAGGGCCTGTGGCGGGGGGGGCATCAAGCTTCCCCCCGGGTAGAGAGGAAGTCCATGCCTGTGCTCAGATTTGGCAGGTGCCAAATAACCCACCAAGGAACACTTCATAACATCTGCTTCACATGTTTGTTCCCACGATTTGCCAAAGAATTCTCTTTATACACCCCTTTTGGGGCTAGGATGGCACCTGGACAGATGCTGGAGCTGAGTCTGTGCAAATGCTTCATACAAAACAAATAAGGAAAACTCCCCAAATGCATACCCCCCTAACTCTAACTGCCCTCAGCCGGCATCTCCAGCAGCCCTGTGTTTCCTGCCTCCAAAGACGCTGTGTCCATTTTTTATACTATATTTTTTCTCTCTGAATATGATGCATTGGAACCTACTTCCCAGATAATTACAACAACTGCAGAATAAGAGGCAGTGTGGTCCAGTGGGTAGGCCCTGGGCTAGGAGACCTGGGTTCTATTCCTGACTCTGCCATTGACCGCATGTAAGTCACTTCCCTTCTATTTCCCTTCCCACTCTGCATGTGTCTTGTTGGTTTAGACTGTAAGCTCTTGGTCGCCAGGCCTATTTCCTACGTACCCGTAGATCACAATGGGGCCCATAGCCTCTATTATAATATGAGATGTATAGTGTCTGTGTTGTGTTATGCCAGTGTAATCCGTGGGATGACTGGTGGCACCAAAGGACAGGTGACTATGACAGAATGTATCCCCGTGTCCACACCCTACATGCTGTTGTGATAATTGTTCTACAAAGTACGCCTTGTGAGGTATCATTTGAAAACTCATCATTTGCTAGTCAATATTGTCCTAATAAAATGTGTGGCAACGTTGTATGGGGAGTTATAAGATTCCACTGTGTGGCATTATTAACACAGGTGCCAAACTGAGGTTGGCAAACAGGTTTGTCTCAAACAAAGGAGTGTGTGCTCTGCTTAATTTCCATGTATGCAGTAAACAGGCAGGAAGGGGAGACAAAGGAAGCTCAAACAGGTGAGAAAAAAGCAGCAGGGAACATCCTTCCATATAGATCTTTTGTCTCTTGGTCCCCAACTGGAAATGTTTTTCAAAAGAGGGACTGAAACTATATAAAGGAGGGGCAAACACACCAAGATACCCCCTGCTGCCTATTGCATTCATGGCATGAGAAGCAACAAAGGCAGCATATGTTGAACTCTGGGAGAAGGGATCCTGACCTAAGAAGCTCGGTCAGTAAGACTGCTGAGAGCATGTGGTGAGAAAACCTTGCTTTGAATTTAACATAGTTTGTTAGGCACCAGTTGCATTTTATCTTTCTTTTTCTTGTAACTGTTACTGACTTTTCTGCCTCATTACTTGCACTCCCTTAAATCTCTCTATTTGTAGCTAACAAACTTGTTTCACTGTTTTATCTAATCCAGTGTTTTTAATTGAAAACTCTGGGAAACCCTATTTGGGTGGCAAGTTGTGTGCATGTTATTTCTATTAAAGAAATAACAGTCTTTATATAAACTTGTATTGTCCAGGAGAGGGCTTGGCAGTACAGGACATACATGTCTGGGGGGAAATCTGGGATTGGGGAGTGAGTTGGGGTCACCTTGCAGTATAACCAAGGCTGGTGAGAGCCAAGGTGTGGCTGGCTGGCTGCAGCATACACACAGATGTAGCCGGGAGTGACTTACATGCTGGAGGCTCTTTGTGAGCAGCCCAGGCTGGAGGCTACAGCAGCAAAGCAATGTAAAGGGCAGCCCAGGTTACAGGGCTGGGGTGACACAGCTACTCGTTGGTCTGGATTGGAGCCTGGTATGTCGCAGTTGTGTCTGTGTTATGTTATGCCAGTCTAGCTCAGTGAGAGGACTGGTGGCACCAAAGGACAGGGGTGCTCTGAAGGCCACATGAGAAAGCTACAGCCCCTGTCCTGCAAGCTGCTCCAAGCAGGCAAACCCCTCCTGAGCTCTGTGTGGGCATAGGGGTCATCCTATGGTGACCCACTTGCTGGTTTGGGGCCAAAGTTTTCATATCCCTTTCACAAGCCCCTTGTTCCGCGTGGTAGAGACCATGTTCCTGCCCATAAGCATGGGTGGCATCACTTCCTTGAGCAGAATATACATGCACATGACCATCTCCTAAACTGTAGGGAAAAGTCCTCTTATTCAAGAACGTTAAAGACTTTCCTCTCCAGCCGCCATATTGAATGACACTGGGGATTGAACCGGGGCTGGCTAGCGCTAAGAGATTAAGTTAAAGAGGCAGGCTCAGTCGCTGAGGGCTGTAACAGGCTCACAACCTCTGAGGATCAGCCCCTGAGGGTGACATGTGACACACACTGACCAGTGGGTTACACCTGTTCACTGAGGTGCTGGTGAACAAGTAAATAAGGCCCCGATCCAGCCAAGCACTTAACAGGTGCTTCACTTCATGACTCCAACTTTGCTAAGTGCATAATGAAGAGTTAATGTTTTCCACTAAATATATTTCTTGTTTTCAGGGTGAGGAAATGTCTGAATTTTCAGCACCAGGGATCGTAGCCTGTTTTGGTTAAGGAAGAAAAATGCCTGTCTTCAGATTTTTAAGCTAACTAGTGGAATGGCATTATTATTATTTCTTTGTATAACTGTAGCGCCGAGGAGCCCCAGCCATGGAGTAGGACCCTATTGTGCTAGGTGCTGTACAAAGGATATGACAAGAGACAACAGATGGAGACAGACAGACCAATGGGAGAGAACAAGGAAATAATGAGACCACGTTGGTCAGCATGACAGGCAGTGATCAGAGCACACCAGCTGTCTAACCATTGTGAAGGTTTAACGGTCCGTGGGTTTTTTGGGTGTGGTTTTTGTTCTGTCAAACAGTCAGTGAGCTGAGCCAACTCTGTGATGTCACCCCTTTCACCATAGTGCATGCCGTGACACCGCCTCTCCCTTGTTTAAGTAGGATTTTATCTGGAGATCAGAAAACATTTGGGGCTGGATCT
The DNA here is from genome assembly GCF_002925995.2 of Terrapene triunguis. Taxonomy (NCBI): domain Eukaryota; kingdom Metazoa; phylum Chordata; order Testudines; family Emydidae; genus Terrapene; species Terrapene triunguis. The sequence goes on along the minus strand of NW_020664524.1, from coordinate 2,265,562 downwards.
TTCGAATGGAATAGCATTTCATGGCAACCTGGCCAAAGGGAGTTGAGTAATGTTAATGCATAATATTTCCTAGCGGCATAATTAGCAGCAGCTGCTTCAGAACTGAAACAAATTACCCTTAAAGAAAGAGTTTAAACTGGAGAGAACTTTGAACTGAATGACGGCATAATCTACTGCAATATAAATCCTTTTGTTTTATGAGGAGGGAGTGGGGTTTGGTGCTTAGAACAGGGCTAGGGGAGTCGGGCTGCCTATATCCTTTATGCAACTCTGGCAAAGTGTGAGTCATTAAGGCCAGAAGTGCCCACTAAATTTTGGGCACCCTGGGTGCCCAACCTGGGATACGAATAGAGACACCACCGAGTGTTAGCGGTGAGGGTAATTAACCACTGGCACAGATTAGCAGACGCTAATGGGGGACGCCCCATCGCTTTCCCTCTCTAATTCAAGTTTGGATGGCTCTGTCAAGCCAAGCTGTTGTTGTGCACTTCCAGGTTATTGGCTGGATAGTGGGAAGAACAATTCTTTCCACCGCAGGCATCGCTTGGTGGAATTCTGTGGCCTGTGTTATACAGGAAGTCAGGCTAGATGATCATGATGTTCCCTTCTGGCCTTGGGACCTATGAAATACTAGGGTCTAACGCTCCAGTAATTCAGTTGTTGGGTCACAACTCTGACATAAACTCAGGCTGGGCACCCAGAAATAACAGATACTTGAAAATGCTGCCCTAGACTTCCGTGGGTCTGTACAGCGATAAAAGACCCGCGGCAGGCCCGGCTCAGCTGACTCGGGCTCACAGGGCTCAGACTGTGGAGCAGTAAAATTGCAGTGTGGACATTTGCACTCAGGCTGGAGCCCTGGCTCTGGGACCCCAGGGACAGGGAGTAGAGGTGGTCTCAGAGCCCAGGCTCCAGCCCAAACCCAAATATCCACACTGCAATTTTAGCCCCGCAGCTTGAGCGGACCTGGACTCAGAGACTCGGTGCTGTGGGTTTTTTATCACCGTGCAGATGTACCGAGGTCTGTTTCCCCATCTCTAGGCCGCTGACCTACAAGATGGTAGTACAGAAAGGCTTAATTAATTACTCTTTGCACGTACGATGCTGACACCTTCCTCCTGAGGATTTGAAAGTGTATTACAAAATATTCATAGTAACTGCACTTTTTCAAATAATTTACTGCCAGGCTGTGAATCATCAAACATATTGTGCTCCAACTGCTTCCCTCTGCTCCGTGGATTCTCAAGCCAGAAGGAACGACTGTGATCATATCGTCTGCTCTTCTCCTTAACACAGGCCAGAGAATGTCACCAAAAGTGGCTCCTCCAATCACAAGCCCCAGCAGTTGGGGGTGAACTACTCCAGCCTCTCTTTTAGCAAGGAGCCTAGTCTGGATTTCAAGTCCCCAAGTGATGGATAATTTACCACATCCCTACATAAGTGGCTCTGGTGATTAATTACTGCATTGTTAAAATTGTGCCTTATTTCTAATCTGAATTTGTTCCAGCCATTGGATCGTATTATGCCTTTGTGCAATAGATTAAAGAGAGCTCTACTACCAGCAATCTTCTCCCCAGGTAGGTATTTAAAGATTGTGACCAAGTCACCTCTGAACTCTCCCTCCAGTAGCTGTATGGCTCAGCCCTGCCCGAAGGCCCAAAATGTGCAGAAGTGGGGAGGCAGGTGGGTGCACGTCCCTGCCCAGGAAAGTCACTCCATGTTTCCACTGTGTAGTAGACACCCTGCAGGTTTGGGGGTAGGAGAGTAGCAGTGGTGGAGAGGAACACGCTTCCCTCAGGCGATTGTGACCTTACAAGCACAAATCCAATTGGGCATTACCGCTGGCTGAGCTACCAAGGTTTCTTCTCTGTGTTGTCCCACCCCCCAATCCAAGTGAAAGCCAGAGGGGGTGGGGACAGCTGGAGTAGGGACAAGTCAGAGGTGGTGAGGACTCTGTGAAGAAGACATTTGACCCTCCTCCTCCAGTTTTTAAAGACGGTCCTCATCTCTTCTCACTGACCACTAGAGCTGAAGTCGCGGATGACTTACGAGGAGAGGCTGAGGGAACTGGGCTTGTTTAGACTGCAGAAGAGAAGAGTGAGGGGGGATTTGATAGCTGCTTTCAACTACCTGAAAGGGGGTTCCAAAGAGGATGGAGCTCGGCTGTTCTGAGTGGTGGCAGATGACAGAACAAGGAGCAATGGTCTCAAGTTGCAGGGGGGAGGTCTAGGTTGGATATTAAGAAACACCATTTCACTAGGAGGGTGGTGAAGCACTGGAATGGGTTACCTAGGGAGGTGGTGGAATCTCCTTCCTTACAGGTTTTTAAGGCCCGGCTTGACAAAGCCCTGGCTGGGATGATTTAGTTGGGGTTGGTCCTGCTTTGAGCAGGGGGTTGGACTAGATGACCTCCTGAGGTCTCTTCCAATCCTAATCTTCTATGAGTCTATGAGCAGGTCTAGGGGGATTGAGCCTTAGACCTGGTGTGGGGATAGTGCTGCAATGAGAGAATGCAGAGGAGGCAGCAGGAGTGAAGTTGAAATCACTGTGGACAGGGCTAGGTGATGGAGGCTCAGGACACAGCCTCACAACTGAAGGCAGTGTACTGGCAGCAGGGCACCCTCTACCCACTAGCCCCAGCACTATGATAACTTATTGCTGGGCTAGGTGGGCATTGTGCTGTGGGTCTGGACGGGGGTAGCGGCAAGAGGCATCACTCCCGCCCCGTAGGGCAGGAGGTGAACCACTTGAACGCAGTCCCAGTGGGTGCTGGGACTTTGGTGACCCCAAACAACAAACCCTGAATGGGATGCAGCAGAGGAAAGGGGGAGTGGTGTGTGAAAGGGACAATTGTCCACTGGACTTTCACATCATAAGGTGGGAAACTGAAGCAAAACTCCCCCGGGTACAGTGGGGTGGGTCCCCTACTTCAGTTTGCATACTTTCTAAGTCACTGTTGCAGTATTTTCCCAGCCTAATGTTGTGTTTCCTCTCCCCTTAATACAAGTTGTTTTTTTTAAACATCGACTCAGAACTTGCAAGTGGGGAAGCATTGATTCTTCGAGGCGCCTAGTGGGTGGTTGTTTAGTTTTTCCAGGTTTCTGCATGAGAGCGTGAGCCAGTTCTATTCTGTAATGCTAAGAGGGAACCCCTAGATATTGGATCCTGTCTTTGTTGCTGCTAACACCTCCTGGCAGAAGGATTACACCATTAAAAATTGTTCTCTTTTGCAAGAGAAAAGACTCTCTCTCTCTCTTTCCTTTTTTGAAACTTTTCGTACCCCTAAAACAGGAGTAATAAAGCAAGAGAGTGATCCCCGCCCCCGCTGAAACAAAACAATTTTTAAAAACATCACAAAATTTTGGTTGAAAAACAAAAACTTTTCATTAAAAAGTTGTGGTTTTTTTAATCAAAAAGGCATTTTCCTTTAAAAAAAAATATTGGTGGATTTTTTTTGACCATGTATAATATTGAAGGTTTTAAAAACAATAAAATGCCTAAGGTCTTCTTGTGGCCCATTGTCTCCCAGGGGAAAAATGACAGAGTAATTGCCAAATGCTATTTTGTAGCATGTACCCAAGAATGGCCCATCGACACTGAAGAGCAGGAGAATCCCAGTCACTGTCCTTTGATGTTGCAACAAAAGTCTAAGTATATTTGTTAAATGCAGGAGATCTTTAAAGAGAAAAAATATAGGAAGAAATTGTACTGAAAATCCCGGCCCTGTGGGGCGGACTTCAGTCCCAGTGCTATACAAAGTAGACCCACTTTGAGTTCAGCTAAACAGGTTTAAATTAACATCAGCAGGACCAAGTCTACTGATGGATAAATGCAATAGAAAGGTGCTGAGAATGCAACATCCCATTTGCCAGGTCATTATTGGGCTTTTTCCCAACACCCCAAGTGCCTGAGACCTCAGATAGAATCTATGATTGAAGCAACAGGCTGGAAGTCATGTGATCTGGGTTCTATGCCTGGCTGTACGGTCAATTTGCTGTGTGACATTGGCAAGGTCATTCAACTGGTTAATGTCTGTTTTCCCATCTGTACAATGGGAGTAAGACTATTCCCTTATGTCAGAGGGGGTTGGGAGAACTACTCTTTGTTAAGTACTCAAAGCTTCTCTGAGGAAAAATGCAATGTCTACATCCCAGGCTAGTGTAAATTGCCGTTCTTCCACTGGAGTCAATGGGTCAGATCCCCAGGTGGTGTACATCACCGTATCTCCATTAATGCCAACACTAATTTACACCATCTGAGAATCTGGCCCACTGTTTTTAAAAGTGTATCTGCTGCTAGAGGAGGAGAAGAGGAGATGCAGAAGAAGGTGGTGGCGGCAGTAGGAGCTCACTCATAAACTAGATAAATTAAAACACATCAGAAAGAACTTCTTGAGGCTGCAACAGGTCACGGGCCGAGTCCACAGTTTGTGCTCAAGACTGTCTTTTATCAGAGGGTCTGTACACTTGGCAAAGCTCAATTGTTAGTCTCGCATCATCTGTTGCAGGTAAGCATATTAGGTCCATCTAATAGAGGAGGAGGCCGGTGGGCAACATCACACAAGAGATCTGTGACGGAGCTGGGAATAACCTTCCGATGACTTGAACACCAGTTCTTTCATTTAAAAGTTAGAGACCAGGGGACAGACCCTTAGCTGGCATAAAATCACACAGCTCCAGGAGCTATGCAGATTTATACTGGCTGAGGATCAGGCCCTGAGCTTCGTAATTAACCTGACACTGATGGCTGCAGAAGAGCAGAGCCAAACCTGGGACTGGTTCAGGAAGTGGTATGTGAAAGTAGGGCAAGCATCAGTTCTATAGGACTGGAGAATGCAGAGTGGCAATTCTTGCTGTTACATTCCCAAAAGCGTCTGCGTATGGACCTACTTTCCGTGCTGCTGAGAATCTCTGGAAGGCTCAGAACCCATGAGCTGTTAATGATCAGAGATTTGTGGTAGTAAATCTGCTGTCGTGGGAAGGATATCTGCCTGGTACTTATGTAAAAACGAAGGCCATTTATTCAGCAGGCAGTTAGGAACACAGGATTACTGTGCTTCAGCTGGGGAAGTAGTAAATAACTAGGTTTGTATAATGGATCTGACATGGTGCATTACGCTTTGCCAAAAGTAAGCCCTTATTTTTAAACCTTCCATGAGAGCGAGCAGGCCAGACTGACTAATACCTCGGAAAGTGTCAGCGTTTCAAGCACTAACCTAATTGTCCCGGCTTGAAATGTTTGTTCAGTTAACTTCTGGGGTGTGTAGTGTGTGTGTGTTTCTTTAAAGATCAGGGGAATAGCCAGCTACTAACAGGAAGATATTCATAACGCTATATCTATGTCAATGCACGTGAGTGAATGTAACAATCATGGGGGAAGATTTTCAATGGGCTTTGGAGTAGGCCTGAAGACTGGGGGAGGGATAGCTCAGTGGTTTGAGCATTGGTCTACTAAACCCTGGGTTGTGAGTTCAATTCTTGAGGGGGCCCCTTAGGGATCTGGGGCAAAATCAGTACTTGGTCCTGCTAGTGAAGGCAAGGGGCTGGACTTGATGACCTTTAAGGTCCCTTCCAGTTCTAGGAGATAGGATATCTCTAATAATTAAGTTCTAGTGTCAGGAACCTGTTGTCAGAAATAATTACAGCCTAGGAAATACAATGCTGGATTGTGCAATGTCTGCTGTATCCCTGCCACAAAATACAGCCCCCTGCTTTCACCATCAAGCCAGCAGCTCACCTGGCTCTGTCAGAGCTGCTTCACAAGGGGCTTGGTTTTCTGTAAATGCCATTAAGGAGAAACCAGAGTGTGAAATTTAATTTCCGAGTACCATTGTGGCCACATGTGACTGTGAAGTATGTACTTGGCTTCCCCTTCTGCCTGTTGGTTAGTGGATGCATGTGAGGCTCTACCCTTCCCTTCCCAAGTTCTATAGGGAGCCTATGGGCTTGTTTACTCCCAGAAGTTGCACCGGTGTCAATGACATTGTTTTCAAAACCCATCCAGTTAAAACAACGCACACCCCCGTTTGAACACTCTGATTTTGCTTTAAAAGTGGCTTGGTTTGGTTTAGCTTAAACCAATGCCTAAGGCCTGATCTAGACAGAAAGAGGCACTGGTTTAACTTAAGGTGTGACTTTTAAACTGGTTTAGTGAAAGCGGGACAAAAGGCAGCGTGGCGGCCCTGATTTCAGCTTAAACTGAAATAAGCCTGGTTTATCTTAAACTGATTAGGAATCCGCTTAAGCGAAACCAAAATAAGCCACTCTGAAACTGAACTAGATGTGCGCTGGGATCTGCAGCCTGCTGGCCATCAGGGCAAGCAGTGGGTCAAACAGGTTCCTGGGCTGCTGTTGGTCTGTCTCCTACCACTCCTTCTCCCACGCCAGCTGGTGCTTCTGGAATTCATGGGCTGGTCCAGCCTGTGGCTTAAATTCTGCATTTCTTAGAGCAGGTCATCCCTGATCCTTTTCCTTTCCTTTCCTCCAGTAATTCGTGGTCTTCGCCCTAGGAGGTTGGGTGGTTGCCTCAGGCCAGCAGAGGTGGAAGGCCCTGCCACGGCCAAGTGTGGGGTTTTTTATGTCCATGGAAAGACAGAAAAGTTTCTCCTTTTTAAACGTTCTGCATCACAGCAAGACCGCAAGTTGACATTTTTATCTCCTCAGTAGACTTTTATTTAACTCTGCACAGTTGCCCGTTCAGAAGCAGCTGCATCTGTTGCCCAATATATGCTGACTAGCACATAGATATATGTAGTATTTGCACCGTCTATATTAGTATGCATTAAACACATAATATTAATAACAATTATATAGCCCAAAATTAGCCTATATCTTTTATAATTCTGCATCCCATAATACCCTGCGTTAGCTGAAGTAAGTTTTGCCTGCAGTAAATAGGAAAACCGTCAGGATCAGGACATAAGAGTTTTTTTACCATAGCACCAGGTAGAGTGTCACGCTAATAGGCCAGTACTGGCGTGTCCCCCAAAACAGGACAGGACATACCCTAGTACAAACCTCGGAGGTGACTTCACAGACCAGTACCTGAAATGCTACTACCCAAGACAAAGATAAGGACAGGAAAAGACCAACAAGTTAAGGACTGGCACAAACTGATGGGTTGGATTTTAGTGATATGTAAAGAGATATGTAATCTTACTCCTGGGGGAATTCTGCCCCACCCCCCCAAAATTAAAAATTCTGCACACAATATTTTATAATTCTGCAAAACTCTGCATATTTTATTTGTCAAAATAACACAATATAATCGTGCCAGTTTCAATTATTTTGGTAATTTATTTCAAAATAACAATACAGACACACACAAAAATCCCCCCAGGTGTTGAGAGTTAAAGAAACCCCTATGACAACCCAGTTCCTGTTTCTCTGCCCTCTCCCCGCCCCAGAGCCCAGCCACGGGCGCCCTCCAGCCCAGACACCTGCACTCTTCCTCCCCCGCCCCCAGAGCCCAGCCACAGGGCCCACCCAGCTAGGGTGACCAGACAGTAAATGTGAAAAATCGGGATGGGGTCAGGGGTAATAGGAGCCTATATAAAAAAAAGACTCCAAAATCGGGACTGTCTCTATAAAATCGGGACATCTGGTCACCCTACCCCTAGCCCAGACACCTGCACCCTTTTTGCGTACTGCTGCTTCAAACAGGAGGAAGTCAAAGCACACTGGGGAACTTTCGGTGCAGAGAGCAGGGTCCGCACGGACACTTAGCGTGCAGCACGCTCGAGCACTGTAGATTTACACCCCATTGGGCCATGCGTTAACTCCTTGTACAGAAATGTCTTCATTTAGCAGTCAGCAGGTCAACCCCAGCTAGAGTAAATCACTGGGTGCACATAATTTCCCGCCCCCCCTTGGAACCCATCTTTGATCACACATTATAAGGGGGAGGAAGGGGGCCATGGGAAGGGCATGGCTTCTGCGCTCAAGTGAAGCAAAGTCCACTCCATCACACTTACTATCCTCCATGACAATAGTTCCATTGGTCATAAACAGGCAAAACGCTCCGGCTACTGCTGCACCTCCCCGCCAGGCTATCACAGAAATGGTGGGGGCTCCTTCCCCAGCTGTGACTCTGCCTCTGAAGCTGCTTCCTCTCTGTTCTGTTCCCCAGGCCCTTCCCCAGACAGGTCTATGGACCGGAGGGCATCCTCCAGTCGGCCTGGCTGCATGGTCTGGTCTGGGGGCTGTTCCTGCTCCCTCAGCTGCCCAGGTCTCCTCTGGCTCTGCTGGTCCCTCTCTCCCAGCCTAAAAATCAGATTGATTCACTTTAAAAGCCCATCAAGCCAGGCACTGGGCACCGGGCTTGGGGCAGGACTGAGCACCTGGTCCAATTACTCTTAGGGGCAAGTGAATGGGGGAATCCAGACTTGCCACTGGTGTCCTTTGCCTTGCAACATATGCCCTTAGCGGTCTTCTATTTCTCTCGTGGCACTGCGGTGCAGTCATCTTCATCTTCTCCTCCTCCAGCCTCTCAGCAAGGCGGTTGTAGAGCAGCTGATTCTGGGTGCATCTCCTGCAAGCATGGCAATGACTGGCCCCACAGCAGCGGTCCCTGGGTGTGCACCTCTGGCCAACTGGCAGCCTGCTGGGATGAGGCGCTCCCGGGCAGCATCGCGGTACAAGCGAGCTGTGAGGGAATGGGACAGGCTGTGCAGACTGAGGGGCACGACCACCGACCAGGTGTATTTGAACTGGGAGGTGCACAGGAAGTGAGGAGGTAGAAAGGCAGGAACTGCAGCCCTGGGGGGAATGATGGGAAGGCCTTGGAGGACTATCACAGCCCGAGCTCTGTGACCCGGGCTTCCGCTGTATCCTGAGCTCCAAACTTATACCCCCAGCTGGGCAAGCAAGCCCAGGTTCAATGCCGTATTGAGCTGGGTAAAAGTGCGTGTGTGTGGATATTAAGGGAGGTTGGGCTAAACCATAGGTAAGAGTCTGTGTTAAGTGTGCAGTGAAGACAGACCCCACTAGCTCCTGCAGCAACGAACCACGGCACCTCCTTTGCAAGGTTGCTCTTGTCAGACGTCAGCTTGTTTGCCATTACAGAGAAATACAGGTAATGTTCCTGTAAAGCTGTCATTCCTAATGGGAACTCGATGTGGTTACAGCCCCGCTGGGGCAGCTGGAGAGCTAGGTTTCTAACCTTAAAATCAGCCAAGTGTAGTAAGTTAATGATTAGATTTATCCTACAGCAATCTAATGAGAAGCAATACAGCCAAGCACTTTCCATGCAGTGACGCAAATCTGAATCTTAATAGAAGCTGACAGCCTGACCCTGCTACCACGCTCTGGCCAAGGAAAATTATCTTGATCGCTCCCTGGAGAAACCAGCCAGGGCTTTAATATGCTTTTTCAAAACATTTATTTGACCAGCTTTAAAAAAAAAAAAAAACCCCACAGTGATTCAGGGCTGGCTTACATGACCTCTGCTAGCTCTTCCCTTTCTAGAGTCATTGCTGTGTAGGATGCTCAACATAATAAGGCTGCCCTCAAAAACCCTTTGGAAATACCACTGCATAACCAGTGACCTAGTGGAAGGAGTCACAACAGTGGTTAGGCAAAATACTGGTAAAGAATTGTGGGTGAGCATTAAAGTAATCCAGCTCATGTAAATTGTAGATGCATGGAAAAGGGTTGGTGCCTGTTATATAGATGTGATCATGAATATTAGTTCCTGTGAAGATTATCTCCATGGGCTGGGATTTTCAAAGAAGCAGCCAAGTCACTTAGGTGCTGTTGAAAACCTGATCCCAATTCCCCCTGCTGTTCAGTGGGGTTTGGGCACCTTAGAGTAAACCACACCCCACTAATGATTCAACCATTTCCACGTAAACTTCCCCTTCCTGCCTCTTCCCTGCTTCCCTCTCAGGTGAGGGGAAATACAGCCAGCTCTCTTGAGCCAGCGTGGTCTGAGCTCACTGTTAGTAGAAAGGCAAGGAGCAGTGGAAGCATGGCTAAGAAGTCGTTAAGCTTTGGTTTGAGATTGCAAAAGCAGAAGAAGATAATTAAAACCATGGCTATGAGATTTATTATGGGACAGTAAATCGTTCTTAGCAAGTCACTGACTTCATTTTTCTGCTCAGATTTAAGCTTTCTGTGTCAGGAATTGTGTCTTTCCTTCAGGTTTGCATAGCCCCTAGTTCGGTGGGGCCCTGCTTGGGGCTGATCTAATTTAAATACTAACTCCTCCGTAGCTGTTCACCAAATAATGTCTAG